>NW_021620849.1:913984-1063230 GCF_004785775.1 Grammomys surdaster | reverse complement strand
TCCCTCCCTCCCTCCCTCCCTCCCTCCCTCCCTCCCTCCCTCCCCATGAGTCCACCCCTTTCCCCTACTGTTTCTTAGACTGGATCTCTTACTGAACCTAGGTTTTTCCATTTTGGCTATGCTGGCTGCCCTGGGAACTCATTGTGTCTGAATGTCTTCCCCTGCCCCTGCCACAGCACTGGGATTATAGACACATGTCACTGCTCCTGGGTTTTTACTTGGGCACTGGGGATCTGAACTCAGGTCTTCAAGCCTGCATAGCAAGCTCTTTACCCACCAAGTTTCACCCGGACCATTTTTAAGCCCAGTCATGTTGAAGTATGTTTGTTGTGCTTCTAATCTTCAGAGTTCTTTCCATCTTGTAAAGCAGAAATTATGCATTTATTAAATAATAACCTCCCTCTCCTCCACATCCTCCATTCTCTGGCTTCTGTCTGTATAGATGCTTCATGTAAGCAGAATTATGTAAGCAGTCTTTTTGTGTGTGGCTTACCTCTCAGCACCATGTTCTTGAGATAGTCACATTGTTGGGTATGTCAGAATTCCCTTCCTTTAAAAGGCTGCATAATAAATATACCAGTCTGTGTGCATGGCTTATGTTTTGTTTATCCATTTTTCCTTTCTCCTGTACTTGGATTGTTTCCACCTTTGGCTATTGTGAATGATGCTGGCTGTGAACATGCATGTATAGTTATCTCTGTAAGGCTGCCTTTACTCTTCTTGGATATTCATCAAACGTAGAATTCCTGGATCATGTGTGATTTCTCTTGTTAATGTTTTTGAGTATCTCTCACAGTGCTTTCCATAGAAGTTGCAACTTTTTACATTCTTATCAATAGTCTGCAGAGGTTCTGGTACCTCCACATCCTCACCAACACTTTGCAGTAGTGGGCGTTGTGTGTGTGAGGTGGTGTCTTGGATGGGTTTTGACTTGTAGCTTCTACTGAGAGAGACCATTTCACAGGCCATCAAAATTGCTTTGTGAACATCCGCTGACTTCAAACTCTAAGTTGCTGACACTGCCTCATTCTCCTGAGACTCTGGAGTCCTCATTAGATCCGAAGTCCTTATCTAAAATGATTTGAAGACAGCAGACGTGAGTTGGTGATGGTGGGGCTGCATCAGCAATGATCTAGTAGAGGAATGAATGTGTATTGCCTACACGTAGCGAGTGACTGAGTGGGAAGCAGAGGGTGTAGAAAGGGAACAGGTTGCTGGGGATGTGCTTGTACAGGGCAGGCCATCTCACTTTGGTTCATTTCTGGTGCCAGCTGCTCTCTTTTCTCAACACCCAAGGGTGATGCTCTGTTTGAATTTGGATTTGTCAGGGAAGCTGTGAACAAATTGGGATGTTTTCCCTCTGATGAGCTTTCATTGCCAAATTTCAGAATGACTTCTAGATGAAATGCTAGCTAGCAAACATACCGCTTCTTGGGTGCCAGGCACATGGGGCAGGTGGAGAGGTAACCCAGATACCTTGACAGAGTGACAGTTTCTTTTGCCCAAGAAGAGCTCTGGATTAGTAAGCTGTGGATCTGTGAGTGTTCTTCTCAACCTTCAGGTCTTGGGAGCAGGGAATTCTTCTAAATGCTACCTTTGTTTCACTCTGTTGTTGAATGCCAATCTGTTATCATTGTGTTTGTATCACACTGGGCATAGGTGCCACCCTTAAGTGCTGACTTGCCTGTGGAAGGCAGACCCGCACTCCCCCTAGGCTCATAATGTCAAGATGGCAGACTCGTACTCTTCCTCCTTAGAACTGGCATATCGGGGAAGGGTGTCCTGTCCAGCAGGGCATTAAACAGGGGTCTGGGGAGATCACCTGAAAGAGAAGATGGGGGAACAGGCGAACACAAGGAACACATGGCTTGTCTATAGGCTGATCAAATCGTAATTTTTACTTTTGCACGCACAGGTTATACACACAAAAAGGCAGGATGTGGGGAAGGGGATGATGCAGGAGCGTAGGTGTTCAGGGGGAGTACAGATCTCTTCCAGAACAGAGTGTCAGCTGGGTGAAGGTTCAGGGGACAGGACACTATGACTCCGCCTATGAATCACTTGTCTTTATCTAAGTTGGTACTATCCACCAAGGTTACCTATTTTACAAGGCCTATGAGTAGCCAGGCTTGACAGCCTTCCATCAAAGCTGCTGTTTACAATAACTCCCAGCTATCTGTTTCAGTGTTTTTCCACAGAGACCCAAGACTTTGTGTTAGCAGGCATGTATGTCAGGCCTATTGCTGATTTTAGGTGTATGGCTGATTTTATGCCTTCAGTGTATAAGCAGGGCTGCTCCCGACAGAAGTGCCTCTCACCTGGGTGAGAAAGTGCCCACTTGTATGTCTCTTCAACTTTGATGACTCTTTGAAGGGAGTTCCTCACAGAAGCCATATCCCTTGAAGTAGGCAGTATGGACCAATGACTACAGTGGGTCAAATAGTGTCCCCTCCCACAGTTCATGCACATGCGGATTTCTTTGCAAACTGTCTTTGCAGATGTTGGTACTTGAGGTGAGGTTGTAGAGTGCTGGGACAAGTCCCAACCCCATGGCTGGAGTCCTCATTAAGGCCATTTGAAGACTCAGACATGTCCATAGGATGCTTGAACAGAGACTGGAGTGAGGCATCTGTAAATCAAGGTATAGGAAGGATGGGCAGAAACCACAGGGAGATGCTAGAGGCAAGGGAGATTGCTTTGCAGCTCTCCGTGGGAACAAGACTCTGCTCACACATCAGTTCCAGACTCCTTCAGAGTTGTGAAATGCAGCTTTTGACACATCGCATGGCAACCTCAGGAGCCCATGCAGGATTCTAGAGACACGGATGCTTGGCCATGGATACATAGCCCTATTGCAATCCCCATGGAGTTGAGTGGCCTTAGGGGATGCTCACCGATCCCTTCAACTCTTGTTTTTATCTCTGAGAGAGAGAAAAGTATTTTCTTACAGGGCTATGTGAGCATTGAAGTTACTCAATGAATACATGGCATTTATAGTGCCTGGAACACAGGAAGCGTTAGCAGTTGTACTTGTTATTACAAGTCTATTTACATATTTGTCTCTGAACCCAGAGCTCTCTTTACACCAAGTGATGCTAAGGGGTCAAGTTTTCTGTCTGGTTTTGCAGTCTATACTGAACTTAGAGAAGGCAATGGGCTACTAGGCATATGGGCTACTTGTCCTCATTTCCTTACATTTGTCCTCATACCTCGTTTCATTTAATTCATATTCCAAGAATAAGAGGTAAGGGAAGTTGGAAGTTGGATAAGAGGTAAAGGAATTTTGATGGTATCTCAACATAGCCTAGGCTACCCTTCAAGAGCCTTTGAATTTCTTGGTCCCTGCCTTCACCCCCTGAGTGCTAGCATTACCACACGAGCTGCCACATCTGGTTTATGTCATCCTAGAGATCCAACCCAGGATTCCACGCATGTTAGACAAGCACTCTACCAAGTAAACTATGTTTCTAGCTGAGACAGTTTTCTTCTGGCCAGGAGAGAACTGTAGTGTTTTGAGTGACTCAGACCTGAGGGAACCCAGTTTCTTTACATATAGAAATGATGACGCCAATATCAGAGGCCTGTGTGAATATGCTGGGAAGTATGAGAGGACCCCAGGTAGTTGACTGGTAATAAATATCCTCCTGTTGTTTATTATATCCTGGGAATGGGAAGGGTCTGGATCTGAAAGACAGCCATGCGGGTCTGTGTTAGAAACAAAAAAAAAATGTTACTACTTTTTAAAGTTTTATTTATTTATTTATTTATTTATTTATTTATTTATTTTATTCATGTTACATCCCACTCACTTTTCCAATTGCAATCACCCTTTCCCCTTCCCCTTCCCCTTCCCCTTCTCCTCTGAGCAGGTAAGGGGAGGCCCTTGAGTATCGCCCCCATCCTGGCACATCAAGTCTGCAAGGTTAGGCTCATCCTCTCCCTCTGAGGCCAGATAAGGCGGCTCAGCTAGAAGAACATATCCCACATCCAGTCAACAGCTTTTGGGATAGCTCAATGCTCCAGTTGTTCAGGACCCACATGAAGACCAAGCTGCACATCTGCTACATATGTGCAGGGAGGCCTGGATCCAGCCTGTGTATGGGAACAGAAATATTTTTACTATGGCCCGAACTTAGATGGTCAGAGGCAAGTAACACTGGCATGGCTTGTTGTGATGTCAAGTGCCTTGGACAGGGTTGCCATTGCCCTGCCTTGCTTTCACATGGATGCTTGTGATGGGTTTCTCTGAGTTAGCCTAGTATGAGGTTAGGTTTGCTTTGCATCTCACCCTGTGAGGGCATCAACTTTCCCATCAGATTGGCTTGTGATAGAAGCCTCTGGTGGTTTGTTGTTCTCCTGCTCATCCCAAGACAGCTGTAGGAGCGGAGTCCACTATGGGGCAGACAGCAAGGGTCTGGTGCAGCAACCAAAATAACTTCTCTGAAAATGGCACCAACATGGAGGTTGGGAATGCTGCATCCAGGCATAGGTCCCAGTGTGACAGCACAGGTTCATCAGGAGAGAGGTTCCTGGTGCACCAATGCCCACAGTGACAAGAGCCTCACTTTTTACCCATCTATTGTCTAGAGTGAAGACTGAATCAGTGTGTGAAGTGTTTGCACATATCAAAGGGGCAGCGGTGGAAGCTCTCAGGCAGGGACTTGAGAGGGCAGGGACTGTTTGAGCTTTTGGTGGGTGCTAAATGTCTGTTTCTTTGGGATTCTTCACTTTTGATTCATGTGTTATTTTGGATATTTAGAAAGCAATGCATCCAGGCTGTATTCTCATAGCTTTATCCTACAAAATTGACTTTATTGAATTACAGTTTAAGTGTGTTCATGATCCATATAGAGTTGATTAAGAAAAAAAGACCAAAACCATTCATCTGAAGCACGTTTCTTTCTATTGCAGGGATATAGAAAATACATTTTCCAGAATGTCACACACGATCTTCTTACGAGGATCCATGTTATTTAGATGGCCTTTTGCATTTAATGACAGGAAAATGTTTATCTCTACCAGTGGCTTCATGTAACAGTGTTTTTTTTTTTCTCTTTTCACTTTAGCTGCCAGGGAGTCTGCTTAGTGCTCGATGGTAGGGCTGGTTCCCTTTGCACTGCTGTGAACATGCCCTCTTTGTTTTATTGTAATGGTCTATTTTACTTTGAATCTCCCCTCCACTTTTGCTGTTTTATGTTCTCTCAAATCCTTTAAAGACAAGCAGAACTTGAGGCGTGGACATGAAATAATTAAAAATATGTATTTAAACCACAGCTCAGACAGTGTTTATAGCTGCGTTTTTTTAAAATAATAAATAAAAAGTGGGAACACACAAATGCCTGTTATCTGATGAGTGCATAAGCATGTGGTATTTTTTTTATAATGGAATATTATTCAACTGTGAAGAGGAATACAACTCTGAATCATGATGTAAGGTGGATGAATCATAAAAATGTCCTGTTTGGTAACATACACCAGGTAAACAGGTTCCACTTGGGAGAAAGACTCAGGATTGGTAATTCTAGCGGAGAGGGGAGACTGAGCATTTAAGGGACATGGACTTAAAACTGATTTGGAACTACAAAGAAGTGTTTGAATGGCATTGTGCATGTCTTAAATGCCATTAAATTAAACACTATAAAACCTAATTTTGCATTGCATGAATGTTGCTGCAATAAAAAATACACTGTATATATATGGTCTTTTTTTCTTAATCAACTTTATATGGATCATAAGCATGTTTAAACTGTAATTCAATAAAGTTCATTTTGTAGGATAAAGCTACGAGAATACAGCCCGGATGCATTGCTTTCATATATCACTGTGTGTGATGGGGCTGGTTTTGATTTCCACTGTTGACGTACTAGTTCACAACTGTCTGTAACTCCAGTACCAGACAATCCAACACCTTCTTCTGTCTAAGTAAGTACCAGGCATGCACATGGTGCACATGCATACATTCAGGCAAAACATTTATACACATGAAATCATATTTTCAATTATAAAAATCTTTTTATAAGTGAGTATAATATGAAAAACTGAACTGATAATAACAAACCCCTGAAAGTCTGTGTAGGGGCCCCTGCTAGCTTGGGCAGAAGGGGCACCACCTAGTATCATTGCCCAATTTCTGTCCCAAAGCTTCTCTCTATTGAAGATGGCCCCAGTTCCAGTGTCATCAAAGGCCACAGTGTGGTAGTGGCTGTATTGGGGTGTTCTCTCAGGTCTATCCATCATGGCTCTTGTATAAGTGGGTGTGCTGGAAGAGCTTGCCCTGATGCCAGCTGTGTGAGAATGGGCTTCAGCTTTGCCTGTGGCTTTCATACAAGTGAACTCTGAAGCATCGATAAATGACTTAGTTTTCCCCAGAAGGATCTGCGGGAGTCTTCAATGGCACTGCATAGTTGACCGGCCATCTAGGCAGTCATCTACCTCTGGCGGGTCGGGTCAGTTTCTAGCCACTCAGTGAAAGTCAAGAAGGAACTTTAGGAACTGCACAAGATCAGAACACACTGTTGCAACTCTTTCTTTTTCTTTTTCTTTTTTTTCATTTTTTCAAAACCTGAGGCTGGAATGGTTTGGGCTTCATTTTATACCGTTTTTTTTTCTCATCCTCAGGATACTACTTCGGAATCAACTTCTTTGATTTTCTTCCTTATTGGAGTACCTGAGCTACTGGTGCCCCTTACTGCTTCCTCATGGGACTTTCTAGGTTACGAAGAATCTCTTCTTCAGCATGGGCTCCCTCCAGTGCTCCCCCTTTCCCTTAAACCAGTGCACCTTGAATATTGGTACCTCACTGTACACAGGGAAACAGATACTTGTTTAGCAGCACAGGAAGAATGGAAGGTATTTGCAAGTAGACGTAGAAGGTACCTGTTTGGAAGCCTCCTCAGGTTCTGAACACATAACGTCTGAAGTGGTGAGCTTTGCTTTAGGCTAAGACAGTTTCAGGAACAAGAAAGAGATGAAAGACATGCTCAGCAGCTTCTGCCAGCAGTCCCCAGTGAACCTGTGATTTGTCGGTGAGCGCTCAGATCCACTATTGCTATCCAAAGTTTGATACTTAGAAACTACATCTCCCAGGTTTCTTTGCCAGTGGGAGCGTCTGCCCCATGCAAAGAGCAGATGAGAATGGTGGGCCGGGGGAAGAGAGAAGCTCAGTGCTTCAACCTGGGTGTCATCTTGTATCTGACAATTCCTGTATCTCTTAGTTGCAGCTTCTGCTGTCAGCTCTGTTGTTTCTGGTTCCTGACAGGTGGTCCTCCTTTTGTCCCTTTAGCAGGTGGTCCTCTTGTAGTCCCTCTCTCTGGGATGTATTGTGTTACATCTGGCTTTATACAATTGTAACAGTTTACCATCAGATTTCCTCCAGATAGCACACTCTCCATTTTCTCCGAAAAAACTCTGATAAGTCTCATGGTTTTCCTGTGATCTCAGTCAGTAACAGAAAATGTGAACTGGGGTCTGAGGAGATGGCTCAGTAGGTAAAGTGCTTGCCAGACAAGGCCCTAAGTTTGATCTCCAGAAATCACGTTAAAAAGGTCTGGGTGTTGTAATATGCTCTTGTAATCCCAGTGCTAGAGAGAAGACAGGGAGATCTTTAAAGTTTGCTGGCCAGCCAACTTTGCTAAATTGGAACATTCTGGATAAACATGAGAGCCCCTCTGTCAATAAACAAGGCAGCGCATGATTGGGGGAACCACCAAGGTTGACCTCTGGCCTCTACACACATGCAGTACATGTACTCAAGTACCTGCCTGTGTATACATGTACCCTTTCCCTATGAAAACATGCATTGGAGTCACCAATTTTTTGCATGTCCACCTTCCCCATCAAGCTACAGGAGCATCAGCTAGCTTCTTAGAACTCAGAACTGATAGCTCAGCACCCCATTGTAGTGACCAGTTTGGAAGTCTGCTTATTCACAGGGACAGTCTATGACCTATCTGAAACCACAGACAGTATCAAATCCTCCAGATACTATGATTTTCTCTAGTCTTACACATTCATGACAGTTCTATTTATGAAGACAGTACAAAAACCAACAACCAATAATAAACTAGAACAATCATAACTTTGTACTGTACTATATTCACCCCTCTTATTTTGATGAAGAATAATACAGTTCCTGGGTGATGAGATGCACTGAGATGCATGATTTAGGAATTGTTGTGGTGTTAGCTCAACACGGAAGCATTGAGACTGAGCATCATGATGTGATCCTGTGGCAGTCGATCCCACACTCCAGACAATTATGAATTGACTATCAAATGTATAGTACACCAGAGGACCTGGCTAGGCATGTGCTGGTCAGTATCTGTCGAATGCAATGGAGCCCTGATTGTGTACCAACCAGGCAGTACCACTCTGCTGTCTCTTCCCCAGCAGCTCTGACAGCATAGCTTGGGGGTATGTGTGTCGGGGCTTCCGTCTTCACACCTGGGCGGAACTGACACTCTGCGGAACTTTTAGCACCTTCCATGGTGCACACAGAGTGAAAAGGAAAAGGTCTTTCTTGGAGGAGATGATAACTTCCGACACCAGTGTAAAATCTGATGGAGCTTGAAAGTGCAGCTGGCTCTAGGAAGGATCACCGAGGATCAGGTCAGCCAGATAGGACTTCGTGGACCATGTAGCACCTGAAACAGGCTGATCACAGGATAAGTAGAAATGATCAAACTTGACTTTCCTGTGTTCCCACAGTCTGTTACAGTTTATTGATTTTTTTCCCTTTAGGGGCTGGTTTGACCATCTAAACTCTGGAAAACAGAGCTTCTCAACACTAGCTTTAAAAAAATTACATTTTCTTTAGTGTGTGTGTGTGTGTTTGTGTGTGTGTGTGTGTGTGTGTGTGTATGGTAGAGGAGTTTACCAGAGGGAGAGAAAGTTCAAGGAAAGGAATGAAACCTGGAAGACCAGGTTGTTGACAGCAGCAAAAGGTTGTGCTTCAGGGCTGGGATCTTGAGTGATCAAGTTCGTATTCTAGAGAGGGGAGTTTTCACCCAAGCTGCACATTTTGTGTGATATTTGAATGTTTCCCACCCTCTGAGAGCCTTCATTTAGAACAAGAGTGATAACAAGTATTCATTGGAATGGACAGAATCAAAATGAGACTACTAGGGACAAATGCATCCCCTGGCATAGAGTACAATTTTCATTCCAAGCTGGAGTCCAAGCTATAAGGCAGCAAGGCTCACATTTACATAGGTTCTGTGTCCACAGCTGGCTGGTAAAAGGTGTCTTAGTTTGAGAATCTCTTGAAGAGACTCTAAAAAAGGAAAATCATGGGTGGCACATTTCTAGTTTGGGAGGAAATGTCAGGAGGTCCACGTGAAGGAGTAGGGAACTGAGATAGAGTCATAAGTAGGATTCTATTGCTGTGATAAAACACCAGGCCTGAAGACGATGTGGGGAAGGAAGGGGTTATTTTAGCTTATGGTTTTCAGTCCATTAGGAAGGGAAGTCAGAGCAAGAGCACAAGACAGGAACCTGGAGGAAGGAGATGAAGCAGAAGGCACAAAGGGATGCTGCTTACTGACTTGCTCACCACAATTTGCTCAGTCTGATTCCTTATGGCTCCTAGAAACACCAGTCCAGGGATGGCACTGCTCATCCTTGAGCTAGGTCTTCCCATACCAATCATCGATCAAGAAAATGTACCACAGGCCTGCCCACAGAACCATCTGGTGGAGGCATTTTCTCAGCTAAGGTTCTTTTGCCCCAAATGACTATTGCTTGTGTAAAGTTGATTTTAAACTAGCCAGCCCAGATAGGAAGTCATAGGGGTGGGCACCACAGTGGCTGCTGCTATGGTGAACCAGCTAGGGTTTATTCAGAAAGAAGCTCTGTCAAAAGGTGAAAAAACAGAACTTCAGGAATGTCCCATCAAATGAAACCATGGGAAAAGGGGTCTTGCTTGTCCCATGATCCTCCATAGGAGTTCTTCAAGTCTAGAGATACAGATCCTGACTACTGTGCATTGCTTAGCATCATAAACTAGGAGGGTCTGAGGGTCAGCAGTGAGACCCTCCTAGTGTCTGTGTTAGGAGGTCCACATGTTGTAATCTACAGAGATCCTGGCTTCTCAGAGATTCCTGCTAGCCATTTGTACGCTTGTTACATAGTTAATGTTAGATTTCCTCTTTGCATTTGTGAGGTTGGACCTTGGTTCTCCAGAGGTTGGAAAGAAACAGCTGCTGGGAAAGGCAGAGAGAATTAATAGAGATGTCAGTTGCACATGAGGTTGGGAGACACTGAGCAAGGCTGCCAAATTACATACTTGTGGGAAAGAAAGTCTGTCCTGCCTCCTCCTTGGGGTGACTGTCATGGCATAGCACCTGAGTGTCAAGAATCAAGGAACAGGATGAAGGCACTGACTGTTTGGAGGCAGCTGGGGAAACCGTTAGAGTATTTTTCCATAAATCCAGCCCTACAGAGGATACCTGAAGGAAAACTCCAACACACAGAGGTTAACTACATCCAAGAAGACAAAGGAAATCATTTCATGCCAGAAAACCCAAAAGAACACACACACACACACACACACACACACACACACACACACACACACACGCACCATCAACAACAAATAACAGGAACTAACAATCCTTCGTCATTAATATCTCAATTTCAGTGGACTTAATTTCCCAATAAAAAGACACAGGATAACAGAATGAATGTAAAAACAGTGTACATAATTCTGCTGCATATAAGAAACACACGTCAGCAACAAAGATAGACATTACCTCAGAATAGAGTGCTGTAAAAAGATTTTTCCAAGCAAATGAGCCTAAGAAGGAGGCTGGAGTAGCCATTCCAATATCTAGTAAGACAGACTTTCAACCAAAATTAATCAAAAGAGATGGGGAAGGAGACTTCATACTCATCGAAGGAAAAAAAATCCACCAAGATGATATCTCAATTCTGGATATATATACTCCAAAAGCAAGGCCACCTATATTTGTAAAGGGCACACTTGGAAATGCAATCTGCAGAATCCAGAATCTCTTCTTGGAAGCATGCTATCTTCTACAAAGGAAGAGGGGTGGATTAGAGAGTGATTTAGTGTATCAGTCACATTTGTGCCCCAAAGTTGCTGTGAAGAGCTTTGTATGCTGTACACCAGAATTTATTCAAGGAGCCTAAAAATGAAATTCTCTGAGGACAGGCCCAAAGGACTTTGCCTCTGAGGCACATTGGCTGCTTACACGGAATGCTTTACACTGTGGTACTCTGACCCCGTGTCTTGAAGTGTTGTGTCTCCTGAGATATCTCCAGTGGTCATAGCTAATGTCTCACCTGCCTGAGCACCCCTTCATACTTTTAAAAGTGCTTTTAAAAGTGAGCATGGGGGGAATTGTTCATGCTTGCAGATAAAGTACGAAAAATTCCCCCCCCCCCCAGGAACACCAGACATCAGGATGAAACAGCTGACACACAGCTGGTGCTTTCTAAGGGATGAGTCAAGTTCTCAGTTTTGCTGATGACATCATCCTGGCTCAACCAGCTCTGCCCAGGTTTTAGAGGTGAACCCACAGAGTAAAGATGCTCTGGGACGCTAGCTGGTCCAGCCAGGAGGGAACCAAGGGAAGGGATCTGGCCTGGAAGGACTTCATGGGCAGAGAAGTGGGTTGGGGTAAACTCAGTGGACAGATAGGATCATGAAAAGTGCTTTGAGAGCTTCTGACCCCTTCCTTCTGACACAGAGGGGCAGGAGTGCTTTTTGTGGTGAGACTTGAACTTCTCAGAATTGATGTGGGCCAAACTCCATATCCCGAAATTATAGGTTTTTCTTTTCATGTACACATGGGGGGCGGGCAGCACCATCACTTCTGAGGAAAGCAATCTTTATTTTAGAAGTTAGTTAGGTGCTGGGCGGTGGTGGCGCACGCCTTTAATCCCAGCACTTGGGAGGCAGAGGCAGGTGAATTTCTGAGTTCGAGGCCAGCCTGGTCTACAGAGTGAGTTCCAGGACAGCCAGGGCTACACAGAGAAATCCTGCCCCCCCCAAAAAAGGGATCAGTTATGTGCATCTGTTTTGCCATACACCTGAGATCCTCTTGTGAATCACACTGTTGTAGACCTCAAGATGGAGAATACCATCAAGGCAGAGGCTGAGGCTGACTTTTTCTAGTTTCCCAGATTATGGAGGTATAGGATGTGGCATCACTTTGACCTTGAAGTTTCTACTCTGCTGAAGCAGCTGCACCCTCCGGGGCTCCTTGCTGCTTCAGCAAGCTCCTGGCCACGGCTGCTTATCATCCTTACTACATTGCTGTTTCTTCTCCCTCTGTGAGATCACAAGGGTTGCTCAGACTCCCTTTGCTGATTTTAATGACTCTTTTAAGGCCCTGAGGGTGAAGCTGGCAGCTCAGGGAAGCAGAAACAGTACAACATCCATGCCACTTTTAACATGGAAGTTGAGTCAAGAGCTCTGCTTGACCATTGGAGATACTGAGATAAAATACAAAGACACTGCTCTAAGGATCTAAAGTTGTGGGGATGGGGGAGAGGGGCCTCTTAGTACAATAGGACATCGTGGATGTCCTGTGAGGATTTGGCATTGCCTGGCACACCAGTTAAGGCTGTGAATTTGTTTACATCACAGTCTACCTTCATGTGTGTAACCTCTGCAGCTGACTATACTGCAAATGTCAATCATTGATTGGCTCCTTCTTGCTGTCTTTCCACCCCACCCTCACTCTGTCTCTTGACTTAGGAACAAAGTTTAGGAGGAAACATGGGGTACTATGATTCAACATGTTAGGCAGTCTGTTTTACTCCATGTTTGTACTCTAAAGAGATCTGCTAATTTTTAAAGCAAGTATTTGTGTGTGTGTGTGTGTGTGTGTGTGTGTGTGTATGTGTGTGTGTTGTGTGCAGGATATGTGTTCATATGTGTGTGTGTGTATGTGTGTGTGTCTGTGTTATTGTGTGCAGGATATGTGTTCATATGTGTGTGTGTGTGTCTGTGTCTTTGTGTGCAGGATATGTGTTCATATGTGTGTGTGTTTATGTGTATGTGTCTGTGTCTTTGTGTGCAGGATATGTGTTCATTTGTGTGCGTGTGTGTGTGTGTGTGTGTGTATGCACAAATATGTGGAGGCTGAAGGTCAGCTTTCAGAGACTTCTTTGAGCATGGTCTACCTCATTTTTTTTTTTGAAGCAAACTCCTCTTACAAAACCTAGACTCATCAATTTGTCTAGACAAGTTGGCTAATGAGCTCCATGGATGAGCCTGTCTCTGCCCTTGCCCCATCACGAAGTCCTGGTGTTACAGAGTTGCCTGAATGCCTTTTCTTTTTTTTTTTTTTTGGTGGGCTCTTTGGGTTTGGACTCAGGTCCTCATTCATGTGTGGCAAAGATTTTATACACTGAGCCAAATCTCCAGCTCCTGAAATAACTTTTAAATGTTTATAGATTTCATTGAATGATTGAGTGAGTGATTGATTGTGTGTACCCACTTGTGTATACATGTGTGCCATGGTACATGGGTAAAGGTTAGAGGACAACTTTCATGAGTCACCTTCTCTCCTTCTGCCAAGTGGGTCTTGGGAATTGAACGTGCATCTGAGGGTCATCAGGCTTGGAAAGCAAGCACCTTTCCCTGCTGAGCCATCTTGCCAGTCCCTCAATAGTTTTTTTTTTTAAGTTAGCACATACACAAAGTAATAGGCTTCATTATGACTTTTTTTTAAATGACTGTGTGTCATTATTCATCTTTCTCCACCACTGTCTTCTCCAGATAGTGGCTATTTTAAAAATCAATGCTAGCTCTATGACAGGGGCTTTGTGACCTGCGAAAGGGGTCCCAGGAAAGGATGTTCTAAGGTAGGGACATCTGGGATGACTTTTGAAGAACAAGGAGTGGAGGAGCTTGTATGTCAGTTAGCATGTTTTCCTGTCCCTACACATTGAACTTCAGCCTTTCCCCAGACCTTGGACAGCTCTTCTCTGCTTCATGATGGAGCTTACTTCCTCTCAGTTCCATGCTGGGACTCCCTGTGTGGTCTAAACACTCGCGCTGAGCTGAGCTGAGCTGAGCATAGAAGTGCAGGCAAGAGACAAGAGGGCAAACAAAATAAATAGACTGCATCCGTCTTTGTTGTCAAGGAATTTTTGCTCTCATGAGGGAAGCCAGGCAAATAATGCCGAGTCTCACAGGTGACAGGATCGCATACGTACATCAGCAGCCGCACAGAAATAATTCCCCAGTAATTGGAGGGTGATGCCCGGGATCACTGAGTGACTGCATATGGGTGGTGATGGGTGGTTCGATAAAAGCTTAGTGGGGAGGAGATACATGTATCAGAAGCCCAGAAGATGTTCAGCCACACAGAGACTCGCTGGCCTGAAAACCCAGGGGCTTCCAGGATCAGGAGCATAGCTCAAAGGGAGCATAAACAAGCCAGATCTGGGCAGCAGGTATGTCTCTGGCTAACGTGTAAAGTGGAGGCTGGGTTCTGAGTGGGGAGGAGTGGAGGCTGGTAGAACAGACATGGAGGTGCCACTGCATTCTCACACAGCTTCAGCCACTGCAAGCCACACACAGAGGCGCCATCATGGTTGATCTTTACTATCAACTTAAATGAACTTGGAGCCACCCAGGAGTCCGGAGAGGCTCTTTCCAGAGAAGGTTAACTGAGAAGAAAAGGCCTACACTGGACGTAGATGATGTCACCCACGGGCTGTGTGCTTAGATGGAATGGAAGGAGGGAAAGAGTGAGGCTAGGTGAGTTCCAGCATCCTTTCCTTGGCTTTTGTTTACCACGAAGAAACTATTTTGCCACAAGCTACCACTGCAATGATGCTTTGCTCACGTGTACAGGCCTGTGCTCGGTGGACTGAACTCTCTGATACTGTGACCCATAATGCATCCTTCCTCTTCTTTTTTTATTGGATATTTTATTTACATTTCAGATGTTATCCCCTTATCCCATTCCCCACCTACCCCTGCCCAGGAACCCCCTATCCCATCGCCCCTCCTCCTGCTTCTCTGTGGATGTGCCCCTACCTACTCTCCCACTCCCACCTCCTGACCTTCAAATTCCCCCACTCATGGCGTCCAGCCTTCATGGGACCAAGCGGCCTTCCTCTTTTTCAATTCTTTCTGTTGATACTGTGACCAAAAATAACAACTATAATCATTCTCCCTGCTATAGTGGCCCAGATCCCTGACTTCAATTCTTACACAATCCAAGGGCCAGTTTTTCTTTTTGGAAGAGAAAATATTCTTTGAGTTCTAGCATATTTAAGGTGACAGGTTGGGATTGTTACCAGCACCATTTAAATTCAACTTTATGATGCCTGCGTGAGATGTCACCACTATTCCCATTGTATAGAAGGAAAAGCTGAGGTCACAGGAGGTGACTTTGTTTCATCAGTGGAAGGTGGGAGTTAAGGCCATTGCTGGCACCAAAGCTCATCAAATTTTCACTGTGCCAATCTTCTTCAAAAAGTCCGGGGAGGAGCGGGCTTTGGAGATTCTTGGCAGGCTAATGTCTCTGTGGACATCACACCTCCCTGAGTAGCTTGATTTTCATGTGATGAAAGGGAGAGAAGACATAGGAAGGAGTGGATGAGAGTCACAAATGCCATCACACAGGTCCCTTATGGGTCCTCATCTCTCAGCTTCACTGTGGATCTGCACCCTATGGAACCACTGCAGTCATGCAGGTGGCACACAGAGAACTGGGAAAGTTGTCGCTCCCCTCCAAGGGTCTACAGCTCCTTACATAAAAGAGTTTCCAACAGGTTTAAAGCTTTTTAATAGAAATTCTGCTTTAGCGAGAGAGCTATTTGTTTGCCATCAGGGAGGTCTTGAGCCTGCCAGGAACATGTTCCATGTTATTTTGAGAAAGTGGAGCCTTAGAACTGATTAGAATATGCAGATTAGAAGTTGAAAGGTCTGCTAAAATATCACTATATACTTTTGAGCATAAGTGTCTCAGACATAAAGACAAAATAAATCATTAGAAGTACAAGGAAGGAGATACTGATGGGACTTGAGTCTGGGAGGAAAGATATCATAAGGCCTCTTGGATAGATAGGATTTATGGATGGTACTCTCATTGCCCCTACATATACTGTGACCATGGCAGACATCACTAATTGATCATAGCCTGTGTTCCATATTCTACTACAGATTCCTGAACACAGCAGTCTTGCTAACTCACTGGTATTGTACATATGTTAAGTCTTCTCATAGATCCTGCCATGCTGGTCAGGAGGACTCAGGGAAGTATTTGGGAGGTTTGAGAAGGCTAAGAACAAGCTGTTTTGTTCATATTTGCTTTTCGGAGTTGAGGGAAATACGTATAGTGATAAAAAGAACTCCAGGACAGGGCGCAGGTTAGGCATGAAGGATGTAGATTCAGAACTGGAATTAATCTCTAATTAGTAGTAATTGAAGTCACATGAGTAGAGAGACTGTTTCCAAAAGAGGGAACATATGGGGAAAAGAACAGATGGTTTATTGCTGGAGGAAAGGAAAATGGTTACGATGCTGGAACTGGGGAGAAAAAAGGTCACAGAACATTTCCTTCACTTGGTGAGGAAAGAAGCCCATTGCCCAGCTCCCTACATGGAGCCCTTTAGAACCTCCAGAAACTCCAGAACTACTCTGATAAGAGCTCACTTTACTCCCTTCTCTTTAGAGTCTGAATGCAAACCAGTGTCTCTTAAAGGATCCGGCTTCTGGGCCAGCCTGCCTCTTGCAGATCCTGTGCATCCCTCTTCTGCAGAGGTCTATCTCATTCTTCATCCCATTTATAATTTTTTTTTTATCTCTTTGGCCTGTTCACATTTCAGCCTCATGTGTGCAGAGCAGAGGGCCAAGAGCCGTGAATGGCATCTTGTCTTTCTGATGGTTACCTTGACTAATCACTCTGACACTTTCAGGTTCTAGGATAATTATTCTTGCAAAGTCAAGGTCCCCCCTTCCTCTCAGTGACCTGGAATTACCCTCTAACAATGAAAATGCCCTGAGCTCTTGGAGCGACTTCTCCACATTAACTCTAAGGCACAGTTGCAGTGAGAAAATCTACCCTTTTAATGGGGGAAAATATTGCCCTCGTAAGTCTTTATGCAATGCACTTGAGCTTAATGCTCACTTACCAATTCGCCGTTATAACTTCCATACTGAGTGAATGAAGTCCTCCATGTGGGTAGTTATTAAAGAAGTGATAAGTGCTTTATAATTCAGTAAAGGGTGGCCTGGCCATTTCATATTTTTCTAAGGAAATTGACCACCCGAAAGGCAGCACTCTCAGAACCCCGGAGGCCAGCTGATCTTAGGCTCAGAGCTCATATTGTCACATCTCTTTCCAGCCAGCTGCTTGGACCAGAATGAGACTCATCTTTTTTCTTTAGGCTTTCTCCTCCAGGGACCACTGAGGAAGAAGGGTCAAAGCCAATGTCTGTGTCTTACCACAGGCTCTTTCCATTCCTTTTCTGTCCTGGCTCAAAGCTAAGATGTCTAACAGGGTCTGGAATGGAATGAAACAGTCAACTCTTATCTGCATGGAGGAGTCCATCTTCCAGGACCACATGAATTCCAGGCTCTCATCCCAGTGTACAAGTACTGTTCTGTCCATATCTTAGACAGCTAGGAAAGATGCTGATTCCCCTGAAGACCTTGGTAGCCATAGCTTTTTCAAGATTTGATGTAGGGTCATCGTGTTCTGAGGAGGAACAGTAAGTTACTACTTCATGTTTTTTGGTACATGCCAGGATCGGGGATGCTGTAGGTTGGATAAGACCCAAATTGTGCTTGCTTTCTCGGACCTTGTACTCTACCACAAGAGAAACACTATACACAAGAAACACAAAAGAGAGGGATTGTGACTACTGAGTTAAAGGGAATATGTAGGGAAACATCGTACAGTCTTGGTGCTATTGACATTTGAGGTTGGAAAAAACTTTGTTATGGGGGATTGTCTTGTGTACTTTATTAGGTCTTTGCCCACTAGATTCCAATGCCACTTTCCAGTAAAGGCAAAATATCTCTAGGCATTGCTATATGTTTTCAGGGAAACATGGCCACCCTGGATTGACGGCTATTCATCTAGAAGAATGCTATAGAAAATGACTGTGGCTAGGTTGGTTAGAGAAGACCACAGCAGCCAGTGACATTTTAGGAGATCCTTTAGTGGCATCTTGGCTAAAGGAAACAGCAAATGTAAAGGCCCTGCTGAAGGGAGGGTTCTTGGGGTCTTGGAGAAAAGCAGGATACCACTGAGGGAAAAGGCAATTGAGATAAGAGGGAGCTTTGTTGGAGCTGGGGAATGGAGGGGTATGAGTCACATCACATGGCACTTTGTTGGCTTTCATGAGATTTGAGTTTTATCACAACTGCTAAGTACAGAATGTAAAATCACTGGAGGTTTGTGTACTTGTTTGTTTATGTTCAAATTTATCATGAGTTTCAAAATGCTCATGCAGGCTTCTGTGTGGAAGACAGATTTACTTAAGTGAGTGGAAGCAATGACCATATTTTGGAGGGAGTGATCTTTGTGAGAGGCAACGGTGTATGCTCTTAATTGGATTTACTGACAGCTTAGATACTGAGAGGGTGGATGTAGTGGAGTTTGGTTTGTACAACTGAGGGTTGCTGATGCAATTTACTGAGACAGAGAAAATTCTGAAGTAGAAAGCAAGGGATGATATTGGATCTGATAGGCTACAATATGAGAACATGAAGGAGAAAAAAGGCCTTGCTTAGAGGCAGCCATTGAGGTGGTGACATCGTATAGATGGCACTTACCACAAACACCTGGCTGAGATAGCCTTGGCCATGAGGGAAATAAGTGAAAAGAAGAACCTCAGGGTAAGACCCAGAAGATGCTGACATTTAGAGATCTAAGTATAGAGGATCAACAAAGGAGGCTAAGAAGGAATGTCCAAGACTAGGCAGTAACCCAGGACTATGCAGCCAAGGATGCCAGAGATACAGTGTGTTTCAAGAAAAAGAGAGACAATGATGAAGAGTCTGTTGGAGTAACCAACATGGGAAATACTGGTAGCCTTTTCAGTGTGGTTTCTATAGTGCAGAACAGAGACTAATAAAGTTGAAATATCAAAGAGAGGAGACGAAGTCGGATCTCTGACTGTGGATGAATCTTTTGAAAAATCTTTGCCCCAGTGAAGGGTATGGGCATGAATTGGTGGCTGGAGACCATGGCATCAGACATAGACTCAAGAGGCAGCTGTGTATTTGGGTCTTTGGAAGCTCCAGGGCTATCTTCTTTTTGCTTCTAGCTCTGTAATGATTCCCCAGGATGCCTGCCATATCCAAGACATTAATTAAGCCTATACTCTAAGCCACATCTTTCTTGGGGGATCATCAGGGTAATGTGGGGTCAGAATTGAGCTCTGATCTACTCAAGGATCAAGAATGAGGGAAATTTAGGAAACCAGCACCAGGGCCATCGTGTATGGAGGTAGGGTACCCTCCTGGATGCTTTCCAGGTATGTATTTACTCTGAAGCAGCTGCCCCCATTTAAGATTCTGGAAATAAGTGGAAAACAAGACAGATCCAATTGCTGTTCCAATGCATTATGGTTCTAGTGTAGATGCCTTTATGACAAAATGTAATAAAATAATCAAATAAGACTATTATACATGGTTATTAAGGCCACAAAGGAGACAAACAGCTTGTGTTAGAGAAGAACTGTAGGAGAGATGGGGGTTGTGAGCACAGAGGCATAAAGGACGGGCTTCTCTGAGCATGGGAGACTTCAGCGGTGACCTAGAGGAATTAAAGGAGTCAGGGTAGTGTTCCCTGTAGAAGGTCCTGTTGGAAATACTCCTGCTTCATAGTAGAAACAGAAGCCAGGCCAGTGTGGCTGGAGCTAACCCAACAAAGGGAGTGTGTCCAGAGGAAGGGCCCTGCTGGCACGCTCATGTAGGATCTTGCGTGCCATGGCCTGGTGCTTGGGATTGTTGTAATTGTAAAAGGAAGCCATGGAGGCTTTGATCTCTCTGGCATATAGACTGATGAAAGAAAAGAATGAAAATGGGAAGAGATTGAAAGTGGTGGGTATTTGGCACAACCATAATAGGCAAGCTGGAATCAACATGCCACAACAGCCCAAATGAGAGCTATGGGAACAGAGATGCAGACAGAATGGGGAAGGGAGGGGAGGGGAGGAGAAGGGAAGGGAGGGGAGTGCAGTCAAGTCAGGGGTTAGGACAGAAGAGTCTGAACTCCAAAGGGAACAGGTTGACTTGCCGGTAAAATCTCACTCTGGGGAGTTAGATCTTTGTAAGTGGGGGAGCTGAGGGACTGTGCCCTTGATCTTTTCTTGTTAGAGCATAGCATCTCAGCACCTGAAGTGCGCAGGTGTGCACACATACTTTCTTCATTCCTGGCACAGGCTTTGGAAGTAATCAGGAAACCAGAACAGATGCTGTCTCTCCCATCTGTTAGCCTTAGGATCTGAATGCGCTTTTCTGTATCCGAGGGCGGGTCCCAGCTGTGGGGATGACTTGCCATGGTCCCTGGCACACACATGCTTGTAGGCTGGTGTGCTAATATCTTGGCATGATGGAGTCACCATCTCAAGCCACCCTGCTCTCCACATCCCATGCCCCCCGGCTCTCATGTCTGGTTCTCCAGGCATCCAATTTCCCACCGGCAGCTGTCAAGGGAAAGAGCTGGTGGCTTGGCTAGTACGCTCCAGCTAGTATGCTCCCAAGCAGCTCCTTCCCAGACCCCTTGAGGCCTGAACTTCATGGAGCTGTTGTTCTGGAAGGTTTGTTTATAATGCTAAACGTAACAGATAATTGAAAGCTAAGCTGCTGTCTGGATCACTAGGCATGACTAGATAACGAATCAATTTCCTTATTGCCTCATAAGGCTTCAAAGTCAAATAAATGCATGACACATTGTGTATATGTAGAACCTAACACACATGCGCACACACACGCGCACACACACACACACACACGGATGTGGGTTCTAAAGCTGACTCATTAAGGAGTAGACTTGGAGGTTCATCTCTCCAGCAGCCAACTTCCGTTTCAGGTTAGGCCCTCCTATCAGAACAAGACTCAGGGAGCCTTAGGTTAATCTGGAGGTGGACAGGAGAGAAGATACATTTGTATATAACCTTGGTTTTCGAGGTTATTTAGCTCTGTGATAGAGGAATGGGGTACTTATATATGAAACAACAACAAAACAAAAAAACCCCAAAAAACCTCAAAACCAAGAAACAATGATTTTAACTACCAGTTTCCAGAAGGCTAAGCCAAGAATAGATACAACAAATGTAATGACAGTGAACCCCTAGGTATCTCCAGGTGAATATGGATTATGACTTCATATCCTAGAAAACACCATTTATGTGGTAACTTCAGAGACCTAGAAAAAGAAGGGATGCAAAGAATAAGTAGTGTGTGTGTGTGTGTGTGTGATTTTTTTTTCAAATTCTTTGAAATCCTTTCCAGATCATATTTATTCTCACTGAGCGCTCACTTCCACCATTAGTAATGGCACTCACTACCTGACCACGCCCTAGCCGTATGCATTTATTCTTGAGTACGAGCACTCTGCTCCTCTAACCCTCACACCACCGACTTGCCATAGGGAATGTGAGGATTGCTGAGGCTTGAGTAACTGGCTCCTAGTATCCAGCTCCCAGCTCTGAGACTGTTGCCTGTCTAGGCCAGACTACCTCCATCAACTTTTAGGTACTGTGCCCCAAGAGGCTGTAGAGGAGACTAGCCATGATGAATTGGAAGGAAAGAGGCTGCTCCAGCTCCTCCCCCTCATTCTAATATCAAATAAACAACTAGAAAAGGGCTAAGATGTTTGTGCCTTTCAAGACGGAAATCCTATGGGGAGAAAGGCAGGGAATGAGTTCTGTTCACTTGAAGAAGTTTCTGAAGGCTTTGGGGTGTCATGGCCCAGCAGATATTGTTGCTGTGGTATAGGGTTATCAAGAGAGTGTGGCTCAAGCTGTGTGCTGTGTTTGAGAAGTCAGGGAGATGTGGACTACATTTTAAAGAGAGGCAAAAAAAAAAAAAGATGTAGCAAGGAACTTGACAATGCAAAAGTTTTACGTTTAAATTTAGTTGTCTGGAAAATTTGGTTCTGAAGAACAGCTCATTAAAAGTGGTGTGAAGTCACGTTGAAAGGAACAGCAATGTGTCAGAAAGGAAGGAGAGAGACAAGGTTGGAAAAGAGGCAGTGTGGGGCCTACTGTGTCTGCCGGAAGGGTGAGACCAAGTCCAACCCACCAACTTCTTGCCTGGTCAAGTACCTAAGTGACAGGAACTTTTGCCTGGGCGAGGGTACCCTGATCCTCTTGTGGACTCCCTTGTATCTTCTTTTCCTCTAGTTATATGGCAGCAGATGTCTTCATGTTCTAGACTTCTCTAGATAAAGGAATACAGACATTAAATACTGGGCTTATAAAGGAAACAGGACATGTTTTTAAATTAAAATATGGACCACACTGTCTGTACCAATTTTCAGATTCTTGGAGAATGCCAGGTCATTTCCATATTGGCTCAAGCAAAACGGAAAGTGGAAAAGAAAGAAATGGGGCAAAGCATTATCTAATTTATTCAAGCACAAAAGGGCCGTGTATTCTCAATTAGTACTTAATTTATGCTTTGTCATATTCCAGAATGGGATATGAATCAGGAACATTGGTCCTGCGTCTCTAGGGTTCAGAGATGCTATTGTGCATTATGGAGAGGGGCTAGGTTTCTCGTGTTCTGGAGGAGTTGCATAGTCACCCCTTGACCATATCCCATCTAAGCCATGTTCCATGGGATCCAGCTTGACTCCACTGAGATTTTCCAAGCTTCACCTATAAGTCTGGTCTAGCTCCTGGAGTTTGTGTTGTCATGGGCCATCACATTTTGGCATTCTCTCTGGAAAAGAGGTATACATGGGGTCTTGTCAGAGTGGTTGTTTTGTAGTTTCATGAAGAGGCAGTGTAGAAACTTGGGGCAGGAGATTGAGATAAACATGGGAAAAGGTTCTTGACGGGTAGACCTCATCGATAACTTGTTCACCCCCTTGACTTGAGAGCGTCCTGAAAGCCATCACTTTTGAATTTCTCTCTGAGACTCACTGGTCCAAGAGCAGCCTTTTTGTTTTGGACCACAGTGTTTGATGCAAAACAGTCATTTTCAAAAGTGATGTTGTAAGCCATGGGACTAGCTTTGATGACAACTTGAGCAGGTGCTTTATGTGATAAGGCAAAGGTCTTCATCTCAGAGCTGGGGACGTCTGGGACAAATACTTTGCCAAGGATCTGTCCTGTGTGTCTCTTTCTCCTACCCACCAGACATTAGTGTTATTCTTTCTCCAGCTGTGACAATCAAAACTGAAGATAGGGCCAACTATCCCCTGGGAGACAAAATTACCTCCTCTTGAGAATTTTGCTGTTAACATCATAAAGTGGAAACAATTGATATAAGGTAAGGGAGAGAGCCCAGGTAGAGATCTTAGGTGTCTCTCTACCCTTCCTTCCTTCCTTGCTACTGATTGGAGAAGGGACACAGGTGGAAACAGGGCTGTGAGTCCTTATTAAGGCCCTGATTGTAAATTATTCTCCTATCTCCCATCGTTACTGAGATCTCTTTCCTCCTGACCCTACAGCAGGTTTTGTGAGGCATCTGTAGGGAGAGCCAGTTTGGCTACTGTCACTCCTGTACCACGGGGCAGGAGCATCCTTTAAAAATGTATCCTTATTGAACTGGACCACTCAGAAAAAGCACCGGACATGAAGAACCCCATGTACTGGCACTAGGCACTGTCTCCCCCGTTTGGCATTAACAAAACCATGCCAATTGTAGACTCTTACCTCATCCTATTTATTTAGTATACTTTGTAGAGCCAGCCTTTCCAACTGAAACTTGTGGCCTTCTAATGGCAGCCAGCACAGTTACCATAAGTGACCTGCCTTGTTTGGTACCAAGCAGTGAGTCATAAAAGACCTGGCAGGAAGCAGCTGACTTCATTCGCAAATGTCAAGGCTGCATCTTCCCTGGCATGCATCTCCTCTCTCCTACCCTCACCCACCATGGGGGATTTTCTTTCTTTTAAAAATCAGCTTATTTATGTATACATATACATGTATATTCATTTTTGCCGCTGCTGTTGTTTTATGGTGGTGGTGTGTACACCTGGTGTGTGTTTGCCTGTGTGTGTCTGTAAAGACAACTTCGAAGAATTGGTCCCCCCTTTTCATCTTGTGTATTTCTAGAGATTAAATTCAGACTCAATGGCAAGTGTTCTGTACCTGATGATTCACAAGTGCTTTCTTGAAGTTGTTTTCCTGGAAGTCACGAAGGACAGGTTTTCTGTCCTTCTATCTTTCTGCTTTGATGGGTCATTAAAGTCAAAGATGACCCCACTCTTTTGCAATAAAAAAAAATCTATGACCAAGAAATGACAACTTCTAACAGAAGCATGAGGCCATCAGTACTCAAATGCTAAGGAAAGACACCTCATAAAATCCCCTAGGCTAGTGCCTTCTAGGGACTTCTATGTCCCCAGCCCTGCAAGGGCTCATGGTTGTTGTTGTTATTGGTTACTCGTAGTATTTTGTGGTACAGGGATTGAAGTTGGGGTCTTGGGTAAACTAGATGAGGAGTAGGACTTCATCCCCCATTCCTGCCCCAGTCCCTCAGGAACTCTTCAACACACACCTTTAGTTTCCATGTCATTGTTATGGTGGAGTGCCCCTGGGGCTAGGATTAGCACTCTGGTGCAGCCTTCCTCTTGGCTAGGGTTGGCAACCTTTTTTCCCCCATAAAGGGCCAAAGAGTAAATCCCATCCTTGCCGGCCATGTGGTCTGTGTAGCAATGATCTAACTTTACAACTTGAAATTAGCCGTAGATGACAGTGAAGAGATATGAGAACAGAAATGTTGATTTTTATCTAGTTCTCACAGGTCACGATGTACAATTTTCCTTTTTTTAAAAAAATAAAAAACAAAATATAAAAGTGAATCTTAGTTTTAAAGCTATACAAATGCAAACAGTTGGCTGAATTTGGCCCCAACCACTGTTCCAGAACCCTGACCTGTAACCAGTCAGCAATGTGTCTGCAATACCGCTATTCCCTGACTGAGGAGCACGCAGAAGCAACAGAGGATGCTGGAGATATTTAATGGACTGGAGGTCTCCCCATTGATGCTTCACTAACTTGTCACTTCTCAGTGTGTATAGGAGTCTAGGAAGGGACCATTTGTAAGCACAGATCATAAAGACTGAAATAAAGTTTCAGGATGCAGAGACTGACATCTCTGCCACCATCAAAACACATTTATGGAATGCTAATAGGGGCCAAGAAAAGTGATTTCACTTATTTAAACAATTTGATTGATAGCTACTTGTTGGAAGCAGTTCCATGTAGGAAGGTGGGACCCCATGAACAAAAAACACGCTGTATAAACATTGTGATATCCTTGGTATTTGAAATGGCCCATGGCCCGGGAATATACATTGGAGGGGCTTAGTGGCACAGGAGGTCTTAGTCCTCTTGGCTTTCCTTACATCTGAAATGTTGTCAGTGTTCCTACCTCTATGAACTCAAGGCATGAAAACTGCCTTGAAACCATGAGGCTTCTAGAGAGAAGGCATTAGAGTTAGAGGCTAATGCCAACCTGGCCACCTGGTCAATGTCCCCAACAAATGCCAGTGCTTCTGGCTGCTCCATGGGGTCTCTGGGAGAATGTGTTTCAAAATGGACTCTTGGCATACCTTGTTACTGTGCGACTCTGAAATGCTGCCAGGAGTCCTGGCAGCCACAGGCACACTGCCTTTTTGGCTCCAGTTGGACTGGGTGGCAGATGGCAGAACCATTGGTGTGGTCGGGCAAGGGAGGAGCTGTCTGGGGAAAAGTGATGGTCACTTTTCTGGCCAGAGTGTGCCTTGGGTAACTGTATTCTTTAATGAAATAGCGCTGACCCCTTTTATATATCACAACCTCTGGATATTGCGGGGGGGGGGGGAGGAGTTAGGTTCTAAAAGAGCTGGGATGGATCATTTCCTAGGATCTTCTGCTACCTTATGTAAGGTCATATTTCATACACTATTAGAGCAACGAAAGGGGCTTGATAATCAACAATGGAATAGTTTTCGACTTGCCCTCCAAAAGCAGCAATGAAGGAGTGTTTGACCCATTGTCACTGTCAGGAACTAACAAAAATTAGATGCATACTTATGATGAGCTTTCCCTTCATTAACAACAGTCTTGAGTTTCTTTGCTTTGAGGTTGAGTTTATGCACTGGGCTGGTTAACACTGGTTTGTATGTGTTGATAAAGAGCTTCAATTAACAGTGACTTTTGTCTCTGATTAATCTAAGAATATGAATTAATTATTACTTAATAGATATAGTCTTCTTGCTAGGCACAACCCTCTTTAAAATGGAGGTCTCCAGGGAAAGGTCTAGAAAGAGATCTTTGTGATGGAAGGAAGAGGAGTTGTTCTGGTAGGGTACCCCTCCTTCACAAAGAAATGGGAGACTCGGATTGGTTAATGTGCATGCTTAATCTGCACTCAAATCTCAGAGAGGGGACTTGAGCTTAGTCCCCATGTCACACTCTTTCTACCTCTGCATAGTGCCCCTTAGTCCTCCATCTCTGGAGTTGGTTTCCTGTACATCTTAATCCATTGTTTTTTTTTGAGCTCCAAATGGAATGAACTGTGGTTATGTAGACGGAATGCTCTTCTGTGCCCTGGTGGGTGTATATGCCACATAAGTCTTTTTCCTTATCTTGTTTGCACAGAAGCCATGCCCTTAGGCAAGCCACACCCCCTCTGTAAACCATGTCATTTATATTGTATTTCCGTGCAGACATTAAGAATACAAAAGAGTCTAAAAAGAGCCCAACCTTAGAAAATCCTGAATGGGAATAAGAAGGAAGTAAATTGAGTCAAAATTTTGAGGAATGGTTTGAAGGGTTCTCGAGCTGGGGATAGATGCTGACCTACAGACTCTGTCCTCAGGCTATATACTTAGAAGCCATGAGTCCTACACTCCCATGGTGAACCCCACCATTCAGAGGGGAGAAGCTGAACTCAGGGTTAATTGCTGATTTGTCAGAAGTCATGGCTCAAGCTCCAGGCTTCAAGCTCATGTCTGACTCTAAAGCTGGTACCCCACCTCTTGCTGCACTGAACTGACCTTTCCTGTCTTCCTGCAGACACATAGAGAACTGGCGAGGCCTGCACACACTCAATGCTGTGGACATGGAGCTCTACACGGGCCTCCAGAAGCTGTGAGTACACCGGGGTGGCTTGCTAAGGAACAACTGGGATGCTGCCTGTCATCTAAAGTAGCAGTAATGGAAAGTCTGCTCTCTCAGTGTTTCTCCTCATGAATCCTTTTTGGGAATGCTTAGCATTACCCATTATGGGGTTGTTAGGAGCCACCTTAGTCTAAACAGGCCTGAGGGTTGCCTAAGGTTAGGATTTCAAGGCAGCTCTGCTCTAAGGCATGCTGGGAATGTCTTCGTTCTCAGCTCTGTGGTTGGCTAAATCCTACACCCTATCCCCAGTGTTAGATTCCCACTCACCACTACAGTGGACTTCAGTGTTTTAAACATGGGTGCCAAGAGTGAGGAGGAGGAGGAGGAGAAAGCATAAAGAGACTGAAGTCTCCCTCCTTGTCTCTGGAGCACCAGGAGCCCTGATTCTCAAATGCTGGTTAGAATAGGTAATGATTAACTTCCACCAATGACCGTTTATATCCCAAACTTCACCTACTCTCCAAAGAAACTGGGTTCCTATCTCTCATTTAGCCTACATTTGACCATCTAGGGTTATTAGTAATAAAGAGAGCTATATATCACTCAGGGGCCTTGCCTTCCTTCTGGATATAACCCCTGAGGTTCTGCTAACCATCTTTTCTCTCTGTTTAGGACCATCAAGAATTCTGGACTCCGGAACATTCAGCCCAGAGCCTTCGCTAAGAACCCCCACTTGCGTTATATGTGAGTAGAACTGGATTTTTGGAGAGGGTGAGGAGGTACATGCAGGGAAATAGTTCTAATGAACAGTGAAACTGGCTTTAATATTGTTGTCCCTGACCAAATCCTTTAACTTTCTTAGGCCTCCAGTTTTACTTTGGGATTTGGTAATCTCAAAGGTTTTCAGAAGGAAGCCAGGGGTGAGTAGGTGAGCCTCCTGGCTTCCAAGTTTCTACATTTTTCATAAGGAAATTGAAATTTTATGGGAGTGTAAATGACAGGGCTCAGTGTGGACAGGACTCTATTGAGAGTATGTGTAGGAGTGCAGGTATGTGTACGTCTCGATGTTGGGAATTATAGGAAGAAGGAAAGCAAGACCAGGCTACATGTGAATAGTTTAGGTTCAATAAGAAGAACTTGGAGAAGTAGAAACATCCACATCGTATCACAGATCTTGATTTGAGATGGGACAGAGGAGACATGCTCATGGTTATCTGTCTTCTTGTGCCTTCCTCACCCTGTCTTCTCTCCTGGCTGTGACTGACTAGTGGAATGGCTTCTTAGGGTAGTGGTTCTGGTTAGACCTTGCAAGGTTGGCATCATTCACATTGATGCTTTTTCTCCAAGTCTAGATATGGGTAGGTAGACTATGGGATTTGGAGGGTGGAAAGTCATTCCTTGTAAAGCAAGGGAGCATGAAAGGAAGCCCATTAAGTGATCAGGGACAAGCCAATTGGCACCACTGCAGGGATATACTTGTTATCTGGGTCAGTTCTTTCTCAAGAATAATAGCTACATGCACCTTTAGTGGGTTTGCCCCAAAGAGCAGAGACTATACATGAAATGGATGGCTTAGCGTCTGCTACAAGCGGGGAGGAAACAGAGGACCTACTGGCAGGTTGACTAGTCTTTCTTTTAGCCACTGGTAGTTGGCATTGATAATGGAAGAGAGCTTGTTGGGTAGAAATCTCTTATATAAGAAAAGCAAAGCTTCTCAAAGATGTGATGAGGAAGTGGAGAGCAGGGGACTTGGGGTGGGGTCCACAGAGATCCTTAAAAATATGGTTGGGGAGTGTTTTCTTCTCATGGAGGTCCTGGCTATACTCTTGTGTTTTCCCAAGCACAGGGTGAATAGTTACTTACTCTCTCAGTCACCCCTGCTCTATGTTGAACTTTCTTCCTTTCCTCTGGAAATACCAAGCTCCATGGCCATTGCTTCGAGCCATTATTCTAACAATGGGGGACTGAGACCTCCCACACAACTGTCTAATTCACTCTTACCCCTCTTGCTCTGATGCCTATGACACGAGTCTATTGATGTGTGTGTTCTTTGCAGCCAGCATAGCTGCAAACAGAGAAGGGCCTTGGACCAGATGTTCCAGGTGTTTATTTTATTGGGGGATTTGAGTTTCACTGTAAACGTTCCCAGGGGAAAGAGCTTTTGACATCTGAGAGGTCTCCTTTTTCACAACATACAGAGGTCATGAAACCACATGTCCATGGCAGATCAGGTGGGAACAGTTGGTGGCTGGAGAACCACACGATAGTTCCAGCTGACTACTGTTATGTGAGGTGCAGCCCAGTGTCATCAGACTTTTTGTTTATTCAAGATGAGTAGGAACATCAGTACCCACTGAAGGGGCTTTGTTGACATAGTAGGGACTTTAGAAAAGCCTGAAGGTTACAGACAGCAGAGACCATAGGGCTAAGCGTACAGTCTGTTTCATCTATGGGTTCGATGTGTAAACTTTGTCCGTTTATAAAGACACACCCCCAATCCCTACTGAGTAAATTTCCCGGCAGCTTTGGGACATTTTCTCCTGGCAAATGGTCCAGGCCTCACTGCTCTCTCACATCTTCTATTTCTGTCTTCTAAATGCATTTACAAGTCTTCAGGCCCCAGCTGAGCAATCACAAGGAGATCACTTACTCCAACACTAATTGCCAAGCCCTGGCTTGGCGGCTATTTCTTTCTTTTCCTTCTCCCGCCCCTTCTTTTCTTTTTAGTTTTAAAGGGAAATGGCCAAGAAGACTTTCTCCCCTCCTTGTACAGAATAAAAAGCAGATATTCTTACCCAAGTTATCTCAGTCACTGGACTGGGGCAGGTGTCCCTCATCCCTGAACTGTCACTGATAGTAACATAATTCTTCATCACATCAGAAAATGAGCTTGTGATGTCAAGGCCAAGTTTTGGCAGCAAACATGGCCAGACATCAGAACTCTAGGTTTCCTTCAAGGACGATGAGTGACTGACTATCTCCTATTGATTGCTTCAGTTTTCCTTCTTTTGATGGATGAGGGAAAAAATGAGATATTGGTGAATATGCATTTAGGAAAGACCTTTCTGAGAGGCTAGATAGTTCTTAACCCTCTTGTCTAGCTATAGGAGACTCAAGCATAAGGACCTTTCAACTTAGTAGGAATATCTGAGTGCTAGGCTGTAAAGAGAACATAAAGGAAGTGTCTGTTCCAGGCAGAGACTACATGATCAATGCCCTGTATGGCTCTCAGCCCAGCAAGTAGAGTTTAGAAACGATGCTAATAAGATAATGTGTTCCGCTGTTGCTGCTGGTGGTGATCCCAGAAACCATGGGAAGGGATATGATGGCCCCAGGGGCTTTCCCGACATCTCTTTGGATTTCTGTTCCACAAACACATTCCATCTTCCTCATGTTTATAGTACACCTGTCTTCAATATCTACTGTTGGCTTTCCTTGAACATGGACAAATCAACCCTGATATAGTTCTCTCTTCTCTCTGCTCAGTCCCTCTTGCTCTACGTCTATCTAGACCACTCTAGATGCTGCTCACTGCAGGGAAGAGCTCAGTAGTGGGTGAGCCCCTAACTTTCTTGTTTCTGAACGTTTAGAAGTCACATCTACTGACACTATTGAATACGGAGCATCCCCCTGTCATCTGAGACCCACTTCTATAGCTGTTTCTTTTTTTTCCATTAAGAAAGTTGTTGTCTCTAGCATGGCTCACACACAGACTGGGTCTCCAGGGGTGTCCTCATAGTCTGAGTCATGTGGATGCCTTCTGTGAACTGTGTTCATACCCACAGGTTATCATCCAGTGATGGTGTTTTCTTTAGCCCTTAGAACACTTCCTGGTTCTCAGGGAACTTTCATAGACTTCACCCCACCAAGTTCTCATAGTCGGCTAGGTTCCTGGTGTTGTAGGAAATGTTACTTCATAGACCTAGAAGGACTCTTATTGGTGAATAATAGAAGCAGAAGCTTGACTAGGTTCTTAGATTCTCTTCCCAGGAATATTTCCATTTTACCTATGGGTGAGAAGGTCATCACCCCCCCCCAACCCCCACCCCCACCCCCAACACCCCACCCCCACCTCCACCACCCCCACCACCGCCACCAAGTGAATCAACCAAACCAACCTCACACCCTCTGAAACCCTGAGACGCTTAGCAAATTATATTAAGAATTCAAGTCTATAGGAAAGAGCTTACTTAGTGGGTAAAGTGCTTGTCGTGAAAGCCCAGAGATCTGAGCTTGATCTTAAGAATTCATGTCAAAAAGCCAGACATGGTTCTGTAATCCTGGCACTGGGGAGGCCGAGTCAGGCAGATCTCCATGCCAGTGAGAGAGCCAGTCTTACAAAACAACTGAAACAGCTCCAGAGGAATGACATCTGGAATTGGCCCCTGACCTTCACATACACACATGTGTGTAAACACATGCATGCATAAACCATGCACAGATAGAAGCACATGCACACACACTCACTCTCTCATTTGCACACAGATGGACAGACAGACACTTGTGTCAAAAAAGAAGAGGGACAGGCTAAGTAACACTCATTAAGAATTTACTATGAGCCAAGGAATGCCTTTGCAAATACTGGCTCACTTCCTGTTGGATAGTCTCCTCCTGAGAGCTGCTTTGTTCCCATTCTGTAGATGAGCACACTGAGGCCCATGAGTCACGGCTGATTTCTCCGAAGGCTCTACCATTAGCTAGTAGAGTAGTCAGGCTGAGGATTCCAATTCCTCTGACTCTGAAGTCTGTGTACTTTCTTATATCCCTGGAGTGTTTCTTCTCTCTGGTTTTCTCAGCAAGTACTTCTTAGAGGAGGGATGGAGGGGCTTTAAAGTTTTATTAGAGTTGCAATTTCTCCCTGGGGATTTAGCACCATCCAGCCTCAAAGAGCTCGGCCGAGAAAGTTGTTTAGTTTCTTTCCCTATTCAGGTCAGATCTTGTACCAACAGTTGCATTACTAACTGAATATCTTTATTGTGAAAGATTTCTTAGTGCTAGCCTATGGCCTGCTTTATTTCCAGGAATATTTAATGTCATATTCCAGCAAGTCAAAAGGCTTTATTTAATCCCTTAGAGTTGGTTGTGGTGGAATCTCTCTCATGTTTACTTGCTGGCTTTTTTTTTTTTTTTTTTTTTTGCTAAGAAGCTGAGGACAACCGACTGCCCTCACACCGCTATAAGCAGACATTTGCTTGCTCTGTTCAGCGGGGAACGCTGGCTCCCTCCCGGCAGGTACGAGGGTATAATGAGGTGGGACAGCCTTGATTTGGGCATGCCTGTGGCAATGAGGCTATGTTTTCAAGGAGAGAAGGTCAGCAACGCTTAGGTGGATGGGGACAAAGAAAAATGGCTGGAGGCCCCACCCTCCTGGACACTGGCTGGACAGCATGCAATTTATTTCTCCTTGGGGAGCAGGGATGAAAACATGGTGAGGCTGATTTATTATGCATTACAAACCACCAGAGGTTGAAATAGTCTGATACTGGACTCCAGGCTGATGTGCTGATATTTTAATAGTAAGTGTTTACCTCTCTGCCTGCCCCTTACCTCTGCACTGAAACTTTTTCTCTACATCTCAGAGGGGTTGGTGACTGGCATACATATCCCTGATTGCCCCTTTGCAAGTGACCTTCCTCCTCTGTTCCATCGACTAATAGACCAAGGGCCTTGGAGGTCAAATCTGAGATTTTGACTTACTGCTGTTGACCTTAGGGAAGCTAGTGAACTTCTGAGAGTTTGGAAGGAAGGACAAGAGGCCCTTCTCCTTAAGATTGTTCTGAACTTTCAGCAAGACAAAGCATGCAAAGAGCTTAACTCAGCACATTATGGAAGGCCCAGGGCGCCCGCCCTCCCTGCTCCCTGGTATCCAATTTCAGAGAGTTAACCTGCAAGAGCTGCTAGAACTAATTCCCAAATTCCGATTCTTATCCCTGCTCTCACCGTTGCCTCTTGGCTCTCTATTCCATACCCCTGTGTGGGTGGCTGAATCATATATCAAGCTTAACTTGGCCAAAGTGGGATTCTTGCTTTGTTTGGTGTTGGTTTTGAGACAGGATCTCACTGGACTGCTCAGGCTGGCCTCAAACCCAATGTTCTCCAGCCTCAGCCTTCTAAATGTTAGAAGGACACGCCTAGTCCATCACAGCCAGCCTCAGGTTGTGAGGGTGTTCTCTGTCTGTCTGTCTGTCTGTCTGTGTGTCTGTCTGTCTCTTTCTCTCTTCTTTATATTTTGAGACAAGATATCTTGTAGCCCAAGCTGATGTTAAACTCACTGTGTAGCTAAAGCTAGTTTTAACTGCTGAAACTCCCTAACCCCCAAGAGTAGGACTAACCCCCAAGAGTAGATGTGTGTACCCTCATGCCTGGCTCAGAGTGATATTTTAGGCACACATGTTCAACAGTGCCTCTCCTCTACCTACCTACCCCTCAAGCCAATTACTTCCTGCTTTATTTATAGGAAAAGCCCAAGCCCCTCACTATGGCCTCAAGATTCAAGCCATGGCTTCTCTCTCTGTCTTGTTTCCTTGTGCTTTCTCTACTGTAGCCTTGAGCCTTCTCTCAGTTTCTGGACACACCAGGGTCACTTCCCACCTTGTGAGCTTTTGTATCTATTGATCCTTCTGACCTATGGAATTCCCCTGCCTAGATCTCCGTGCCTAACCCTTGCTTAGTGTCATTTTTTCTAATGTCACTTGCTTTTGAGGCTTCCTCTGACAATTCAAACTTAGTTACCTTTCTCTTTACATACCTATCATCTTTTATTATAGCATGTGGCTCTTGGTCATTTCCTTGGACTTTTTTATTTTCCTTTTACTACTGACCCTTTGAAAAATAACCATTTAGTTATTTGTGTAATAGTTCATACCTGATGGCCTCTACTGGGATGTAAACTTCTGTGGGATGGAGACTTTGTATTATTCATTGCTCTGTACCACCTAGTACCTAGGTCAAGGTGATTGTCTGTTTCTTGATCACCCTTCAGATGACAAGATGTCTTATTTAATGATTCTCACAAAGATCTCTGTGTGTAAGAGTAGGGACAGGGCAAAGACTATACCCAATGTGGCATTCTTTCTTTCATGTAATCCTACCAGCTTTCCTCGGACCCTGTGTAGCCAGAGCTCTCCAGACTTCTGTATGTGGTAGAAACCATTGCGGTCAAATTAAAAAAAAAATGTTAATGACTGATATATGTTAATTACTGATATTTTAAGAATTCGGGGGACCAGAGGAGTAATTTAATGGTAAAGAACTTGCTTAAGATGTATGAAACCTTGGGTTTGATGCTCAGTGTTACCAATGTAACACAGCACACTACACCAAACCAACAAGAACCAGGAGGAACAAAAATGAACACCATAGAGTCACAGCCAACAGCATCCTCCTGCAGTGCACATAAGCAACATGGCAGTGCATCTCTGAGCTGTCTCAGCTCTGCCTGCTCAGGATTCCACCAAATCTCCTTCATGAGTTATTGCCTTTCCCTAAGTGTTATCGAATGGGATGATGCTGGTGAGCAAGTAAGAGTGTGTGTTTTTGAGATGGATTGACTGAGTTTGGATTCTGGTTCTGTCATATATATTTGAGTATCCTAAGGATGTGACCTCATCATCCTTTGTATCAGTGCCTTATCTTCTCATCTGTAAAATGGGGATAATATGCTTCTTAGCAAGATGAGACATGTTAAACCTTATCAAAATATTGAGGTGAATGTCTAGATCATAATAAGAGTCAGTATAAATTAGTTGTTTTTCTTTTTTGATTGACAGTGTAGTGGTCAGTCTCTTGTTACGTGACTTAATAAATACACAGTGAAGCATGATTTAAGGGGCCTTCATGTCCCCTCAAAGTGCTACATGCCTAAGACAATTAATCAACATATTAGATGTGGTTCCTGCCCTTAAAATTTACCATCTCAGGGACATTGACAAAGTCACAACAGTGGCACCTATTTTTATTTTAATGTTTAGAGAGAATTATTAAAGCTATAGATTTTATCCCACTATAAGGGGATGAAGACATTGCTTATTGACTATTTACCTAATTTGTAAATGACTGTGTGCAATCCCTGGCATTGCCAAAATAATATAAATACTTATCTTCAATGAAACCATTTCTCCACATGTATATGTACAGCTTCTCGAAATTTTCAGAGCTGTTCAGACTGTTTTTCTACATGAGTTAAGGGCTCCTTTGAAGGGTGTACTGGAGAGAGGTGCACAGTGGAGTCCTTTAAAAAATACCCTTCCTGTTAGATGTGGTGGTGCACCTCTGTCATCTCAGTGCTTCAGAAGTAGAGGCAGGAGGACCAAGAGGAAAAGCATTTGTTAAGCAAGAGGAGTGGCGTTCAAATCCCCATAGTCCATGCAATGTCTGGTGGGCACAATGGCCAGCCTGTAACTGTAGTCTCGGAAGGTGGAGGGGGGAACCCTAAAGTGAAAGAGTGGAAGAGTGATTGAGGAATATTCCTTATATCGATCTCCATCCTCCAAATGCTTGAACTCACACGTACATGTATACCAGCACACACATGCATGCCTATATACATGTGAACGCATCATACACATCACATACAGACACAGACACAGACACAGACACAGACACACACACACACACACACACACACACACACACACACACACACACACCTTGTGCTCCTTCTTGGTAGAAGCTTTGAGAATTTGCATGAGGCCCGCTGTGTCTCTTCTCACTTTGCTATGGAGCAGAAGGCAGCAAGGCTCCAGATGGATGCTGCTCCATTAGCCTGAATCTTTCTGGGAAGATGATGGGATCACACCACAGCTGACCTTCTCTGGTCACATAATATGAGAGAGAAATAAACGTTTGTTGTGGTCACTAGGAGATGAAGAAGAGAAGCCATAAATGACAGAGGCTCTACTCTCTACATGAAGTTGATGGGGCACCAGGAGCCATCACTCTTGGATTTCTTCCTGCATTATGCTGGAAGTGGTCTCCAAAGACCAGCTAAGGGGAACACTCTTGTAAGGCTAGCTTTGAGTCTTCTATCATTTAAATATATAAACTAGCAGAGAATGAGCAGGTTAAGGTTTTGCAACTTTTGACATGCTGCACAGACAGCTGCCATTCTCTGGGTCTTCCCACTCGGGGTGCTGGAGGACCCTGGAGACCTCAGGGACTGTTAGTCAGAGATAGTGGAGGAAGTGACTGTGGAGTTGGGCTTTGGAAGGGCTGTGAGTTTGGATGACAAACCTGTTGAGGAAGCAGTTGCTGCCACCATGGATATGTATAGCCATATCCCCATGGACTTCCTCCTAGAGCTGTTTAGACACACGCTTCTGCTTCTAAGCGGTTGTGTCTGGCCATCAGGTAAACAGAAAGAGCTGCCAATGGCCCAGGACTTGAAAACACAGCCATTTGCCCATGGGATAGGATTTCCACAGATTCACTGATTTGTGAAGATTGAGCCAGGACCATATGAAGTGGTGCATGTGAGTGGTAGCCTGGAGGAGTGGAGCATGGGGAGGGGACTCAGGAGGACAGCTCGCAGTGTGTAAGAGGTACTGTTTGGATGTAATGGTTCTGGGCAACTCTGCCCCACACACCCTCTTGTTTCTCTCTACTGTGCAGTGATCTTGGATAAGCTCCTAAACCTATTAAGTCTGTTTCCACACCTCTAAAACGAGGCACCATTTAAATGACCCACTTTTGACCTTACAGCATTTTGGGACATTTCTTCCTGGAACAAAGGTCTGAGCTGGGACACAGCTGGAACCATAGGAGGGGCAGCAAGGCCAGAGGAAAGCTGTTGTCAGTTTATTTTGGCCCTACCCGCTGCCTTCTATCCACCTATCTTGTCTCTCTGGAGGATAAGCATTCCAATCCGATGACTTCCAAGGACGTGGCTTCTGGGAACCACCACTGTGTGCTGAACCTTTGCTGATGCACTTTATATGCTATTCTCTGTTCCTAATAGTAAGTGCGTGCAATTGCCCTCCCCATTTTACTCACGGCTAGTTGAAGCACAGAGAGTTTAGGCAACTTGCCTAATGCCACAGCTACCAAATGGCAGAAAACAGAAGCTAACTCAAGTAACCTGCTTCTGGGGCTCTAGAGCCTGTTCTTATCATAGCCCCATTCCAGCCTCTGTTTAGCCCTGACTGTGGTCACTTCTCAGGAACCAGGCTGGAGAGGAAGGAAGGTGATAATTGCTTACCTTAGAATGTGCTCTGGTGAGGATGGTCCATGAAAACCCACCGAGTGAGCCACAGCAGCCACTGCCGGCTAACACCTGGTCACTGACAGGGTGTGGGTGAATAAGCAGTGCCTCTTAGCTTGCTAGTTAGCATTTTGAGGGCTGTTCGCAGTTACTTCCACTGGGTAGATTCTCAGCAAAGAAAAGGATCTTTAATGACCAATCGAGTGGAGACTACCTGTTCTGTGCCATGTGGGAGCCCCAGACTTCCAGCCACCCATTTCTGGGGCTGATTTTTCTCCCCCTTCCTTGGACTCTGTCTCAGGCAGGCTCATGCCTGTGTGTGCTTACCTCACTATAACAGCTGTGGTGGGAGATGGGAAAGGGAAATGCTGATGGCATTGCTCCAGCATCCTGTGACTTTAAACCTTACGTGTGCAACTTGGGCAGCTGACTCCTTCTCAGTGCAGTGAAGCTATATGATTCCTGGAGATGGGTGGGGGTCCCCTCATTCTTTCTACAGTCTGGCCCCTGTGACATTTGATGACTTGGGGTACATCTTGTCTTGTTCCTCTTACACAGGTTATCTTATTGAACCGTAGATGAATTTGTACCACAGAACTCACCAAATGGCAGATTCCCAACTTGACTTTGTTAGCCGCTACACATTTATCTGCCGCCTGCAAAGACAGTCAATTCCCAGTCCACTGACACCATTAGTCGACTGGGCAATTGCCTCTCCTGGGGCCTTGTGTAGAAATGATTCCTTGCTCCCTAGTGAGGCAGGTGGTATGCTTCCTCAATTGATTTTCTCTTTCATGTCCATTTGTGCCTTTCCTCTGGTCTCCTGTGGTCTTAGGTACTCATGTCCTCCCTTGTAATTTCTCTATGTTTGCTGTTTTCATGGTCAGCATTCTGATCTGCTCAGGGCAGGGCTATTGTGACCTAGATAATATGGCCGTGAACTGCTGTTTCTGGGCTACTGCATGCCCTCTTAGAAGAGCCCTAAAGTCACCTTAGACGCCATTTCCCTGATTCCAGGCATCTCAGGTCTCAGGATCCCCTGAACTAAGCCATTAAGACTTCTTATAACCATGTCAACTTTTAATGTTGAAATATTCAGTCTATTGCTGAATAAACATTCTGGCCTCTGGCCTGCATGGTTCTAAGCCTTGCGGGTTACACGGTGCGTTCGTATTTTCCAGTCTTGATTATTCTCGGTAGATTTTCTTCTCTTTTTTTCCCCCTCCCCTAAGGCTTCATTACTTCCCATTTGTCCACATCTCTTTTGTCCATTTCTCTTGTTAAGGACAGATTTAGAAAATGAGTTTAGTCCCTTGGCTGTTTCGGGGTCATCATTAATCTCAGTTCCACTCCATTCCTTAGCAAGCAGGCGTCTCGTGTCTCCTCCCTTGTTTCTTGTTGATGAATTTGCAAAAACCTCTTTTTCTCCCAGGTTAACTCCTCTGTCTCTGAGGGACTGCCTTGGTTTGGCAGAGCTTCTGCCTTTCCTGGGCTGGCTTAGGTGACTCAGCTGCTGTGACTGCCCTGCGTTTGAAGGGTCCCAATTGTCCCAGATTGGGTAAGCTGTGCACTGGCCCAGAGCTGACTTCGTCTCTGGTTGTGGATGGGATCTCCCTCAACTCCCTCTGAAACTAAGCTAAGAAACCCAGCTCAGACCCTAAAACAAACCTCTACAGAGCAGTCTGTCTCTGCTACAGTGAGAAGCATCCTGGCAACAAGGATGGAGTCTCCTTAAATCAGGCTTCTTCAGTGTTAGGATCTGAAGAACGGACATGTGTGAATGGAACACGTGAAAGTAAGTGAGATTGTGAGCTTCCAGTTATCTATGTCACCGCTTTCCTCTAGTTATGTTGGCTGAAGAACTGAGTCTGAAACACTAGGAAATAGTTCCCATAGGATAGGGATTAACACTGGCCACAAGACACCCTCTCCTGTGGCTGCACAGAGTAAGTGCTTATTAAGTTGTATTTCCTGGTCCCCATAGCTGTTTCAGAAGTTCAGTTATTGGTAAGGTCTAACAAGCACAAGCTCTAAGTTGGCTTTGAGGCTTCTCTAGGATTCGGATGTGTGTGTGTGTGTGTGTGTGTGTTGTATGTGTGGTGTGTATATGTGTTTGTGTGTGGTGTGTGTTGGTTTCTGTGTGGTGTGTGTTTGTGTGTGGTGTGTGTTTGTGTGTGGTGTGTATGTGTGTGTAGTGTGTGTAGTGTCTGTGTGTGTATGTGTACATGCTTATGTGTGTACTTATATGTGTTTTTATGTGTGTGTGCATGTGTGAATGTATGTGGTGTGTATGTGTGTGTGTAGTGTGTGTAGTGTCTGTGTGTGTGTATGTGTACATGCTTATGTGTGTACTTATATGTGTTTTGTGTGTGTGCATGTGTGAATGTATGTGTGTGTGTGCATGTGTGCACAGATGAGTGGGTGGGGAAGTAAGGAGATATAGTGGGGATCTGGGTGGAGCCAGGCAGGTATCCTGCTCGTCCTCTAGGAAGTTTGTAGCACATACATTCTTGGTAACTTTTAAGACGTGCTGGTGCAGTTATTGTCATAGAGAGAGTGTATCTGTGTGTTATTGTCACCCTACATGAGGAACTTGAGACAGAAGAGTGGGAGATAGTGACCCAGAGCTGGATATAGAGTGTGTGGTTGGTCACTAGGCATCCATCCTGCCTGATGTAGTTCCTTTTTTCATACAGATATTTCTCCTTACTCTAGTCATTACTCCATCTCCAAGTTTACAACCCTCTTTCTTTTTTCTTAAACACATTTTTTAAAAATGTATTCACTTTATATCCTGCTCACTGCCCCTCTCCTGGTTAACCCATCCCAAAATCTTTCTACTTCCCCTTCTTTGAGAGGTGGGGCACCCAAGTATTCCCCCCACCCTGGCACTTCAAGTCTCTTTGAGGTGAGGTGCATCTTTTCCCACTGAGGCCAGACAAGGCAGCCAGCCCATCTACAAGAACATCTTCTGCAGCTAGGCAACAGCTTTTGGGACAGCCCCTATTCCATTTGCTCAGGACCCACATAAAGACCAAGCTGCACATCTGCTACATATATGTGTGGATGCCTAGGTCCAGCCCATGTATGTTTTTTATAACCCTTTTTCTTTACCATTGCCCTTTCTGTGATTTGTCCCCTGCTCAGGATAACATTCATCAGATTTGCCATTCTATACGGTCAGAGGAAATTGAATTCCTCAGAAGATCTGGGTTTCAGGAGACCATTTAAGGACACCTGCCTTTATCTGTGTGTCAGTAGAGGGTATTTACCTTCTTATGTTGGGGACTTTACTGAAAGTTGAGTTTAGTTTGGGGAGTCGCTTTTTGTTTGTCTAAAATTCAATTGGGATAGGTGCCCAGGAGTCTTTGTGAATTTTACAGCAGGCCTCTTCAGAACTTAGAATCCAGAATCCAAGTCCTGAGGTGTAGACATCCGGTCCTTCCAATGCCTTTCATGTCCTGGTTGATGGTTCTCATGTCATGATGGGGGAATGAAGGAGTATAGACCTGCTCTGTAAAGAGTGGACAGGTGCCCTCTTCCTCTTCATACTTCATCTATCAAATGGGTCTAATCCTATAGCTTTGACTTTCCACACACACTGGGTCATTATGAAGATGGAGTGAACTCTGATGGGAAAGGACTTTGACAAGCACCCAAGAGGTTATTTTGGGGGACATGCTGTGTGGAGGAATTGGCAATGTTGGGTAAGGGAGTTGCCCATATCCCTGGGCCTTCCCATTTTCACTGTTTAGAGGTAGAGGTTATTGCTGGGTGAGATATCCTATCCTAGTCACAGCACAACACTCTAGGGAAACCACTAAAATGTGTTGTCCTCTTGTATTTGGCTAAAAATGTTGATCAGTGTATATTACTGTCTCAGTTTGAAGATTAAGTCTAAAAGATTTTGAAAAGAATGCTGCTGATTAAGATGACATTTAACCTTATCCCCCAAGACAGGCTTCTTCTGTCCCTAGAATGTGACATTTAGCTGTTCATCCTTTTGTGCTGTAGAGTCTGACAAAGCCCACTCACAGTAGTCCTTGGAGTCACGGAGTACTTTTTAAAGAAATATGAATGCATTAATTCCCTCTAAGGACATCTATTGAGCTTCTACTCTTCCTCAGACAAAGATGCCAGTAACTTGTGTTTTGGTCATGGATTTCATCGAGAGATTTTGGGATGGTAGGGAACAGTGAAGAGACAGTTAAGACACAATAAGATGAGGACTGGGACCCCAGATCATTTAGCAAAGGCAGACAATGTGGCTTTTGGGAAGGGAAAATTTATAGCAGAGACAGCTTCTTGGAGTGCTGACAGGTATCCTAAAAGCCATCAATGTCCGGACTTGGCATCTGGGAAAGAGTTAGTGAATGTAATGAGAACCGCTCTCGGTAGAGGGCACTGGATGCTGTATGTCCAGAAACACGATATGTTTATGGAGCCACATGCCTGTTGGAGCTGATAACACAACTCATAGCCATTCTGTTGATGTGAAGAGGCACAACAACCATGACACCTTTTACAAAGTAAAACATTTAGTTGGGCTGACTTAAGTTTAGTCCATTGTCATCATGGCAGGAAGCATAGAAGCATACAATTCAGACATGGGCTGGAGAAGTAGCTAAGAGTGCTACATCTAGATACTGAGGCTACAGAAAGAGAGAGACTCTGGGCTTGGAATGGTGTCTTAGTTAGGGTTCTATTGCTGTAAAGAGACACTACCACCAAAGCAACTCTTATAAGGGACAATATTTAATTGAGGCTGGCTTACAGTTACAGAGGTTCACTCCATCATCCTCATGGCAGGAATCATGGCAGCATCCAGGCAGACATGGTGCTGGAGAAGGAGCTGAGAGTTCTGTAACTTGATGTGACTGCAGCCAGGAAAGACTGTCTTTTAGGCAGCTAGGAGGAGGGTCTCAAAGCCCACCGCCCACAGCAGCACACTTCCTCTAACAAAGGCCCCACCTATTACAAGGCCACACCTCTTAATAGTCCCACTCTCTGGGCCAAGCATACTCAAACCACCACAAATGGGTTTTCTGAAACCTCAAAGCCTACCCCTCTTGCCACACTTGCTGGAACAAGCCACATCCGCTAATTCTTTCAAATAGTGCTACTCCCTTATGACGAAATACTCAAATCTGTGAGTCTATGGGGGATTATTTTTATTCAAACTACCACAGGCCCCAAGAACAGTCTTGCAAAAGAGTTAGATTTTTTTATTGCACTGAGATAAAATACCTGAGAGCAGAAGCCTAAGTGTGTGTGTGTGTGTGTGTGTGTGTGTGTAGATTCATCTCGGATTATGGTTAAGGCTCTGCAGTCTATCATGAGGATTAAAACACAGCAGTAAGTATCTTCAGCTATAATGATAGGAGCCTGTGGCTTGACCTGTATCATCTGGATAAATTAGAAAGTTCTCTCTCTCTCTCTCTCTCTCTCTCTCTCTCTGTCTCTCTGTGAGAGTGAGAGTGAGACACACACACACACACACACACACACACACACACACACACACACACAGAATACGTTCCAGCTAAAATCTCAAAACCTGTCCCTCGGCCACACACGCACTTCCTTCAGCTAGGCCTTGTCTCTCAACAGTTCCACAACCTCCCAAAATAGCACTGCCAGCCAGCTAGAGACCAAGAGATCAAGCACAGGAGCCTGTGGGGGGACATTTCACATTCAAACCATAATGCTTTGCTTCTAAGGACTACATGACTCAGGTAGGCCCTGTGATCTGACACCCACTCACTGAAGCTGTAGAACTGTTCACTTCTGAGCTCAAAGACGACTCAGCACTGCAGAACAGAGCCTGCTCTCTCATGGATACATCTGTTGCCAGTCACATGCATCTGGTGCCTCTGTGCCTCCTTCCAGAAGAACATTCTGGTGATTCCTTACCAGGGACCCAGCTTCTCTCTCACATATTCAGTTGTTTTTAAGTGTCACAGTATCTTAAAGGCTGTCCCTAGAGCTGTTTTTTTCTACCTCCACCTGTGCAACCTAAAGGTTTTAATACAATTCTTCTAATTGTGACTCTGATGTTTTAAAGGTATGATCCAAACTCTCTGTGTCAGTCTATGAAGTAATTGTCTGGCTCATGCAGAGTCCTGGATGGGATAGCACCCTAGATGTGCAAGATAGTCTTGGGACCACCATGACATCTGCCCCATGCCTTTTCTGGTGTTCTCTATCCTGGCTACCCTGGAATTTCCAGATTTCTCAATGTATTATGCTACTTCTTCCTAAAAAAATAGCCTTTACCTAGGTGTATTTCTGCTTTGGGGTTTTCAGTCAGCCTCAGCTTGCCACAGCTTCGGGTTTCACCTCCAGAGCAGTTGAATAGGTTCAGAAGTCAACATCATCTGTGCAGAGCTTCAGAGCAATGGAAAATAAGTTGCTTAGCATATTCTGAGCCCACTGAACCTGTCCGAAGATGATGTCAGTGCCTTTCAGACAGGTCACCAGCAGCGTCCATCCCACAGGGGAATTGACGTGATCTCGGTGCTCACACTTCCCAGAGAAAAAGGGTACCTAGATTGTTTTATCCTCTCCAGTCTCTGCTAAGTCCATCTCTGTACTTGGAGTGGGCAGCTCAACTCTCTGGGTGGATGTAGGAATGTCCTTCACCCTCCCATCCTAAGTATCAAACATCCCTCCACAGCTAAGGATCTCCTTCTGATACCAGGAAGGGTGGTGTTTGCTAAGAGCAACTGTGTACTCCCTATTTATTGTGCGGAAAAGAAAACAAATTAAGCCCTTGTAATTATACAGTCAGGCGTGTTCTTAAATAAAGCTCAAGCAGTCAGAACTCCATTTAGGATATTAATAACTGCATCCCTGAGCCCTGATTCCCCAGCAGCTTTCTCTCTCTTCCTGGCTCATCCCAGCCATGACTGTTCCATCGCTCTTTTGCTGCAGGTGTTTTCATAACCCTAGCCATCTCAAGCAACCCCAACCCCAGCAGAATCTCGTTTGCTGATCCTGAAGCATGCAGTGCCCCCAGTCTGGGCTTTGCAAGGTTATATAGATAGCTCATTTTAAGAATTTTGTGGGTATGGGGCTCTGTTAGGATTTTTTCCTTGCTATGACACTCTTATTTTGGTTTGATGAAATGAGTATTGGAGCCAAGCAGAACTGGGTTTTGTTCCCAGCCAAGTGTTGTCTAGCTGGAAGACCTTGGTCAAATTTTCTAATATCTCTAAGCTCCTGCTAACACTGTGTTCCTCACAGGCTTTTGTAGGGATCGATGGGAGAAGTAATACCCTTTAATTCCTGGCATATAGTATCTTCGTTTCTTTTCCATACCTCTGGGTGACCCCTTGTACCAGAATTCTAGGGAAGTGTCTTATTTCCTTTGCTCAGGATTAATATTTTTCATTGACAGACATCAACCAATCTAGATCCCTGTTAGATATGGTAAAAAAAATACTACACAGTAGGTGCATATGTTTGGGGGTTCTCGAATGGGGCACAGGACAGGCACCATCAGGGATGCTGTGTGGTTCTACTTCTTCATGTGCTATTCTGAGGGTCTCCTTGGCATGCTTCCTTTAGTGTCCAACTGGTTAATTACTTGAGCAACACACCGCCTTAATCAATAGGCTGTTGTCCTTTATGAGGATGTGTCCCAAGGACCATCTTATTATATATGCAGTACTAAGGTGAAATAGCATTGCTACCATTCTTGTTCCATCAGGGAGGAATCTGAGTGAGTGAGTACAGTAGCTAGAATTAGTTCAGCATGGACAGGTACTTGGGTCTTTGACTCTTATGTCTTTTCTGGTACATTGGGCCATTTCCTCAGCCACAACCAATGCCTAGGAGGGTAGCTACCTGGTTTCTTGAGTTGAGCATCTTGGTGCTATTTCAAAGCTTATCATGGGCCAGTTACCACCTTTCTCTTTCTTTCTGTCTCTGTCCCATGATGTGGAAAGCACAAAACAGTTTTCACTGGTGGTATTGTGACAGTTGAGCCATTGCTGGAAAGTAGCTTGAAAACAGAAGACCAATTCAAAGTTTTCATCAGGCAGTTATGTGAATAGTACACCAATAGGCTCTGTGAATGGCAGGAGGACAGGTGCTTTGGAAGTGACTCCCTGTAGCAACCCCATGTCTTGGGGTGGGTGAGAGAACTGAGGACACTGAAGTGTAAGATTTGGCCCAGGCAAAGTAGGGTTGTTCAATTTAGTTGTGAAGATAAAATTAGCTTTTTTAGGCTAGTGACGTCAACATATTACCATCTGCTGCATGGTGCTGACCGTTCCAGGCTGAGGGATTCTTGTACTCTGGAAATTCTGGGAAGGATTTCAGACTTGTTCATGAAAGAATATTTGTAGTAGTGTAAATCAAGAGAGAGAGACTGAATGGAGAGTGTGTGTGCACATAGCAGTCAGGGAGGGAAGCCAAGGGGAGGGGGAGAGACTGTGTCAAGTTCCATGCTAGGTACTTTCACAACAAAAACTGCATAACTGGTACTATCCCTGTTTCACAGAGGAGTACTGGGGGAGTCTGGATCTCAGCAGAATTTTGTAACTTGCCATGGGTCACACAGCTGGTAAAGATGAATTGATATTTGTTAACGACTGCTTCAGATTTCACGTTATTTCTGTTGTAACTGGTTAAAAAAAAAGTCAGTTGATTTCCATAAGCATGACCAGGAATCCAGCATCTTCAAACACAGGGCTACTATAACGTTTCCCCCGAAGCTTGTCAAAAATCACTATTCCTATGCCCAACCCTGAGGATTCAGCACCATGGCCAGGGCTCGAGCCCAAACCCTCCCTTACCTCCAGGGTACCAGTACACAGCTTCATAATACAGGCTCCCAGGCTCCTGTCTGGTGTTTGCTTCTCTTTGCCACCATCATAGCTCCTACCGTGATATCCTCAAGAGCTGTTTACATGTAGTAGGCAGGCACCCTGCTCTCTATTTGCCAGCCTCCTGGGTGGGATGCAGACCTACAGGAAGCAGGGAAAGAGCTCTTCCCACCATTTACTAAGGGATGGGCCCAGAGTGGGGCAAGGCTGTCATGGAGGATCTGGGTTGACTTGAACTGAAGAATAGAGTAGGGCCATTGGATTCTGAAAGATTGTGAGCCACCATTGTCTTCTCTCTTTCAGGGTAAGACCCCAGGGTGAGACTTCTGTTCAGGGAGGTATGGAGAAAGTGAACTTGGCATAGATTTTCCTATAGGTGTGGGCAGAGGAGGCCAAACTATGGGAACAGATCAGCAGAGCTGGTTGAGTTATGTTGTCTATAGTGATAAATTTTCTTCCTTCTTGGAAGGTTTTCATCTACGTGCTACAAAACAGTCTCAATCTAGAGATTTAGACATATTCCAACATGTGGACATATGTGTGCATGCATGTGTGTGTAGCGTGTATGCACATGCGCACACGTGAGTGTACACGTGTGCATACACACACATACACACAGTATATTGTTATGTACATGGTGTGTGGATTTTGGACATAGTGGAGTCAGATTCTATTTTAACATTAACAGCTTTGTGACCTTGGACTAGCTACCTCATCTCTAAGCCATGGATTCTTTATCTGTTGGATGAGAACCAATCATTATAATAACATGGACCATAAAGTGTTGTCAGGAAGAGTCAATGAAGACATATCTTTAAAGCACATAGTAGTCTGTGCCTAACAAGCACTCAATAAACGTTGCTCATTATTTCGATTTCCTTGAAAATGATTTCTGTATCCCAATTTTCTTCAGTTTTCTCACGTGATTATTATTACTAAGTATGGGAAAATCCCCATAGCAGAGAAAATGATTAGCAAGTTAATTAATTGTTTTCACTTCAGTACAAAGGTCAAGGTTTTAAATGAAGTTGTGGTCAGCCATAGTAGACCAGGAAGAAGAATTATCCCAATTTGTTCCCTTGGTCAGTGAAGATACGACCATGCCTCAGTGCATAATTTAATTTGTTTCAGCAGTGATCATGACTGGCATACAGACATTTTTCTCTTCTGTGCCAAGAACTTTGTGTCAGAATTGTAATCCATATATGTTTATGGTCACAACACGATGACCAGCCTTTACCTGGGCCCATGAATTCATGTGTTCTATTCTCTTTCCTTTCCCATGTCTCTAAGTTCAATTCAAAGTGCTTTCTCTCCAGAGCCAAGTGTGATGCCACCTAAGGACAGAGGCAGGAGACTTTTAAGTTCAAGGTCAGATTAGGGATTCTTCATGAAGATTCACCCCTTCCTGGTACAAACAAACAAACAAACAAACAAACAAAACCAAAAATCAAAAAACCAACTCAACCCAAACAACCAAAAAAATTGGATCTGGAGATGCAGCTTAGTTGATACAGAGCTTGCTTAGCTTTGGGTTCAATGTTTAATATCACAGGAATTTGACATGGTTGTGCATGAGGTGCATGAAGTTACATGAGGTAGGAGAACCAGAGGGACACCATATTATTGTTCTATACATAGGTAGTTTAAGCCAATCTGGGATACTCTGAGGCCCCATCCAAAAAGACAAAACCAAAACCAAAAAGTCCTCCCAAATCCAGTTCCTACTTCTTTCTCAGCCTGAAGTGAAGAAAGAGTGCCTTGGTAATATAACCAAATATATAGTGGTGGGTCCTATGTTCCAAATATTCAACAGGAGATGAAAGTATTATCTTGTTTCTCTTTTGCAAGTCTCCCTGGAACAGCCCTGTGTGTTGGGGGCATGGACTTGCTTTTCCCAAACATTTTTGCAGAATTGGGCAACAGAGGCCAAAAGCCTGTGCTTGGTATAAATTACAGAAAACAGTGCTGTAATGACATTGTTTGGTGAATAAATTAAAGCCCTGAGTCATGAGGACATTAACAGAGAAAGCAGAGAAATATAATTAAAGAAGAAAAAGAGAGGCTATCAGCTGACACTGGGAATGAGACAGAGCTGAGACAAGACTGCCTGGGAGGGGAGCAGGTCCCTTCCCACAGCTGCAGCTCAGAAGAAAGGCCATGGTTGCTACTTATAGGCAGAGAGGCTAACGAAGGAGGCCAGTGCTTCTGACACTCAGGAGATGGTACAGGGAGGAAGAACATTAGTGAACACTAAACCACATGGGCTTTAGAAGGAAGGGCATCTATCAGGTCTCAAACTCTGCAGCAGCTGCAGATAAACTTGCATGCAAGAGCTCTAGTGTACAGGGGACTCTGAGGCATGGGGATGAGATCTGGGATGGAACTGGGATTCTGTGGAGTTACTGTGTTCTGGGAATTGTTTTTCCACCATCTCTTGTATTTGCTGTGGGCTTCCCTTGTGAATGTTTTCTGACTTTCTCACTCTAATGTTTTAAACACGAGCATTTCGGGGCAACAATACCTATATATTTGGGTGCTGTGACCAGGTTATGGTGCTATATGATCAACCAAGAGTGAAGACCGTGGAGAAAGTGTAAATTGTAGAAACACAGCAAGTAAACAGATTGTTGCAGAGAGCCACAGCTTCTTCACCCTGTCCACCCAGTGACTGACATTTTGTAGCCTGGAATGGCCACCCAGGGAGAATGTGTTGAATGGTGGAGTGAATGGAGAAAGACTTTATAAACGGAGAAAGCATGGTGACACTAATGATCGCTGTTTTAGAGAAGTCACTTTCCTTTCTTGCTCACAGATATGAGTCAGCACTTATGTGTGTGACACACAGTAGGCACTCAATAAACGGAGTGATCTGATAACCTGAAGTCCAAACTAGGACATTTAGTGCACTGAAAAAGAAGCTAGCCCAATGGGATTCCAGAATAAGAGAACATGTTTGGGCAAACCAGGATATGCAGTCTTCTGTCATTGGTTCTTATGTGGATGCATTACTTTTGTATTTCTGGGCTGTGTAGAGAAGAAGCAAGGCCTTAATCTCTCTTTCTCTTTCTGTTTTGAGCCTGGGTCTTTCAGTGAAGTCCAGACTGGCCTGGAACTCACTGTGTAGCAAAACTGCCCTGGAGGTTGTGAATACCTGAGTGCAGGGTTCACCAGGCATGCATCACTGTGTCTGTGGTCACCTCACTTATCTTTTTCTTTATTTTCACATCACTTTCATATATGTTTGAGCTCACTCAACAGATACTTACTGAAGACTTTATGTTCCAGGTATATTGGTAGGCATCCGTGACCCATATATGTCAAAAGAAGCCCTGGATTTAGACTTTTAGTGCCCCTTTTATGGAACAAGGATCTAGAGGCTTTCTTGAGTTGGCATTGTGATGAATGCCAACTTGAAGGGATAGATAAAGTGCTCTGGGAGTTTAGGTAGGGGAAATGAGTCATCTAGCGGTGGTAGCCAGGGAAGGCTTCCCACCAGAAGGGTGCGTTAGAGAGTCACAGGGGGCAATAAAGAACTCAGAAGGCATTCTGGGAGGAGCTAGAGTGTTGAGTCATGTTCTACTCAACACTACATTTCCAATACCATTATTCCAAAGGGTAGAATGATGATTAAGATAGGTAGATGCTTGACCCACAGACCACACTGACTGATGGTTATTAGAAATCAGTCATGTCATCCATCAGTGCTGTGGTAGGAAATGACAGTGTGAGGCAGGAGTCCAGAGGAGGAGCTCCTGCTGCAAGCATAGAGCTTTGCATTTCAGGAGCCAATCTTGGCCGGGACACAAGAGAAAGAAAAAGTTTCCAGACACCAAGAACCAAGAAGAGGTTTGCTGTGACCCTAACAGTGGTCCCTATACTGTGATACAGTGCCTAGCATCCTTAGACAACTTTCCTGCCTAGGCTAACCAAAGGGCCACAGAGCTGGCCAAAACAGCAAGAGCCATGTGCAGTGGTAGCGAGGCCATAGGTGTCCAGGGTATTTCCAAAAGTGAGAGGTGGATAATGAACAGAGACAGGAAACCCTAGGAGGAAGTTGGGGCTTTGCTTAGATACAGCCCATCTGCCTCACCATCCATGGCTTTCCAATGCAGTAGGAAAATGTTCCTCATTATTTTCCTTGGATGAGTTTGCTATCCTGATGATATTAATTATTCTTAAAGGTCAACAGCACTCTTTCGAATCCCCTTCTGTTCTATCATGTAATCAGTTAATTAATTGGAAACCATTTAGCTGCATCTGCTGAGTGAGTTTGTGTAGTGCAATGGTTGCTCCTGTGATGAAGGCTCCCTCCATGCGCCTGTTTCTTCAAAGGAATTGGAAACTAGAGCATAGTGCCCCTCCCTTCTTCCTGCCCTCTCTGCTGGCTGATTCCTATTCATTCACAGTTGTCTTTGGAGGTGTTATCTCATCAGATTTCCCCTTTGTGCATCCTTACTGGTAATAGTCCCTTACCACTGAGTACCTGTCAGATGACAAGGACTATGTGGGGTGCCTGTATGTACTGTTTTATTTGCTGCTCACCCACTAATGTGGTAGAGATAGACCATCCAGTTCAAGGGAGAGGAGCAATCAAGGCTTAGCATGGTGAATGGAGCTGTCCAAGAGTCATAGAGCTAGAAACTGTCTGAGCAGGGACAGAGCCCACTGAGAGAGAGCCTTCTATCCATGTTTGCCACAATGCTGGTGTTTCCTTTTGATACTAGGGCAGGTGAATTGGACTGTTACTACAGTTCTCATTTACTATGACAGTCCTGGGCTCTGCATTTGACAAGTGACAGCCCAGGCCTTCTTTTTTGGGCTTTTATTATTATTTTTTTCTTGACGTCTCCAATACCTGATGCTTGCCACGGAGCTGAAGCAGGTATCTGTGGTTATGTATAAGAACAGTATAGTGCCATCCTGGAGGTGGTGACAGGTGAGTGTCATGTGAGGATCAGAAACAAGGATCCTAGTAGCACCTTGCCTCCTCCTACTGCTGCTAGCAGAAAGCAAGACCACCAACTCTAAAGCCGGGGATCCAGGGTGTTCTGTCCCCCTCTTTACAGCTGCTTACCTGGGATCAGTTATGTCCATTCTTCCTGTCCATCTCCACTCCTTCTCAGTGTCTTTCCTAGGGCACCCTGGATCTTCCTGGTGTTTCCTCTTATGCTATCTAGTTTACAACCCCTGCTTTTAGCCTCTAGGCTCACAATGTGTGGAGTTCATAAGGTATCTTTCCTGGGGGAGTCCCCCACAGGCTTTCATAAAGGTCCCCAGATGGAAAATTCAGAGCCTGAATGGGGGGGGGTGCTCTGTGAAAATTCCCTACCCAACCTCGTGTGTGTGTGTGTGTGTGTGTGTGTGTGTGTGTGTGTGTCCTCTGTCTGTCTATCTGTCTCCCTGTGTGCACATGCAAGCAGGAAGCAGGCATTCTTTTCATTTTGTTAGCTTTTGATGCAATGCCAGCCCTTCCCCCTACTGCCTACTAGCACCATCCACCAGGAGGGTATCAGACTTTCAGATGAGGTATGCCAAATCTCCTTTCCAGTTACTAATGGTGGCATTTGCTCCCCGGAGCCTGTGTAGAAAGTTGTTGGATCCTAGCAGGTGTCTCTTTACATCCAGACAGATGTCCCAGTAGGGGTATTTTCCAGCAGTTCAGAGTAAGACCCACCAGCTTTTGAGGGTATGGATTTGACTGGAGTCCCAGTCAACTCAACCTGGAAAAAAAAAAAAAAATTCACCGGATTGGATCAAGGGTTCTAAAACAGGGACATCAACAACATTTCAGGAACCTCTTAGAAATGCAAATTTCCTCCCATCCTACCTAATCAGAAACTCCCTGAGGTGGCAAGAGCCTTTAAAAAAAAAAAAAAAAACTAGCCTCTGGGTGCTTCTGTTACTAGGTGTGAGAAACTTTCTAGGGATTTCTCTAAATCCACACTCCTTAAACCCCTGTTCTCCCCAGGCTTCATCTTAGTGGACTTGCATGCAGCAAGGGCCTAGGAAAAGCTCCAAGCAGCTTTGCGCTCACATTTTCAATGTTTCTAAGGCAGTCATAGATTGTCCTTTAAACTCAAAGGTGGTTGAGAGAAAGAAGGCAGGTGGCTGGCCTCCCAAAAAGGAATAGTTTCTCCACCTAAGGGCAGCTTGCTCCAGCCAGATTGGTCACCTCCACTCCTCCAACTGTAGTTCTTCCCAGGGCTCAGGTTTTTAGGCGCGACAGTTTTCTCTTGTGCAGCTCCTGGGCCGCGGTGGGCAGGACCCTGGCTCCCTTCCTCCTCACTGCGTCCCCTCCCCTCCTTTAGCTGTGTAAGGGGTTCAGAGGCTTTGTAGACCATATCTTTGTTTTGTTCTAGTCACGACAGCTTTTGAGGAAAAAAAGAAAAAAACCCAAAACGACGTACGTCATTGATCACGTGGAGCCCGTTTAAGGCCATGGCCTTGATTGCGCAGCTTGCGCACCACGTGGGTGGTCTGGCCCAGAGCCAGAATCCAGTGCCTGCCCTGCAGCACCTCCCTGGGATTCCAGAATGCCCGGGAGCTTCTGGCCAATTAGCTTTAACGCGGAAGGAACAAATCCCCCAGAATAGCCTCCAGAACATTCAGGGTCTGGTATGAAGTAGACAGTGTGAGGAAAGGTGTATAGAATGGACTTTTAATGCTTTGCACAAGCAGAGGAGGTCTGGTGAGGGGCATCGGGGCCTCCCCCACAGGCTGAGGGAGGGGATTGGGGTAGAAATGAGAAGGCAAGCTATCTGCTGCCTCATTAAAGTGCTTTCTATATTATTTTATAAACCTATGTGTTTTATTACATTAAGTGATGCGTGAATGCAAAGGATCATGGCCTAGGGTGTGGTATTTGTTTATTGGACTTGGGCCTAGTGACTAGAGATGCCATGAAGCAGGGGACATAGGATAGACCTTGTGACAGCTGCTTTTCATGCTTCGTTTCTCATATTCCAATCAATTTTCAGAACTCGTGTGGGGATGGGGCTACTATTACTCCCCTTTTCCTCATTTACAGGGGAGCAACCTGAGGTACCAAGAGATTGCATAGATTATACTAGCATCCTGGGAATGGGGATTATAGAGCGAGGACTGGCATATAAGACTCCTGTGATGCCAAAGATCGTGGCCTACCCACCCCTTTCCTTACTCACTGCATCAGAAATGGACCCAGCCAAGAAGGGAAGATTGACTGTCTTGATGTGGGGATCAGGAGGTGGTGCACTTCCTGGCCCTCACCTTAGTTACCCTTGCTGCATTATTTTGGGAAAGTTTCCTAACCACTAGGGTCTTCATTTTCTTCTCTTGTGTCCAGGCTCCCAGACCAGCATGTTCAGGCACAGGGAAAGAAGGTCCACTTACTTAGTTTTCTGAGTGTTCCCTTCCACCCTGAGTGTGGGAGGCTGTGTTGACACAGGAAAGCATTCTTATTCCAAGGGAATAGTGAAGAACTCTCAGCACGTGGATCCTGGCTGCTGGGCTGTCTTCTTGATATTCTGGCCAGGCTGTAGTCAAGAGAGTCAACTTAGAACTGAAGGCTGTGAGAGGAACAGGATCCCAGCCAGGTCAGGGCTGGCCTTTAGTCTCCTGCCGGTAAAGACCTTCTGTGGATGCCAGAGGCGGGAAAGGATCAAGAAGAAGAGTGCCTTCATCTTTCTCAGAAGAGTTGATTCATCCATTTTTGGTGGGGTCAGACTGAGATCCTGGGTGAGGGCAAGTGTGCAAATCCGTGTGAATGCAAGCCTGCAGGTGAGTGTAAATTTGTGTGTTTATGGTGTGTGGTTATGAGTATGTAGTATTTTAATGTGTGCAGTGTGTTTATGTACTGTACTCCTGTGCGTGCGTGCCTCTTGGGAGCATGCAGTTCCTACTTCCCAGTGGGAAGAAGCAGAAGCCACACTTGCTGCAGCTGGGACCCTCTCTGTTCCTTGGCCTTTTCCCTGCTGTGTCCTCTTTGTTCTTACACTGTGGCTGCTGAGAAGGAAGAACTTTCCTCCCTCTTTTGGAAATTCATCTTTTCAAAGGAATGTTGGAAGACTTCAGTTGAATTTGCCATGTGTCTGTTGAACTTGGGTTATGGTACTATAAAAGATGTAAGAGGAAGAGAAATGGTTCTTTGCTTCCCATGAGAAGAGTATGATGGGCGTGGCAGTAGGATATTCAACGATGACAGTTTGAGATGTGGGCAGTGGAAAATGTCCATCCAAAATTCATTCAGGGGTTGGGTAGAAGAAGAGGTCGAGAAGATGTCAGAATGGCGAAAACAAGCTGTCTTGTTGAAAGACCACTGATGCTGGTCTGTAGGATGAGGGCATAAAGTGTGCAGGAAGCATAGGGTGCAGTGGTGTGCTGGAGAGGGGCCAAGATGCTGTCAGGAGCAGTTAGCATGGGGATACCATTTTGTTCATGGTGAGTTTTCAGAGCTATATATGAAGTAGAGATAAAGGCTGAAGGGAGATGGGCCATGAGAAGCAACAGGAGGTTGAGATCCTCTCAGAAATGCTCAGATTATAAAGTAGACTTTATACTTAACCAAGTGGGCCAAGAATTCTGAAAGAGTTCATCATTTTCTTCCCTGCTGGTCTCCTATGTATACAGCCAGGGTCTTACTTAGGATGTGCAAGTCATGGTCTCAAGCTTCGAGACTGTGGGGATGCTAGAAACTGCTCAGTGAGGTGGCATTGGACAATGGGTTCTTCTCTATTGAACATGCTCTTGACAGCTGGATTTGTGGACAGTGTTGTCCTGACTTGACTTTGTGAGCTAGTAATTATACTTTCCCAGATGTTGACAGCTTCTCTCCACTAAGGCAAGTCAACAACTGGGTTTCACAGATGGTGGTGAGCTCTGCCTTGGACATCTGTAGCTACTAAGCACTTGAAGGGTGGTCAGTTCTAATTGAGATGTGTTTTGAATGTCAAATGCACACTTCAAAGACTCATTACAAAACAATAACAACATAAGAATGGAAAATATCTCAGTGGTGGTTTTGATACTGACTGCAGATTGAATTGATGATATTTTCAATATATTGATACTTCTTTCCACCATTTAAAAACACGTTAATAGAAAATTTCAGCTGGCATATGTGTCTTGTGTTTAATTTCTGTTGAAGAGTAACAGTCTAGATTAATGTGATAATGTATACCTTCAATCTCAGTACTTTTGAGCCTAACACAGCAAGATTGAGAGTTCAAGGCCAGCCTGGTGTATATAGCAAGACACTTGTCCACAAACCAACCAACCAACCAACCAACCAACCAACCAACCAACCAACCAATCAACCAACCAACCAAGAGCCAGAGAGATAGGTCAGTTAGTAAAGTACTTGCCTTGTAAGTACAAGGACCTGATTTCCACCTCAGAACCCAAATAAAACTAGACAGGTAATGTATAGTTGTAATCTCAGTGCTGGGGAAGCCAAGGTAGGAGGATCCCTGGGAATTTCTAGAAAGAAGCTGACCCTATTTGTCCAGTTACAGGCCAGAGTGATCATGTCTCAAAAGGCAAACAGCTTATGAGGAAGACTTGAGGTTATTTCCACAAGCATTCACACACATGTGCAAGCACACCTACACACACACACACACACACACACACACACACGCACACACACACGAAAAGTAGTCAGGAAGGGAATAAAAGGAAAAGCTAGAAAATGAGAAAATGCCGGCCCATTACAGACTTTTGTTGCATCTACTTGATTCTACTCTGCTAGCGTGAATGTAACCTGTATCAGTCATCTGTTGCTGCTATAACAAATTAAAACAGTTGGTGATATGAGGCAATGTAAATACAGTATCTTATACTTCCGTGATGTAAAGACTGCTGTGGGTCTCTGTAGTCTAGAGTTAATGTGTCAGTAGGGCCATGCTACTTCCTGGAAACTTTGGGAGAATCTGTTTCTTGATGCTTGCAGTTTCTAATGGCCACACACACTCACAGCCCTTCCTTCATCTTCAAAGCCAACATCTTGTCCTCTGTACCTTGCTTCCTTGGCTACATTTCTTTCTGACCTTCTCTCTTCTTTCTGCTTTCACTTAAACACATATTTTTTTTTTATTAATTCTTCGAGAGTTTCATACACTGTATCTTGATCACAGTGACCATTTTCCCCCAAATCATCTCAGATACAACCCTCTTTCCATACCCACCCAACATGGTGCCCACTGTTTCTTTTATAAACTCACTCAATTCAATTAGTGCAGGGTATACATGGTTGGATGAGTGGCCATCCACTGAAATGTGTTCCACTGTACCCATAAACAAACTAGTGCTTCTCTCTTAGCAGCCATTCCCTAGGGCTGGGACTTAGTGACTGCTTCAGGTCTCAGTTCTGGAACTTTGTGTGGCTTGAGCCTACACAAGTCTTATGTATGCTTTAAAGGGCTACCGTGGTTACATTTGGACAACAATGTAACGTAGGGTAATTTCCCAGTGTCTATGGTTCACACTCTTCACCACCTCTACAAAGTCCCCTTTGTTTGGAAATGAACAGTGTGTGTGTGTGACAGATTCTGAACGTGGGTATCTTTGGAAGGCTATTATCCTGCTTAGAATATGGCCATAGGCAACACAAAGACAGCAGGAATGGCTGCTTTCCAATAAAACTGCAAAAAAAAAAAAAAAAAGAAAGAAAGAAAGAAAGAATGACTGCCAGCCTGCTGGCTGGGACTTGCTGACTCTCAGTCTAGAACTGCGTTCACTAAGTATGTGATGAGGTCCTCTTTTGTTTTTGTTTTTGTTTTTTTTCGTGGGTGTGCTATAGAGAAGGGTCTGTGGTCTAGTAAGTTTGGAAGATTTAATAAGCTAGATATTCTCTCAGTTAAGGCCCTGAGAAGTTCGGTCATAAATAAGTCTCTTTGATTTTCTGCAATAGAATGATTTGTCAAATATTATGATACCCACATACCCCATAATACCAGTGAGCATACTAGACACTTAGATTCTCAGGAACCCACTCTTGGAAACCCTGACCTAGCCCAGGGCAATTGAGAGAAAGCTGCCTCCAGTCTCCTGATGTAAGGTCAAGACTCCAGGCACGTCACTTGAGATTTGATTAGAGAAAGCATTTTGGCTTCATTAAAGTTCATTAAATGAGCCATTCAGTGTAATTTAGCTGAATAAAAATGGCTCAGATGGCTTTAACCCCCACCCCCTTTTACAACAATTTAATTGAGGCAAAAGCAAATATATCAGTGATGTAGAAGAATATTTTTTGGCCTTCAAGAAGAAGCTTGGGCATCGGTATCCATTTTCTTGTTGTGAGCTCTGGATTTTAAGGGGATGGGTTGTGGGGCTTCCTCAGTACTATCATTAGGTCCTGGCGATGAGACCCCTCCCTCTAATGCTCCCTGTCATTCTCAGTGCATAGAAGTCACAGAGCCAAGACCACAAAGTGTGAACTCCTGGCTCTTGAGCAAGTGTGCAGTAGAATGTCAGCCCCATCTTTTTCCCTTAATTTTTTTCCTGCTCAGAAGGCTCCATATATGGTTTGGTGCAGCAGCAGGAGATTCTCCTTATTAGACATTTCTTCTTGTGTTTTCAGTATTTCCGAAGGAATTCCAATGTGGTGTGCCAAGGGATGTGGGTGCTGTGGTCTGAATGTTGGTGCTCCACAGATTCATTTGCTGAACTCCTCATCTCTAAGGTGATGGTTAGGATGGACACCTTCAGGATGAGATTAGGCCCTAAGGGTGGAGCTTTCAGTAGTGGATGTCAACCAAACATGGCATATCTAGTTGCAGAAAGACTAGGCACCTCCCATCATATTAAGGCTGAAAGAGGCAAGTCAGTAAGACAAAAAGGGTCTCAAAATCAAGCGAAAGAATCCTAGACAGCCCCTGGTCCCACTGTTAGAAGTTCCACAAGAAGACCAAGCTCTACAACTATAACATATATGTACTCTTTTATGTGGGGGGTTGTGGGGGAAACAAGAAAAAGTGGGCAGACAGAGAGTTGTGGAGGTGTTAGATATTAAGGAACTGCCTCTGTGCAAGAAATAACTAGGGTTTGCCTTGCGATGTTTCTAAGTGGCAAGCTGCAGCTTAGGAGCTGTGGGATTGGAAGGGGGTTTCTGGGTAACAGAGCTGAACGCACAGAAAACTCGTGATGCATAGAGGGGATGTCCTTCAGTAGCTGCAGAATGAATCCTCCAGGAAAATCCAGCAGCAGTGGAATTTGTCTTGGGAATGTGAGTTGAAAATCTTTCTGGTCCTCTGTTTTTCTATCTCACTAATCTCTTGCAGGAGAAGGCTGGGATATACCTAGGGGCTTAACAAATGGACCAATAGAAGATTGGATATTAGCAATTGGAACTTGTCTGGGAGGCTGGTTCATGTGTGATCATGCATATACAGCATGAGGGATGATAGAAACCCATGGCTTGGAGTCCTTCTCAGACTATAGTGGGCTGTTCAAATTGGTTGTCAGGCCCTTGGGTCAAATGAAATGGTTGAGGATGTGTGTATTAGTTTTCTAGGCCTACTATGATACAACATCAACACAGCTCAAGTGGCTTCAACATTTATTTCTTTATAGATCTGGAGGCTCAGGATCCATGTTTCAGGGTATTGCCAGGTTTGATTTCTTTCAAGGCTTTACTTTTTAGTTTGTTGATGGTTATATTCTCCCTACATCTCTCCATGCTTTTTCTTCTGAGCATTTCAATGCTTGTAAAGACACGAGTCACGTTGAATTATCACCAACTCTAATGAGCCCCTATAGTCTTAGTCACTATTCTACAAGGCTTAGCTCTATTAGTGTAAACACTCTTAGAATTACAACATGGAAATTTGTAGGGAAGGCACCATTTGACCCCATGACCTCAGAAGTCCAAACCTATGTTAGAGTGGCTGAGGTGATGCAGAGGTGGGGCAAGCATCTTGGTGTTGGAAAGGGAGCCAGCTGACAGAGGGAGAGGAGTCTTGTGATGTTGACATGAGTGGGTATGACTGACTGGCTGTCCAGGTCAGTGGTTCATGGGTGGAACAGAATGGTTTAAGGAACATGAAGAAGCTTTATCCTTTCTGCAGTTATCCCTGACTCAACCGAATAGTAAGGCATACTGCCCTCTGAGTCTGCTTCTTCTAGAAGAGCTGCTGCTTCTAAAAGTTTGTCCCCACTCTTAGTCCAGGAAGGCCATCAGTCTCTGTCCTCAGGATCTCCACTGATAGGTCCTACTATCTCCCTTTCAAGTCTCAGTGTCCAAGTTGAGGGCCATGGGAGGGCTCCTCTGGTTGTTTTCTCCTGACAGTAGGGTCCATCTTGCTAACCCTTTATAGGCTAACAGGACTCATAGGCAAGAGGGTGATTATCAGTCACAGGGCTCCACTCCTCCTAAATAAAGATGGGATCTCCCTTTAAGATGGTCCAGGGGCTGCTTCACCAGAGGACCTGTCTATCAGACAGAATGGCAGATTGCCTCAAAGGATCCCTGTTTTCTGCATGGTTAGTGTAAGGAAGGCCATCTCAGTCCTGTCTCTCCACAGGGTCCAGAGTGTGGCATATGTGTTCTGTCTTTGCTTCCAAAGCTCCCATCATCCCTATTTATTGCCTCTGGACCACAGAGTCTAGCTGGGAGGAAGCCAGGTACGCAGTATAAAATTAATGGCTTTGTTTGGGAGTCTCAGATGAGAGAGAGAGAGAGGGACACACACACACACACACACACACACACACACACACACACACACAAACACACAGAGGGGGGCAGACAGAGACACACAGAAAGACAGAGACACACACACAGAGACAAAGTGAGAGGCGAAAGAGGATATCATGGAGTTTGGATTTGAGAAAGTGTTTGATGCTTCATCTCATAAAATCTTACTCACCAAATTAATTCGATGATCAGGTGGCTCAGATGCTGGCCATTGACCCAAGCAAAAGTCAGAGGCAGATGACAATGGATCTGCTAGGGAGGAGGTACCAGGAGGAGGCTGCCATAGGGCTCGGAGGCAGGGTGACTCTTAATTAAACTCTTGCCTGATGAACAGCATAACCAGAGCATCAATAACTGCTGACAGATGGATCCAGGTGAGGTGTCAGCAAGAAGGAAAACTGGGGCAGTGAGTTTTGTCCATCTGGATGCTAATGCCCATCAACAGCCCAGACCTCCATTTTCCCATCTATCCTGTGTCATGAGGATGCATAAATGTCCAAGAGGGCAGGATGGCCAGAGGATGGCACACCCTGCTTGTTTTTGTGAAGTGTATGGTTGTCTCTGGGCCTGGCTATTTCTATTGTTCGTCTAGGTACAGCTGCACAGGTTAGACACTGCACTTTTTCTGGGACTTGTGTGGCAGTGTCTTTGTAAGTGAAACATGTGTGAGGGTGTATATGTGTGTGGATAGTGTTTGAGTAAAGCAGTGGCCACTCTATAATGTGCTTGAAAAATCTGAAGAACCTTTTTCCTCGAGATGGGGCTGGATGGGTGGAGGAGGAGTGGGCTGGAGATGAAGCCACACCCCTGTGAAAGAACAAAAGCTCATTCCTCTTTACTAGGTGTCCCAGGCCCCCAGCTGTCTTTCCCATGTAATAAGGAGGGGGACAATGCTATTTCTTATTCTTTATTTGCCCAGAGTGCCTATGATTTTCTTTCTTTCAGAATCCAATTTTCTCTTGACATTTCTGCCTGTTGTAGCAAAGCATGACCTTTGTAAGAGGACGTGGCTGGCAGCCTGCTTTCTGCCTGGGGCTCCCCGGAACTCCTGGCAGGCTCTCTGCCTGTTCCTTCTCAGAAAGGAGCAAGTGTACCTGGGCCAGTCCTGCCTCTAGGGTGGCTTGTTCTTACCAGAAACCTCTTTGGCCAGTGGCCTGCTTTATTGGGAGCCAGTGCCTTTAAGCTCAGTGAGCACAGAGTCCCTGCAGGCTGCCAGTCGGTAGCTTCTGCAGCATAGGTTGCATTCGGTAGAGCTCTGGAGAAAGCTAGAGACATAAAGGGGCAGGCTGGGAATCTTTGCAAATTTCTGCCAGGATTCCCCTGTGAATTTCAAAGTTTGGGGCTTGTTTAATTGTGTGTGTGTGTATGTGGTGTGTGTGTATGTGGTGTGTATGTATGTGGTGTGTGTGTATGTGTGTATACACATATAGAAGAAGGCCAGAGGTTAGCTTTGGGTATCATGTCTTTGGAGCTACATATACTAATTGTATGCTAGCTGGATGGCAGGATCCAGGCATTTACCTATTTCTACCTCCCCACTGCTTGGGTTACAAACTTATTCTGCCCGACCTAGCTTTGGATGTGTATTCTGGGAATCCATCTTGGGTCCTCATGCTTGCATGACATATTTTACTGACAAAACTATGTCCTCAGTCCTACTGTACAGGTTTTACTCCCAAGGATGCTATATTTATTGTATATAGGATGCTGTACTTATTGTGTATAAATTGTAAGCAGGAGAAACAGAGATAGTTAAAAGACTTCTACCTGGGTGATGCAAACACTCAGATTTGTTAAGGCACCACACAGGCTAGTAGCAATCAAGTCCTAGAGACTGCTACTGAAACCTGTGGCCTTTGATCCCAGCTTCTGAGCTCCAAGACTACAGTGCCTCTCTGAGAATTTTCTGAACCCATTGCTGCATTCCTCTGAGCAAGAATGTTTGCTTTGGGGAGCTTACCCTGGGGTTACCTTAAATGATCTTGATATCGTTCTTGTTATACTCTGTGTTCTCTTCATAAGTGGGTAGTGGTAGAAGTTTGTAAGAGTAAGCCACAGGGGCTCTGTGAAGCAGAACATGATGATTTTCATGTCCTGAGATGTCTGGGACTTCTTGGGATCATTGGGTCTTCCTGGAAAGCTCTGTGGGCTCAGAGTTAGGGAAGAGAACAGAGCAGCAGACTTTGGAGCTATTACAAGGGGCCTCTTTCCTTTCTATAGGAGTCCCCTGAATCCTCAGCGTTGGATTGCATTAGAAAGTTACTAGGTTTAGGACAGTGTAAGACCCAGCCATCTTATCACAAATAGGCTGCAGCTAATGAAAAGGGGTTGCCCTGTTCTTTAACTGTTCTCATGATTGAATATCTCTTTTTGTTTCATACTGAGTACATTCTCAGGTCTGTGGGTCTTAGTACCAACCCATTTTTCTACTAGACTATTTGGTTTCACTCTCTAGGTATCTAACAGACATCTCAAGCTCAGTGTTCACAAGGAGCAGGAATTCTTTTGTTAATAACTTAAGTTTTTTGATAGATGTTATTTGTAAAAAATGATGGGTTTATTTTGACATTTTATACATGCATATAATTTATGAATTGGTACATCTGCCGTTGTCTTCTCTTAAGTTTCTCTCCTCTACTATCTGATCCAAGAGGTTGAGTTGGCCCCACTGCCCAAATTTGATTCATTAGTTGACTTCATCATCTTACTAAATGCCTCACTAGTCACCAGTGGATTCATGACTTTCTTTGTTGTGTGACAAAAGACTTGACATGAAAACGTAGGGAAGATGATTTTGGCTCATGGTTTCAGAAAGTCCATGGTTTCTTGCTCTCATATCCTTAGGTATTGCATTATGGTGGTATGGTGGTATGGAAGGCTGGTCAGTCTTGATAAACAGGAGGCAGACAGTACTGCAAGAAGGGGCCAGAGGTAATACATTTCCAAGGACTCATCCCTAGTTCTCTATCTCCTCTAGGTAGATCACACCTTCTAAAGTGTCTCTGACTTCTCAAAATAGTGCCACCAGCTGGAGAAGAAACATTCAAAATATGTGTCTTTAGAGGTCATTTCCTATTCAAACAAATAACATCCACCACTCAATTCACTGTCCTCTTTCCTCAAGGCAAGCTACATTTTCTGATAGCTTTATCTTCAGCACTTACCTTGAACCCACCTCTCCCCATTGCTCTTCTTCTCTTCTCCTTTCTCCTCCCCTCCCCCTTTGTCTCCTCTTCCTATTTCCCTTCATTTTCTCCCCCCCTTTTTTTTGTTTTTAGAGACAGGGTTTCTCTGTGTAGCCCTGGCTGTCCTGGAACTCACTCTGTAGACCAGGCTGGCCTCGAACTCAGAAATCTGCCCGTCTCTGCTTCCCAAGTGCTGGGATTAAAGGCGTGCACCACCACTGCCTGGCTTCCCCTTTTCTTGCTTAGAAGGTAGTTGAGGTCTTCTAACTAGCCTGTTAACTTCATGTCTTCATCTCCTAAATTTTTTTTTTTTTAAAAAAAGAGGTATATTGTTAACAACACATTACCCCTAAGAGCCACCCAACACTTCCTATTGCTCTTTGGAGTAATACCAGTCTCTTGCCAAGGTCTGTAGATGTGGCATGAATTCCTGGCTTGCTTATCTACAGTGAGTCTCTGTAATGTTATTCCTGGCTTTCAACTCATTCTCATTATTTCTTTTGCCAGGTCTCATGTTACCTTCTCAGAAGGCTCTTCTCTGAGCACCCAAGAGAAGTAGTTCCCCTCCCAATTTCTCACATTAGTTTGTTTATACTCTTCCTTCTGCTTACTCATTTGTAATTTGAATATGTTTCCATCTTTCCTGTTAAAGGTCTACCCTTCAGGTCTCAGCATAGCCTATATCTGACTCTTCTACAGCAAGTAAAAGTCATCTAAACATAACTGCACATGAAAGTGTGTGTGTGTGTGTGTGTGTGTGTGTACGTGCGCATGCGCATGCATGAGGGTGTGTATAAACAGGAGTCTGTGTTTGCTTTGTTACCTATGTGTTTAATAGATACAAAAATATACACATGTTCATGCAGGGATGGATATTTATCTAGATGAAATCAGCACTGCATCTGTTCCCATCAGCAAAGGAGTACATTGTTCCTGGGTTGCCATTTCATTTCTCGAGGTGTCTAACTGCTACCTTTAAGGGCTGTTGTCACATCGAACATTGTTTGTTGAGCATGGTAAAGTAATAACCGTGAACGTGTTTCTTCTTTTATTCAGAAGACTAATGGCTGCTCCCTTCCCCTGTACATCCTAATGAGAACAATTAAATAGCCATTAGGAGAAGAGATGTGTGAACAAAAGGCTGATGTCTTGTCTCTCGAATGGGCATGTGTTCTGGGGGAGGGGCAGGTAAGAAGAATTAATAAGAAATCTGAAGATTTTCTGCCTTGTGGATGTAAAAGATATTCTGAGCTTGACCATCCACAGTACTATTGTCTAGAGAAGGTTGTTTCAAACAGGCTCCCTGAGCACCTTTGAAAGGGCAGTATGGAGGGGTGACCAAGAGAACCATGTTGTTTCTTGGATGTGTAAAACCCTACCCCTTTAAAGGCTTTAGCATCTTTTTTACAGCTGCCCTGTGGTCTCAACTATTATCAGAAACACCATTAGCAAATGTATATCATGGTATATCACGATAGCTGTAGCATTAGATACATCAGGTAGACATTAGAGTGAAGAAAAAGAAGCAGAGCCGAGCCTGCCTTCAGATGTCACGTTCTCCATCAAGGGGGTTCCTGATGCTGGATCTGTCCTTTAACTATTCCTTTTATTTGTCAATTTTGCAGAAACTTGTCGAGTAACCGGCTCACCACACTCTCCTGGCAGCTCTTCCAGACGCTGAGTCTTCGGGAATTGTAAGTTCGGAATTGAAGACTTTGTCCAGGTGGCCGAATGCCGGTAATGGATGGGTGGGAAGTATCAAGAGTATCAAGAATTGGAGCTGCCTGGTGGCTGGGCTGTTTGGGTTGGATGGCATTGAGTATACCATGTTCAGGGACAGTGACCCACACTATCTCTGGACTTGACTTCAGATGCTTTTGCTAGGCACACTCTGTTTTGAAAAGACAGAGTTTCATTGTCTATCAGCATTTAGTTTTGTGATCTGCAGGTAATTAGCAGTAGCAGTTTTAATACTTATAATAAGAAGAATCTCAATTAATTTCCAATAAACAACATTTGCTGTACATAATTTTGTAGCTTCACCAGGTACGATTTTGCTTATGTGAGCTTAGATTTACCACAAGAGTCATGGGGCGGGGGGCGGGGTAGGTATCCTTTTCTGCATTTTGTGAACTCTGAACTAGAAACTCATTTGAGAATCAACTATAGTTGCATTGAGAAGGACTCATATAACTGATACTTGAATACGGCCTTCTAGCTTCCGACTGTATGGCCTTTACAGTGCTCATGATTCCCTGTCAACTTACTTGGCTTGCTGTCTAGGCATTGTGAGTATGGAAGAGGGCATTTATTTATTTTATCTGTGTGTGGACTGCTTAGCTCTGCTGCATTCCAAGGCTGATCAATGCACTCCTACCCCAGCCAGCCATTTTGTGCAAACAGATGTTGGCTGGATGAGTGAAAATTCGTGACCACGTCTGGGGAAAACAACTCGTGCTGTTGTGTGAGTCATCAGGGTCATCTCTGTGCATGAAGGACAGTGTATTATGTTGAGGGAATAAATCAAGAAATAAATTAAAAGGGAATTGAGGCATGGCTAGAGTTAGGAGTCTGAGTTTTACAGACACTGCTCATGTGTTCCTTTTTACTTGGTGACACAGATCCAAATTCCCTGACTGAGAGCACAGTGTTTACCAAGAGGTAATGATCTTGGACCATGACCTTGGACCTCTGTTTTAGCTACAGGCCTTTCACCTTCTTCTCTTTCTACCTGCCCAGTTATAACCTTGGTTTTCTCAAACTAGCTGGTAGAAATGAGACCGTTTACACCCCAGTAACCCATTACCCCTGACAACTTTGCATATTAGCCTTGTCCTTATGACTTGATTGCTTACATGATACTTTCCAAAGCCATCTCAGAGATAGATACAGAGAGCTTATCACTTTGAAGGTGTTGCTAACTGGAATTTGTGGTCATCTCTGTATTTAGAAAGTAAAAACAGAAGCACCAACAATTTAAGTTTGGCCTGAGCTACATAAGTTACAGGCTGGTCAGTTTCGTCTGTACAATGAGATCTAGTCTTAAAAAAAAAAAACAATATTAGTGTATATTGCTTTCCTTTCTTAGAATTGTGTCACACACACACACACACACACACACACACACACACACACACGAAACCCAGCCAGGGTACTACTCTGATAATTCTGCTATAAGCACCAGTAGACCCAATGATCAGAATTAAGTCCCATTTGTTTGAGATTTACGGATACCAGTAATGCATCCTACAATAGCTAAAGGAAGATAAACATAACCTTGTTTATAAAACATTCTCCCAAACATACTATGTCACAGGCCTCCAATGTCAGGGACAGTGTACTTGATGTGTTATATTCATTCCATCCTTGAGCTAGATGTAACTTGGTGAAGGACTTTTAGGGGTAAATCAGTATGGCCGTTACAATTATTACCATCACTAATTTCCAAACTATACCTTCATGCCAGGCACTGCGACAAGGAACCTATTAAGTTAGGTATGATTTTTAATAGAATTTAATCCTTAGAACAATTCTGTAAGGTAGGAATTCTCACTAGCACTCCACATTGGAGGGCACTGAGTTGCTTAGTAAGGGAAGACTCTTGTTTCAGGTCACCCATTAGACAAATGATAGTGGGCAGACTGAAAGCCTGGACCCATGTTTAACTGTCCCCTACTGCTTTTCACTCTATTTTATACTCTGCAGCAAGCATGTGGCAATGACTCTCTGATAGGTTTCCCTTTGTATCAGTTATATATTTTACTGGTTATACAATTATATACATGGCATGGATAAGTTATAACTTGCCTCTTTTAGACTGGTGGGTAAAAGGAGAGTGACGGGGCACAAGTTTAGAGAGGATGTGTTTGTTTTAGCTTACAACAGAGAGGATATTGCCCATCACGGTGAGCAAGGCATGGCAGCAGGAACACAGGGCAGCTTCTGCGGTCAGGGATCAGAGAGAGACAAAAGCTGATGTCCTCCTTACTGTCTCCTTTTTATTCAGCCTGAGACCCTAACCCATGTAATGGTGCTGAACACATTTAGGGCATATCTTAGCCCCTCCATTAATCCAATCTACAAGCTCCTTCACAGGTATACCCAGAGGTCTGTCTCTTAGGTGATTCTGAATCCAGCCAAATTACAAACGATGAAGCAGGTAATAGGTACTTTCCTGTTTCTGAACTAAAACACTCTGAGCAGTGCAACTTATAAAATGAAGGGTTTATTTGTGGCTTATAGTTCCAGTGGGATAGGAGTCCATCACCAAAATGGCATGGAGCATTATGACAGGCAGGCAGGTAGGCACTAGAGTAACCGCCGAGAGCTCACATCCTAACCCACAGGCAGGAAGCCAAGAGAACACACTGGGGGTGATAGTGGGCTTTTAGAACCCCACCTCAAGACACACCTCTCCCTACAGAGCCACACTCCCAACTCTTCCCAAAGAGTCACCAACTGGGGACCAAGTTTTTAAATGCCTGAGACTCATAGAGGGCACTTCTCTCAAACCACCACAAAGCATAATGACCTCAAACTGATTGGGGGCAGAAGGCCTGTCTTTCTTGTATCTAATTCTTCTAGGATCCCTGCCCCTTCACATAGGGGAGGCCAGAGACAGCACTCCTCAAGAAGATGTCAGGGTCTGCTAAAGGCTGAATTATTGAGAAAATGTTCAGTGTTCTTTCTAAGAAATCGTTGGATGTGAAATCAATTGTGTGCTGCCCCGGTGACCTGCTTCATGGGGATTTAGAAACAGTTGTTCTGTGGATATATATTTAAAGAAAATGTCACATTTCTCCCAGAGGATCATGGGATTCTGCATTCATCTTTGCCCAGGATCAATACACCGGTGAGCTAGCTGTAACTTATGGAGGAATGAAGACATTCCTGGCGGTGTGAGTCAGTGTATGAGTGCCACCATGTCCAAACAGTATTTTATTTCTGTCATAGTGTTAAATCAGAAAAAAATTGTAGTGGTGGATGAAGAAGCCCCCCTCTAAGGAGCGATCACCCTGGTAGGGGTCTATTTTTTGAGGAAGAATTGAATGCTGAGAGTGGAAAATTTATCTTTGGGCTGAAGGGGACTGAACATTGGCTCTTAGCTGTGGCTATGATTAAAATCCAAACAATTGCATTTCCTGGCAAATGGAAGAGGGGGTAGGATTTTCTTGTCTGACTTCTTGATTAGTCCACATGGTGCCATCTGCCATGAGCCATCTAGACCGCCAAGGTCTGCTTGATGGAGCCTGTGGGATGGAGTTTGGGGATGTGTCCGGTATTTTCAGAGAGTGTTGGCCTTGTAGGAGAGAGACTCAGTGTGTTGAGGTAGCCAGGAGAGTCATGAGACAGCTGTGTGAAGCTTCCAGTGAGCATCTGCAGAAACAGACAGGATAAATGGGTTATTTAACTATTTCTTAGCATGTTTCCCTCTGCCATGAAGGCTCCTTTGAGGGTCTTTGCCATGCTCCATCCAACCTCTCTCCTACAACACAATTCTTGTTGTAACAGTTGATGGTGTAGTTGACAGAGCTGAAGCTCTTCATTAGAAGGGCTGAGTATGCATTTCCATTGGGAAAGAAGAAAGTTACTGAGTAATGAATAAATACAGGGTCCTGGCTCATCCTTGAAACCAATATGGGAGTAAATACTTTAACCTGTTTTGCAAATGAGGGATTCAAGGCGGAGCCAAGTCAAATAACTAGGCCAGGATCACATGGCTGATGAATTGGTAATATGAAGACTAATATTATGATGTTCAGGATGGTCACCACCTGAAGCCACTGTTTCCAAAAATCATTTTTTTTTTAACCCCCTCACATAGTGCCACACTCTGAATTCTCAGCTTGACCTCCCAGGAGCCAAGATGGCTGGCACTCCTGATAAGCAAACCCCAAATCATCAAATCATTTCAGAGTTCTTGTTGTGTGCCAAAAACCCTTCTTGTACTCTTATTTTCATGAGATTGGAGGGAGGACCTTTGGTAAACACCTGACTAAGTCTTCCTCCAGCTCTGGAAGTGCCATTCTTACAGAGCAAGCTGAGAATATCTTCTGAACTTTGCTATGGAGTAGCCAGCAGTATTTCAGTGGTAGATTTGATGGACTCTGGCTTGGCATTATACTGTGCTCAGGAGTTTCTGGCTACTATTTTTTCCCCTCTGAAACTGGAACTGTCTGTCCTAAAATCAGAACAAGATTCTGCAAGATTGTTTTAGAGCTAGGGATGAATAAGGAAGAAAAGATGTTTGGATTCTGAATCCCATGGTATAGCTTAGGCAATGGCAAGAGGCACCAGAGGTTCCTCAGCCCACAACATAGAAATCCTCCAGAAACACTCTGAGGACCATTAATGCATCTTGAGCAGGCTTCTCTTAATACCCCACAGACATGGAGCAGACGTGATTAAAATAGATTGGAATACTTCATTTTCTTAAAGCAAAGTGATAATTACTGCTGTTGTAATTTACAGATTTAATTGACTTTGTAAAACACTCAGTGTTGAAGAAGGCTGGGCTGACCCTGGCATTGCCCTCCTCCCAGTCTTGACTGTGATCACTCTGAAAGCCCTCAGACAAGACACATCCATCCAAGGAATTCCATCACTTAACTCTATTGCTAATGTGGTAGTTTTGGCTTCTTTGCGACTCCCTTTTAACTCACAAAGCATGTAGACACACATTAGTGCTAAAGAGAAACTATGCGAAGTGCAACTCATCCAAGTTGAGTCCTGGAGGATTTTTCTGACAGTTCCATTTCTGATGCCTGCCTTTTTAAGTCACTGCAAACCTGGTGGCTTCAAAATGATGGAAACATGTTCGTTCATCATTCTGAGGCTATAATATGAGTTAGGGTGTCACCAGAGTCCCTCTACCATCAAAGGCTCTGGGGTTTAAGACCCCTCTGACATTGCTAGATACTAGTTGCTCCTGGTGCTTTTGGGTTTGTGGCAGTATCCCTGGTACCACCTTCCTCATGGCTGACATCCATGCCTCCTCCAGACCATTTCTAAAGATGCTTGTTCTCGCAGGTCTCTTTAGGAACTACCTCAAATCAGAATGAGCTCAATCCTTTAGCTTTACCTTGATCTTGTCAACAAAGATCATACTCACGGGTCCTGGGGTTAGGATTTGGACAAATATATCTGGAAGACACTGTTCAACCCATTACTCAGGATAATTGAGTTATTTCAACTCGCATCTTTTATTTATGTACCTTTAACACAGTCGACTATCTTGAGGAGGCCTAGGCTGTACCCTTTGTCTGGTGGGCAGTGGCCTTATCCCTGCTTATGTGGAGCTCCTCTCTTTTTGTACAACCTGGATCCTGGATCCAGAATTGTACCTGGCAGTGGTCTGAAGGGGAGAAGGAAACCACCCTCATGATGACTGGAGGGCAATCAATGTTTTCTGAACAGGGTCATGGCCTTGGATGATCCTGCAAAGTGGTTTTTTTTTTGTTTTTTGTTTTTTGTTTTTGCCTGTGCCTGAATGAGGCTGAGTTAATCTTGTGGGAACTCCTCAGGGCCCTGCGATTAGGCTGTGGGCCATCTTGAGGCCAGGGCTGGGCACCAGTAAACTGTGCCCTGAAGCAGTTGCTGCTGTATTATTCATGGGGCCTTTTGCATTATTGATGGAGCATAGAGCAGGGCCCTAAGCTGAGCAGGTCTGCCCCAGCAGCTGTGATTTAGACTCCTCTGCTGAGCTCGGACTACGTGGGAGATGGGAACCACAATGTCCAGCTTAGAACTAGGACCTTTGTGTCTCTCTTTTTTGTCAACCTTTTCTCATCTGGATATAAAGATGATTGTGTATTGGATTCATGGGATATGCAGAGTGCCACAGTTTGGAACTTAAACTGTATTTTTCAAGGATATCTTCCTAGCCACCCTGCATACCTTCATATCCCCTGTTCCTGAGCAGTCTCTAGCAGACTCTGGTGAACAGCAAGGCACCAGATCTTCAGGTACATCCCTTCTGCTGAAACAAGCTGTATAAGCAAAGCCTGGGAGAGAAAGGATGGAAGGAAATGAGCTGTTACTGAGCCAATGCCTGGCATATCGCAGGCAGCTCAGCTTCTGCCTGCCTCAGGATACTTTGGCATAGTCTGTCTTTTGGGCCACTGAGATGCTGGGTTGTGTCCTCACATGAAATCCAACAAGAGGCTGGACTGTATTATGCTCTATGTGGCTTGAGGCAATGTTGCTTAAGCGCCTCACTTGTCTGCTCTTTTCAATGTAGGTAAATAATTTGTATTTATACATCTATTTAATAATGAATGGTTGCATCTTGTCAGGCAAGCAGCTGGGGAAATCCAGGCTGACTTGGTTCAGTTTGCACATCCTGAAGCATCTGGACTCTCAATGCTTTTCAATGGGGTTATCAAAGCCTCTCCCCAGGTCTCTGCATGGGGAGCCCAAATCATTCCTTTCCAAAGGCTGCCCTCTTTTACATTGACTGTACACCGATCTTGATTTTCTGCTTTCCTAAGGATGCCTTTAGTATCAGATGTCCCTGACTTCCCTACACTGCTTCCTTGGAGAAGGTTAAATGAAATACATGTGTAGGACACTACGACAGGAATAATAGAAGTACTATTCTGGTTACTCTGTGTGTGTGTGTGTGTCTGTGTGTGTCTGTGTATGTATGTGTGTGTGTGTGTCTGTGTGTGTGCACACGGTCAAATGTACACTGTGTACACTGTGACCTGGAGTGTAGAGGTCAACCTGTTAGTCCTCAGGTGTTAGTCACCTGTTTTGTGGGATAGGGTTTTTTATTTGTCCGGGACTTGCTAACCACTAATTAAACTCCTGAGCTTCCAGTTCTGCCATCCCACTGCCAGTCTTATGAGTGTTCACCTGATCTTTTACCACGGGTCCTGGGAACTCAAACTCAGGTTCTCATGATCACACAAGATGCAGTTCATCAGCTGATCACATCCCTACACTTGGTGCCTTCTCTTATTTCTCTTTTATGTTTTTCTCTTCTGTCTCACTTCTCAGCTACAGAGACATCTTATATAACTCTAGGACCATCTCCTCCAAGGCTTCCTGATTCACCTTCCCTTTCCTTCTCCAGGACCCTGACCTCTCCCTCCCCTAACTGACTTTTTAAATTTCTTTTTCTCTTTTTCCTCTTTCTTTCTTGATTTCCTTTTTTGACTCTTTCTTTCTTTCTTTCTTTCTTTCTTTCTTTCTTTCTTTCTTTCTTTCTTTCTAATTAATTAATTGATTGATAAATTAATTTATTTCACATTTCAATATCAGCCCCACTCCTCCCAGTACTTCCTCACACAGATCCTCCCCTAACTCTGCTCCCCTTCTCTGAGAAGAGGTCCCATGGGTCCCATGGGTCTCTGGGGCTCTGGGGCTCTGGGGCGCTCTCTCTCTCTCTCTCTCTCTCTCTCTCTCTCTCTCTCTCCCTCCCTCCCTCCCTCCCTCCCTCCCTCCCTCCCTCCCTCCCTCTCTCTCTCTCTCTCTCTCTCTCTCTCTCTCTCTCTCTCTCACACACACACACACACACACACACACACACACACACACACACCTCTGACTAGCCTGCCCTGACCCTGACTTTCATTCCTGCTGTACTTCATGTCACTGTCTACACATGCTTTCTCCTTTGTGTCCAATCCAATGTTGCTTCTCCTGGATATTTCTCACCCTCTGGAGACCAACAGCCCATCTTTCAGTGCACATTTCCATGATCCCCACTCTTTCTTTCCCTCTGTCTTTTATTCTTCCCTTTCCTTCTATTCCAGCAACACATCAAATCATCCCTTGCTGTTTGTGTTGCCTGCAGAACACTTGTGTCTCTTCCCAATTTTGGTCTCTGTACTCTAGTGCCTTAAATAGTGGGCAATGGAAAAAAAAGGAAACCTGGGGCAGAGGTCCTATGATCTTCTCAGGTGAAGGTAGGGGACATTTACTTTTATAACAGCCCTTGAGGTACCATTTGTCCTTTCCATTCTTATCATCTTCTGAGGTGACAGTAGAGCCTTTCAGAGACTGCATGACATGGAAGCAACAGACTTTGACAAGCAATAGCATCTGTGGCAACACATTGCAGTGCTGTGCATTTTCCTCAGTTTCAATTTATTTATTTTTATATTTAAAGAATATTTTAAAATTAATATATAATCACATCAATTCCTTCTTCCCCTTTCGTTCTCGCAACATCTCCCATGATCCCTCCTCACTCCTAAATTTTTGTTATGTGTATATGATTTCAGCTCCAAGCACCCTATATTGTGTAACTAATTGTGGGGGCTGGAGCTCATGCCTAGGAGAGACTAATTCTTCCTTCCTCAAAAAAATCATTAATTGCCTGCAGTTCTTTGTCTTGGGATTGGACCTGGTGAAATTTTCTCCCTTTTGCTTTAGCATCTATATTGATATTGTCATTATCCAGGTCTTTTAAAGGCAGCCATTCATGTGAGACAGAATCTCAGAAACAGACTTCTTGGTCTTCTGGTTCTTATAGTTGTTCTGCCCCCTCTTCCTCAGTGGGTCTTTGGTGTGCGAGCCATGTTTGTAGAGTTGGTCTCTCTAGGACCCATTGTTTATTACGTTGTGTCTAGTTGTGGTTTTCTGTGATGGTCTCCATTTGCTGTAAAGAGAAGCTTCTTTGGTGAGTAGTAAGAGCTACATTTATCTGTTGGTGTAAGGCTACATTTCAGACTATGGTTAGGAATTAGGCTCATCTAGTAAGAGTAGTAGGTTCTCTTCTAAGATTTATAACCTGAATGGTCCCAGGGAGTTGGCTAGGTTTCTTATGCCAGGCATGGTTTCCCCTGCTGGTTGGGCCTTACGTCCAATTAGACAGGTGCTGGTTTTCACCAACACATGAGTGCAGCTATTGCAACTTTAGGGATATTTTAGAGATATCTCACTATGCTGATCATTGTTGTGATTGATAAGCATCACAACTATATAGTATTATTGATTGAGTTCCTCCTCTGGTAACTTGCATAGTACTTTTTGATATTATGGAAGACAGACTGCAGGAAGGAGGCTTTCAGTCTAGAACAGTAGTTCTCAACCTTCTTAATGCTGTGGTCCTTTAATACAGTTTCTCATGTGGTGATCCCCAACCCATAAAATTATTTCCTTGCTACTTCATAACTATAATTTTGCTACTGTTATGAATTGTAATATAAATATCTGATATACAAGATATCCGGTGTGTGACTCTCAGAAGGGTCATGATCCCTCAAGGGGGTCTCGACTCACAGGTTGAGAACTTCTGGATTAAATCTAGCTCCAGTCTTCCAAGTCCTGTGCCCTAAGTGAGTGGTGTCTTCTTCAGTAGGGGCTGACCTTCGATCTCTGAGAGGCAACCAAAGATAACAGCAATAGTCTATATTGTTTTAGGACCCACAACTCATGACACACAACTCAGATTTGTTTCTCATGCCTCATAGTGGAGTTTTTGTTAGGTCTTGTCAGCACAACTGATGCAACTTTGCTTTGTACATAAGTATTACTTTAGGTAGCTATAAAATAATTCCCTGAGGTCTTATCAAACAACCTTGGGGTTATTTGTCCCTCTCCTCTCTTTCCCCTTTTGTATTGACTTCACTATCTCCTTCCAATCACAGACTCTTCTCCATGTCCACTATCTCCTTTCAGATCACGTGTATCCTGTTATTCCCCGTAAGCTCTCCTCTTCCACCCCACAGTATAAAGATCTCTTTATACTTCCTGGTTTCTTAACTTATTGCATATTGTATACTCACTCCTGAAGATTCAGAGCTAGGAATCTTCGGTCTTTCTGGGTCTAGGCCACTCGTCTAATATGATCTTTTATAGATTCATCAGTTTACGTGCAAATTCCCAAGTCTCAGTTTTCTTTACAGCTGACTAGTATTCCATTGTGTTTATGTACCACGTTTACATTATCCATTCATTTATTGAAATACATTTAAGCTATTTCCATTTCTTAGGTATTGTTAATAGAGTAGCTTTGAACATGGTTTAGCAAGTATCTGTGGAGGTGGATGTTGGGTCCTTTGAGCATATGCCGAGGATGATACAGCTGGATCACTTGATAATTTGTTTTTGGTTTTTTGATGATTTGCTACACTGATTTCCAGAGTGCTGTTATCTATTTTATTCCTACCAAGAGTGGATGAGGCCTCCCTTCCCTACATCCCCACTAGCAACAGTGGATGAGGCCTTCCTTCCCTACATCCCCACTAGCAACAGTGAATGAGGCTCCCTTTCCCTACAGCCCCACTAGCATTTGTTGTCAACAGTTTTATTGATCTTAACAATTCTGACTTTCTGAATGTGGGAGACAAAAATCACATGATCACTTCAGTAGATATAGAAACAGCCTTTAACAAAATCCAGTATGCTTTTGTGACAAAAGTTCTAGAGAGAGTAGAACATATATCAACAAAATAAAGGCCGTGTGTGACAAATCTACAGTTAGCATTATCCTAAATGAAGAAGAACTTGAAAAAAATCCTATTTGAATCAAGAACAAGATGGCTTCCCACTGCTTTCACTTCCTTCCAATATAATGCTCAAAGCGCTAGTTGGAGTAGTAAGAGAAGAAGAAATTAAAGGGATACAAATAGGAGAAGATGTCACATTATCCCAATTTGCTGATGATATTATATCTGCTGTTATGTATAAAAATTTCCTAAAATTTCATCAGGAAACTTTTAGAAGCAACAAAAATGATTACTTCCAAGTGGCAATATACAAAGTCAACTTATAAAAGCCAGTAGCCTTTCCATACACCAATAACAAATATGCTGAAAAAGAGATCACAGACACATTTGAATTTGGAGTATCCTTAGATAATAAAACACCTTGAATGTAACCCAACCAAGGAGGTGAAAGAACTCTTCAATGAAAACTTCTGATCTATGAAGAGATGAGAGGGATGCTAGAAAATGGTGAAACAGCCTATGTTCATGGTCCAGTGAAATCATTATTGTGAAAATGACTATCTTACAAAAAAGTAATTTACAGTTTCTATGCAATTCCAATTCAAATACCCACAGCATTCTTCTCAGGAATAGAAAAAACATCCTAAAGTTTATATGGAATTAGAATAGACACTGATTTGGATAACCAAAGCCATTCTGAGAAAGAAAGAAAGAAAGAAAGAAAGAAAGAAAGAAAGAAAGAAAGGAAGAAAGAAAGGAAGAGAGAGAGAGAGAGAGAAAGAAAGAGAGAAAGAAGATAGAAAGAAAGGAAAATACCAATGGATGGCTACTGCAAATTAAAAGGTATATTATGGAGTTATAGCAATACAAACAATGTGGTACTAAAATTAAAACGGACATGTAGACCAATAGAACAAAACAAATGACCTAACTATGAACACTTGTAATACTATGTCTATCTGATATTGACGAAGAGGCAAAAAACACACATTGGAGAGAAGGCAGCATCTTCAACAAATGGTGCTGTGAAAACGTCCATTCCATATGCAGAAGAATCGATTTGTAATTATATCTATCACCCTGCAGAAGTATCATCTCCAAGTGGATCACAGTGGCTTCATTTTGAAACCTTGAATGTTAATTCTGCCAGAAAACAAAAAGCATAGGTAGTACCCTATGAGGTACAGGTGTAGGAAGGGACTTTTTGAGTAGGACTCCATTAGCCCAGGAATTAAGGCCAACAACTGACAACAGGATCTCATAAAACCAAAACCAAAACCAAAACCAAAACCAAAACCAAAACCAAAACCAAAACCAAAACCAAAAAACAAAACAACAACAACAACAAAAAACCGTATACAGGCAGGGAAATGAATCAATGAAGTGGTGAAGAAACCCAGAGAGTGGGAGAAAATGTTTGCCAGTTTCAATGTGAACAGGAGTTACAAGAACAAAAGTTCAGTAACACAGGTCCAGGCCCTTCCAACCCATCTTGCTGGTGCCAGCATGTGAGTTAGAGAAGATGACCCTCATCAGCAGTGATGTGGCTCTATTCCAGAACACTGGGCTTGAGATTCAGCTTTGCATTGGCCGGATTCTTTGAGAAATGCATAAACCACACCACAGTACCTGGTGACCCTGTGTTTATAAAACATTGTAAAAGATGGACCAAGCTTTAGTTCTTATCTTCAGTGGTTTCCTTACTGCTCTGTAGACAAATTCCACATGCTCCAGTTTGCTGGTAAACTCTTCCACCACTTCTACTTCCCCCTCAGGCGCTCCTTGACATGAGCACTATACCCTGGCTAAACTTTGCTTTCCTTGATGGCTTCCTTCTTTCTACCTCTTCCCTTAGTCTTCTTGGCAAGAGCTACGGAAGTCAGGGCCACATTGTGGGTGGCCCACTGGGCTCTACAGCATTCACCCTGGAAAGGCAGTGGGAAGTCTAAAGACCGAAGATTATGTGAGAAACTCGAGCATGGAGCATGCATCTTAACACCTCGTATTAATTATTTTTTCTCACTGCTGTGATCAAATAATTCACAGAAGCAGCTGAAAGAGGAGTTTATATGTGCTCGTGGTGGTTTGAGGGTACATTCTATCGTGGTGGTGAGTTTATGATGGTTAGAGCACAAGGCAGCTGGTCACATTGCATCCACAGTTAGAAGCCGAGAGACAGGTGGTAATCCTCAGCTTGCTTTCTCTTCTATAACTTAGTTCAGGATCTCTCAGTCCATGGGATGGTTTCATCCACATTCAGAGAAGGTCTCCCCTTTTCATCTAGTCACTTTATACCCAGAGGTGTGTCTCCATGGTGTTTATAAATCCAGTCATCAAGGTGATGGTGATAATTAACCATTACACCCTTCAGACTTTGGATGGACCTCCCTGTTTGTGCAGGGACATTAGTGGCTACCTGTTGGGATTGCTGGGAGAAGCAGATGCTCAAGAAAGGTTGGATCTCTTCCCATTCCTTTTGTCTGAAAGAGCCTGAAGAACAAGAAGTCATGGATGCCCTCAGGCTAAGAGGATGATAAGCCGTGAGGCTGTTAGTACATTCCACCTGTGATGTCCTAAGTCGTTAGGAACGTGGTTCCTCTCTCTGAACTCCACTCTTTTCCTGCAAGCTGACAAATGCTGATGCTTGCCTAACTATTTTAGAACTTGCCAGTTGTCAAAAATACCCAGTGCTTAAAAAATACGCAGTGACCCAAGTGCCTTTCCTCCAGGTGCCAACAGATCGATCCCCTCAATAGACCCGAGAGAGAATCATGTTCCCCTAATGGCCCTGGCATTCAGATTCAGCCTGTGCTCTTTAAGGGTTTGGGGGATTGATTAGTGCTGTTCATCACTCTCCTAATACCCCAGTAGAGGAGGAATGTGACTTATTCTAAATTACAAGGAGAATCTGTGGAGAACAAGGGCTTTGAACTTGACTCTTTCCCTATCAGCCATTCTTTTTCACTGGGGTGAATGCTCCTGGAGAACAAGGACTGCACTATTCATCTCTCTATTAATAGTATTCAACCACAGCCAGATACCGAACAGGTGCTCATTAAGGAGTCATTGGATTCATGAAGGAATAACGCTGGTCTCACATGGGTTTAGAATATATCTTGGAAATAGCTAACTACCTATTTCCCCAGTGAACACATGTTTGGGGGAACTGTGGATGCAGCAAGATACAAAGCAGGTTACATCTCTAGCCTCAATAGAGCCTTTTTTTCTTTTTTTCTGGGAAGAGAAAGAAACAAACCAATATGAATATTTAAGGTGTTATGAAATGGTAACAGATTCTAGACATGAGAATGCAGCTAGTGAAGGGATGAACTTTATCAGGACAGGATTGAAGTGGCCTTGGTGGAGATGATGACCCGAGTATGCTCTACAGTTTCTTAATAAAGTCAGGGGAACCCATTTTACAGATAGGTTGGGAGAGAGTTTGGCAGGCAAGCAAGACAGCAAGGGCAAAAAATTCCAAGGTTCAAACTAGTCACACTAGTGAGCTAATACACATCATGGTCAGTGTGGCTGGGTAGGGGAAGGGGGTGAGGGAGGAAGTGACGTCACAGGATGATGGGGAAGCATAGGATGAGTATGGCTTTACTGATGACAAGGCAGCAGATGACATTGTGGAAGGTGTTGGTGGGGGGACCCAAGATTCATGGGGCATTAAATTCTAGTATAGTTGGAAGCCATAGGAAGGTTTTAAGGAGATGAACATCTCAGTTTGACACATGTAAAAGACTCTTATTGCCCAATGACTTAAGTGAGGTAATTTTTTTTTCAGTGAAATTATTACTTTTGAAACTAAGTTCATGAACTTAATGCTGCTTATTTATTATTTTACTCTTTTGTGATATTACACAATCTCCTCTTTCTTTTACTATTATTAATATTTTTCATTTCACTTGCAAGCATGTGTGTGTTGTGCATGTATGTCTATGTATGTGGACATGAGTGTATGTGAGCATGTATGTGCACCTGCACGGGGAGTACAGAAGCTCCTGTTGACTGTTTCCCTTGCTGGAATACACAGGCTCCAGTTATTCTGACTAGCCAACTTGTTCTAGGAACCCTGTGTCTCTGCCTCCCGAGCACTGGGACTACAGGTGGGGCCAGGGCATTTACAGCATTTTATAGATCTAGGGATCCAAGCTCCCGTCCTCATACTTGAGTGGCAAGCACTTTATCAGCTGAGCTATCTCCTCAGTCTCATTCCTTTATCAATTTTTAATTTTAATTTTTTACTGGTGTATATTCATTATACACAGGAAAGGGTTCCATTAAGACAATCTATTTCAAGTGTAACATGTTTTTGACAATATTCACTCTCAGATGCTCTTCTCTCTTTCCTCATTCCCCAGCTGCTTTCCTACTCCCATTTCTTCCTTTACCTTTCTTTTGGTTTCATGACTGTCTCTATATCTGTCCCTATCTCTCTGTCTTGTCTATTTGTCTTCGACCCTGTCTCTGTCTCTCTGTCTTTCTCTGTCATTCTCTCTGTCTGTCTCTCTCTCTCTCTCTCTCTCTCTCTCTCTCTCTCTCTCTCTCTCACGATTTTATGCATCTATATAAAGTCTAGGACTCCTGAATGAGAGGCAACATGATGATTGTTTATCTGAGTCTGGCTTATTTCATGGAGGAGCAGCAGGGGTCCATTGGCCTCAGCCCTGGGAGGGAGCTGGGCCATCCACCGTTCAGGGATTCCTTCCCCTCTCTTCTTGCCCACAGGAGACTGGAGCAGAACTTCTTCAACTGCAGCTGTGACATCCGCTGGATGCAGCTGTGGCAGGAACAGGGGGAGGCTCGGCTGGACAGCCAGAGCCTTTACTGCATCAGTGCTGATGGCTCCCAACTGCCCCTCTTCCGCATGAACATCAGTCAGTGTGGTGAGTGAGCATCAGCACTGCCTGGTCTGGCCAGCATCCCACACACCCCAGAGGAGGGGTTGTGCCTCAGGCTGGCTTGCCAGGGCCTCTTTGCCAGCTGTCTCCAGCCTTGACCACTGCAGTAGGTGCAAATGAGATGGAACTTTACCCTTCCTGGTCATTTCTGTCTTGAGCCAGCTGTGGGAAGGGTAGTCCTAGAAAGAAAGGCAGAAAGGAATCCATGTGCCTTTCTTAGCTGATCCCTTTTTCTCTGAGTCACCTGTCAATCAAACATGAGGCAGCGTGTTTTAATGTGCAGCCTCTAGAATTACTATATTGGGAGCTTCTGAGGTGTTTTCTAGAACATCAGCTTCTATGCCCAACCAGAGACTAGCGAATGGAATCCCTAGTTCCCATGGGAACTGGACACGCACCAATGTGTAAGACAGTGCCCAAGTCAGTTGAAACTGCAGACATGGTTGCTAGAATGGAATTCCATGAACAGGTGAACCACTCAGACCCTTCTATGTAGGAGCATCCTGCTCTATGTACTTCAGTTCTTAGTTCTGCAGTCTCTGGAGTGGGAGCTGTCAATCAGCTGGGGGTGGGGTTATAGTTAGTACTCTTCACATTGATCTGACAAGAGTGATTAAAGGCCCATTATGTGGAAGAAGGCTTGGCTGCATGAAGGCAATTTGAGGCAGTTGTCTACTTTGTATCCAGAGTCAGGTTCAGAGAGAAGGATGAGTGTTGGTTCTCAGCTCAGCTTCTCCTTTTGTTTAGTTCAGGCCCCTGCCCATAGAATGGTGTCTGCCAACTTTGGTTAATCTATTCTCTCAGGCATGCCTAGAGGTGTCTTTAGGTGATTTTTGAGCTTGTCAAATTGACACTAACCATCACAAGGGTCTCGCACGAGCTCAGAGAAGTTGTGCTAGCTGTGCCAGCATTGTCATTGGGCAAGGCAAGAAGCACCACTGTCTGCCTGGTAGAGGCAGAGCTTCTCTGTGTACTGACACCTGGCATTTCATCTCCTTCTCCCCTCTGTCCTCCCAGATCTCCCTGAGATCAGTGTGAGCCATGTCAACCTGACTGTCCGAGAAGGAGACAATGCCGTAATCACTTGCAATGGTTCTGGCTCTCCATTACCTGATGTGGACTGGATAGTCACTGGGCTACAGTCCATCAACACCCACCAGGTATGTGTCCTATAGCCAGGCCCACTAAGAGTTAAGCAATGAGTATCCCCTAATTATAAGAAAGAGGGGGATATTGGGATCCTGTTCCTCCGTGAAGAAACATATAGACTCAGATTCTATGGAGATGTAAGTTTCTTGCCATTTTGATCTTTGTTGTGGTTCTCTACCTTCCATGCATTGGTTTCCTGCTTCACAAAAACCACCCAGTTTTACCACTTAACACCCAGTATTAATATAAGGATCACCTGAATTCCAAGGAATCCAGAACATGGTCTGTGTGTTTTCAGTAGCTAGACTTCATTCAGCTTTTCCTTCTTCCTGAAGGTGTTAGGGGTTAGAAAAGGAAGGCATCCTTGTGTAACTGGTTGGTAATTGTCTTCTGATTGGGGTTTTCAGACCAATCTGAACTGGACCAATGTACATGCCATCAACCTGACCCTGGTGAACGTGACGAGTGAGGACAATGGCTTCACCCTGACGTGCATTGCAGAGAACGTGGTGGGCATGAGCAATGCCAGCGTTGCTCTCACTGTCTACTGTAAGTGCATGCCATCATGGAGGGCAGAGAGGTACCAGACGGAGGCTGGGATGGGGAAGATCTATTATTAGGGCTGATCTAGAGCCCTGATGCTGGTCTTTCAAGAAGGGCAGATAGGCTGTCATAAGGCAAACCTGAAAAATATAGCGAAGAAAATTTCCTTCCCTCAGTGGAAGGTTTACCTCTCCAGTTCCATTTTCAAAAATCTCTTAGGTTGGTCTGTTTTACCTTTGGCATCCAGGAAAGGTCTCCATCTTACGAGGGGAGCTCCAGCTAAGATAGAACCAGGATGCTTAAATAAAGACATGTGTTTTTTTCCTTCTACTGGCTGGTGGTGGAAACGCTGCTTTACTTAGACTTTTCAGAGCAGGGTGAGAAGTGGGATCCCCATCCTACTTCTTAGAAGGTTCTTCAATACATAGGAGAATCCGTGTCCTCGATATCAGCTTGCTTTTCCCCACAGACCCTCCACGTGTGGTGAGCCTGGTGGAGCCTGAGGTACGCCTGGAACATTGCATTGAGTTTGTGGTGCGTGGCAACCCGACACCCACGCTGCACTGGCTGTATAATGGACAGCCACTGAGGGAGTCCAAGATCATTCACATGGACTACTACCAGGAGGGTGAGGTCTCAGAGGGCTGCCTGCTCTTCAACAAGCCCACCCACTACAACAATGGCAACTACACCCTCATTGCTAAGAATGCCCTGGGCACAGCCAACCAAACGATCAATGGCCACTTTCTTAAGGAGCCCTTTCCAGGTGAGTCATGTATACATCTTTTCTGGAAGCTGGGGGATGGGGGAGGTAGTTTGAAAGAATGAACGGCACTGATGCCTAGTTACCTGAATAACTGAGCTCACACTGGGACAGGGAGAGCCACTATCTGCATCTTGTGCTAACTAGGATAGCCTCCATTTTCCATGGCTACCATGACAAACTTCAGGATCCCCCAGAAAAACCTGTTGTGCATATAAAGATGTTCTGTATTATAGTAGAGAAATCTGAGACTTTAGAGATGAACGATACGGTCGAGAATCTTGACCCAGTGTTTTACATACCTGAGAATGCTATGCAGGGCTTGAGAGTATACTTTTATGAAGCCTCAATTTCCTCAGCTGTAAAATGGACACAAGTACAAGTGCATTGCTCTTCTGGAGTTTTATGGCTTTTGAATGAGTAAGATGCAGGCTTGGTATGTGACTACGATTCAGTAGCTCTCCATTGCTATGAACTTCAGAGATGCTTTGTGTGAACCTCATATTTACCAGATTGCTGTCTCAAACCTCAGCTGCAAGGCTTGCCTTGCACCTGGCCTCTAAGGCTGAGCTCTTTTTCTGCTCTTGTTTAGTGGTAACTTAAAGGAGAGGTAGATGATGCTAGCGGATTTTGATGGTACAAGTGTCACACTGACTGGAGCCAATAGTTGCAGTAATGGAAGACCTCTGAACTTGGGGATGTGATTCTGGCTTTTTTAATTCTGTTCAAATACCTTCCTGAAGTTTGAGAAAAAGAAAAGTACAAACAGGCTTAAAGAGAGAGGCTGCTGTGATATTTCATGACGGGTTATGCAGCTGATAAGTTTCTGCCCTTGTGGCTGTGTTTCTTTGGTGACTTTTGTGATTTGTGCTGAGGAGAGACTAGAAGACTTCCTGATCTTCAATCTTCAGAAGTCAGAGGTTCTAAAGGAATAGAGGAAGTGTATGGACTGCTATCACACAGTTCCAAAATAGAGAGGCATCAAAAGCTGGCTCCATGCTCCATCTGTTTGGAGGAACGTGAGGTCACAGCTACAAATAACCACAGAGTGTTGGCTCTGGAAAGCTTATTTATCTCAGTGTAAGGGAAGGAGAGCTGGGGCCCCGCAAGGGACACTGAAGAACTGAGGCTGCAGGTTGTCCTAAATGCTTGTCACTGATGTCCAAGGAATAACAGAGCCACACCAAAAAAGGTCTAGAATGTGCTGATAATTGAGACCAAGCAATTTTTAGGCTCTGACTTTCCCCCTCACCCCAACATCTCCCAAGTGTGCTCACAAAGAAACCTCAAGGAATTTGCCGTCGTGGGCCATAGTGGGATCTCTTTTGGATAGAATATGAGTCCTGGTCTGCACTGTAGCATCAGTGGCTTTTGAATATGGAGACAGTAATTATAGGGTGGAAAAGAATTTCTGTTTCCAAAGGGAAGCTATTGGGACATGGAGGGAGTCCTGGAATATTAAAGAGGGAGGTGAGCCACTCTGAGCTCCTTCCTCCAGAGAGTGTTCTGAAAGCTCCAGGGCAGCAGGGGCAATGGGTGATGTGAAGGATATAAGCCCTTGTTTTATCCTCTCCCCTTCCAGGAGAGAACAGTTTCTCAGTATCCTCTAGCCATGTAGACACAGGCTCTGTACATACACATATATTCACCATAGTTGGTTGTAGATGGTTTGGTTTTTAAGGTTTCTAGACAAGCAGAGTCAATATCACCTGGGAATGAGTTAAATGACTTAAATTCAAACTCTTGAGTTTCCTTAGTTCTCTTTAATCAGAGACTCTGCAGTGAGTTCTGATGATGAGATAGATTTTCAATTCCTTGGGTGACTTTGACAATCCCTTCTTGGCGATCAGTTACCATTAGAAATTGGTGACCACTCAGCCTCAGGAGGAGGGAAGGAGTGGGATATGGAATCCCTGAGAAGCTGGAAAAAGAACGGAGCTTATCTGAGGATCCTTCCTTAGATGTGTCCATAGTTCAGGATGGACCACTCTGTGCAGAGGCTTGCTTGTTTTATGAACCGTTGTGTTAAAGGACTTAGTGGACGGTTGAAAGGCTGTGACAGGAAAGGTGGGCCACCCATGTCATGTGACAAGATCGCTTAATGTTCAGAAGAGGAAATTATCTGGAGGAGTAGGCAGGGGTACAGTCCTCTAAGCTCAACCTTGTGCTGGTTACAAAGGCGGTCTGTGGATCCTTCTCTTCTCTGTTGGCCTGACAGTGTTAAGAGATCATATTTGTCATGTGTATCCCTCTCTCCTTCCCAAGCAGCCGAGTGCTATGATTAAGAGCCAGAACTCTGAGGTTGGGCAGGTATAGGTCAAATTCCATCTGTGATTCTCAGGACAGGTGGCCCAGGATACTAGGATGGTGCTGAGCACATGGGCTCTGTGAAAGCCAGTAACTGCTCTGCACCTCTGTTCCCTCACCTGTGAATGGGCATGATCACAGTGGCCCCTGCCTAGGTTGCATTGCAAAGAAAATGACGTTCAGTCCGCCAAGTGCTCAGCAGTGCACTGGGACAAGGAAAAGTCCTCATTGCTGTTAGTTCTTGTTACGGTTTCTCACGTTCGGAGGTAAGGAGAATTCAGGAGTTCCAGACCAGTAGACATTCTCAGTCCAGGTGGGAAATCCTAGCAGATAGTCCCAGGGCAGATTAGGGTAGTGACTGTGGTTCAACACCGGAGTTCAGGTGTACACATAATTCCCTGTCAGTTGTGCGACCTTAGACAAACTACTTGCTTCTTCTTCAAAAAGTTGTGACAGGGGTGGCAGGGAAATGGCTCGGTGGTTAAAGGCTCTTGTTACTCTTCCAGAGGGCCTGACTCCAGTTCCCAGTACTTACTCTGTCCATCTCAAAGCCATCTGGGTGGGATCTGATGACCTTTAATGCCCTCTGTGCTACCAACATACATACAAATAAACCTAATAAAAGTAAATCTTGTTTCTAAAAAAAAAAGAAGTCATGATGAGGAGTTAGAGAAATTACTCCACAGGTGAAAGTCCTTCTCTACAACAGGAATTCTCAAGCTTTCTATTGCTGCGACCTTCAATACAGTTCCTCATGTTGTAGTGACTCGTAACTAAAATTATTTCATTGCCACTTCATAACAAATTTTGCTACTGTTACAAACCATGATGTAAATATCTATGTTTTCTTATGGTCTTAAGTGACCCCTATAAAAATTTGTCCCCCCCCCAAAGGACTCATGACCCACAAGCTGAGAACCACTGCTCTTCAAGCATGAGGACATATGTTTCGATCACTAGAAGCTATTTTTAAAAAGCCAGGCATGCTTGTGCATGCCTGTAACCCCAGTGCTGAGAAAGCAGACACAAGACAGACTGATTCTAAGTGCTTCCTGAGCAGTCAACATAGCTGAAATTGTGAACTTCCTGTTCAGTGGGCTATCTAGTTTCCACATGCATACACATGGCAGTACACATAAACAAACCATATATACACACACTCCTTCTCTCCCTCCCCGCCCCCCCCACACACACACACAGAGAGAGAGAGAGAGAGAGAGAGAGAGAGAGAGAGAGAGAGAGAGAGAGGGAGGATAAACATAAACACCCAGGCAGCCAGGCAGACACACACACACACACACACACACTCACACACACTCACACAATTGTGAATATTAGTCCACAGGAAAGATGCTGCTTGAAGTGTTACTGTCTATGGGCGGGGCTATAAGCAAATACATCCATTCACTGCACAGCCCTGTACCTGCTGGCTCTGTCCTTGTCTCAGCCTGTTGTAGAAGTCAGAGGATAGATAATTCCTAGTATCCTTTTTATTCCAGCATAAATAAGGCTTCCCTGTTCCAAAGCTGACATGCATCTTCCGTGTATGAATGCTGTCTGGCCCCAGCAAAGGACTTGCTGATTTATGCTCAAAAGTCATGAAATGATTTTTGAGATTACAGGATTCAAACATGTGGCCCAAATATTCTCCAATAAATGGGAGTCTGCAGAGAAATAGAAAATAAATGAATATTGTTAATCTGTCTCCTCTCTCTTTTCATGCTTCGAAGCTTAGGCTAAAGCCCCATCTCCTCCATTATCCCCTAGACCAGATCTTCCCCACAGTTATATAGAACATGCAACAACAACAACAACAACAACAACAACAACAATGAACCAACAAGACAACAGTTACTGCTATGCATATTTTCTGATAGACTCCACAGAAGGCACCCTATTTTCTGCAAATAGTCATAGAAGAAAGCCGACTGGTTTATGTTTCGTAGCCCAATGATTATAGTTTCTAAGAGGCTTAGCCAAGGGCCTGGTAAATGGGTGAATGAGTGAAGCAGCTGACAGTCAGCCAGCGAATGATTTGTCCTTATATTTCAGGGCCTGGCAGGCTCAGGGGTTGGCATTGTGGTGCAATGGCTCCCAGAGGAATTACCAGCATCACTATCACCCAAGAACATAGAGAGGCAAATTCTCCAGGATGGGGGAATGGCTCAGTGGTGGAGGACTTGTTCAGAGTGCACCAGTGAGGAGCTAGAGGTGTGGCTCAGTGGTAGAAGGTTTCTTTAGGATTCGTCAGAGCCTAGGGGTATGGTTAGGTATAGAGGGTTTGCCTAACATGTGTGAGGCCCTAGGTTCTATCTTCAGCAATGCATAGACTCTATTAAAATGTATGCAGACCTCATGAATCAGAAATTCTGGGTCAAAGACCACTAGTCCTGATTTGATTTCACTTCATTTTGAAATAAATCTGGTCTTAAAAAGGGTAAAAGTTACAAAACGCTGAGAGGGACTTTCTTCTATCCTTCACTTGGCCTATCCTAGATGACAGTGTCTCACTCAGCCACAATATGGTGCTCAAAACCACGTCACAGACATTGATTTAACAGGGTTATCTAACTTATGGACTGCTGACTTGATCAGTGGCCCCAACAATGCCTTGTGTTTTGTAGGATCCCACCCAGGATTAGGTAGACATCAAACTTAGTTGCTATATTGTAACCTCAGCCCCTTTGAACCTGGGATAGGTCCTCAAGTTTTTGTTTTGTTTTTGGTGAGAGCATCATGGAAATGTTTCTCCACCCTTCTGGTCCATCCTGTTGAAGAATGCAGGATGTTGTCATGGCTTATCAGTGATGAGGTCAACTTTATCACTTGGTCAGATGCTGTTTGTCAGATTACTACACTGCAGTGACTTCTTTCACCCCTAGCTAATCAGAATAAGGCTTTGAAACGATACAAATAGCTTGATTCTTACCACCTTTTCTAAACAGTGAATCTAATGTTCGTTAATGATTCTTGCCTGCACAATTATCTATATAGTTATTTTCAAATGACAGTGGTTTCTGCTTCAGTCCTTCCCTTTGTTAGTTGGAATTCCACTGTAAGAATTCCCACTCATTTGTTCACTTAGACATTTGTTAATGTGAAGGACTTGTCGATGTCCTTATAATTCACATATTTGCTTTCTAGGTTTGTGGTAGTAAAGTGGTATAGACTGGGTGGCTTAGATAGTAGAAAACCATTTTTATCTCAATTCTGGAAGCTAGGAATCTGAGAGCAACTGTTGTCAGGCTTGGTTTATCCCAAGGCTTCTCTCCTTGGCTTGTAGAGTCTTTTTATTCTGTGTATTTGTTTGATCTTCTCTTCTCCTGAGCACATCTATGTCCTAATTAATGCCTTCTTATCAGGACTTAATGGCTGAATTTTCACAAATGCACCTTGTCTCCAAGTGACTTTCTGAAGTACTGAGGTTACAACTCAGTCATATGGATCTTGAGGCAGCACAAAGCAGTCCATAAGAGACCATGGCTCTTATCAGTGTTCCTTTGGATTGTCTGACATCTCACCTGACCATGGACAGCTGCTTTCTCCTCCCAGGACCATGTGTCTTCAAGTGCTTTCTTGCTATCCTGAACACATGAGCATGCTTTTTATTTCTCCTGTCCCTTATCTGCAATAGTTCATTTCTTTAGGAAACTCTCCTTCCTTTCAGTGGAATCATCTTCTGATGAGTCATTCCATTATGTGCTCAAGCTCCAGCAGTGCTAGTAGAGTCGTTCAGAGCCCAGTTTTAGATTTGAATCAACTCTAATTTCTCTCTTGATGAACGGTATTCAATTACTTAATCTCTAGAACTCTGCTATACATCCTCTAGGAGGTTATAAGGCTTGGATGACATAGCACTTGAAGCACTGAGCACAGCCCCTGGCTCCTAATTAATGTCCAACTGAGGATTAACTTTCATTATTGGGAGAGCCATTTCTACAAGTCAAAGTTCAGATAACACATGTCCACATGGATGATAAAAAGGGGTCTTTCAAACTTCTCAATGAGGTATCAGCATTGCCTACACATATTTGGGGAAGAAAATTTATTTTAGGGTCATAGCTGGGCCTACTCTGAAGTGCCATCTCTGGTATCCTGGCACCCAAAGGAAGGATGTTGTGGTCAGGGATGCGGATAGGTCCTCAGTTCTCTGCCTCACAATGAAAGTAGCTTGGTTGATATCTCCCACGTGGACTTCTTCTTTGAGACCAGGAACTATATCTACAAATGTTAAAGCCTCCATTTTGTAGGAGTGCCCCTATGAAGAGGTAGTGCAGTCGTTGGAGAGGGTGACTTGGGAAGGATTTCTTGCTGTGAGAATGGGGATTCGTGGTAAGTGGGAGAGGTCACAGCTTACTACATACTGGATGCTGTACTATACAACCCATTATCTTTTTGTTATTGTTACATTTGTTAATTGACATTTTGGTCTCTTTGTTTTTTTCCAGAGAGCACAGATTTCTTTGACTTTGGTAAGTTGTCTCCATTTTGGCTTTGAAAGTCTTTGTCCTTACAGTTTGGTGACTGTTAAATGAAGACTGCCTAGTCCATGTTCCCAGATCCTTAGTACATTATGAAAAGGAAGAAGACCTAGACCCACTTGTCTTGGGCAGTTGTCCTGGACCACAGTTTCTTCTACAGGACTACCAAACCCCTCATTCTGTACTGGGATTAAATGCAACTGAACTGTATACCTACTTTGACTCACTCAGAGAGTTTTCTGAGGTATGAGCATATTGTGGACCTCAGCCAGGTAGAGAGGCAATGTACTAAGACATCCTAAAGGCTGCAAGAGGTGAATATTGGGTCTTGAGACTCCCATTGATCCTCTCGGTTCTTCTTATAGAGAAAATGTGAAGCCTAAAAACTTGGCAGTGTTACTCTTCTGAAATTAAGCCTTTGGACACAGCCTACCTTGGGTAGAACCATGGTTTCTCATGGGCTCACATGTCCTTGAATGGCATCACTTAATTTCAGTTTAGAACAGAGTTGAGGGTGGTGCTGGACAATCCTTGAAGGAGTTGGCATTTAGTATGTTTGTTTTTTGATTACTCTCCCATGCAGCAATCACTGCCATTTCTGCCCAATTTCAGGCCAGGGATAGTAGAGCAACCCTATGTAGGAATACTCTGGCTGTTTGGCAATGTGTAAATGCCATCTCGAACTCCTTAACTTGTTCTTGGTCATTAACAAAATCCTATTCATATGAAGATGAGTTTACTGCTAATTTCTTGTTTTAGATATCCAGCATTTATTAGCATAATTTTTTATTGTGAACTTTGATGTGTTCTTTTTTTTAATTTTATACCATTTTAATTACGTGCAAGTATTAAGGTCAGTTCTAGGTTGAGAAACTATCAATACAATAGACGAATATAGTCAAGGAACAAGCAAAACAATGAACACAAGTAATCAAAGATTACAATTGACTGTGGATGTAATAGTACCTTCTTATATCTGGTGCTATTAAAATTAGAATTTATGTTGAAATTAATACAAAGAAATACTCCTTTATATGACACATACTCTAGTTCATAAGATGTAGAAAATTTTATGTTTATGTTCCCAGTACTGTGAGAAAATAGATTCATTGAGCATTCAAGTTTCTAAAGGCTTTTAATGACTCATAAATAGTTCCTTCTTTCTCCTGTATTATCTTAACATAAGAAACTAGAAAACTATATGACACAGTTCAAATTAAAAATAACATTGACTATTATAAAAAAAAATCCTATAATCTCTCAGATGTCCCTTTAGAGAATCCAGAACTCAGGCCATTTCTTGCAAAGAGTGACCGTAGAGAGAGATGACACTTGGTACTATTTCCTGCCCCATTGACTGGTGTTTAATTCCAATTGCCATTGTGTTCTCAAACCAGTCTTAGGGGAGTGTCTAGAGGGCTGTTCATTAAGTTGGTGAGCCTGGAATTCACTGAGGAGTGAGAGGGAAATGGGAGGAAGGCCAGGAAAGGAGAAGGAAAGACATGCCCTAGTCAAGGGGTAACGATGTCAGTGACAGCGGCTGCCACTGTTAAAATCTTCCTAATCCTTCCACTGGCCAGGATTCCAAGCCATTCTTTTTTCTACTCCTGTTCTGTACTTTGTGTTGTAGTGTGCTCTCTGGGCTAGATGTAGGAGGTGGGTGGGACAGTCTGCCTTCCTTTGGGATTTATTTTATTTTTTTTTGTAGTACTGTAACATGCATAAGGCGGGTAGCTACACTGGAACTCAGTTCTTGGTGGTGTCTGCTCAGCTAGGAGGGTGGATCTAGAGACCTACTTCCCAAGGACCAGGCAGGCACTTATTTGGGGCCAGTCAGCTAATTGTCCTCCTCTCCTTTGTATTTCTTTTTAGATGCTGTTGCAAGCCCTACACCTCCTATCACTGTGACCCACAAACCAGAGGAAGATACTTTTGGGGTGAGTTCCTTCTTGGTTAAGAGGAACACACTTAAGGGTAGAACTATTTTTGGACTTCAATTGAGGTGCTAACTTGTCCACAGAGTCTCTCACATTAAACCAATGGTAGAAAAAAAGCATCGAGGATTGATTTTCTTTGCAGGGACTCAAACTGTCCTTGTTTGATGGGAGTGCTTCATTATTTGCAGAAGCCTTTGAAAACCTGCTCTAAGCCCCAGGGCTAGGAAGAGAACAATTTGAAATTCCCAGTCTCTTAGGAGTCTGGCTAGGCCTGGCTTGCAAGGCCTGTTGACTGGGCAAACCTTCAAAAACCTGAGCTAATCAGAGACTATCCTTATATAGGTTTTTCCCATGCCTGTCTCAGAGTCTGAGGTTTCCCTGGGGAGAAGTAGCAAGGAGTCTCTTGAGTCCAGAACTCCTGAACTTCTCTGAGTAGAATCCTATGTAAAGATTTCAATGGGAATATGAAGAATTTGCTTGCTCATTGAAACACTAGACAGAGGTTTCTCCCAACATGCCATTGTGGTTCTAGAATGGCATCAAGATAAAAGGGACTCAGAATATTGAATTAGGTAATGTTTCCTAATCTAGCTGATTAATTTATATTTTGTTAAACAAAAATTTTAAAGTTTTCTTAGGGTCTCATAAAATGACTTCTAAAGACTTTACTCCAGGGGTACCCAATATTTTGACATTGTGACATTGTGATGTGTATAGGTGTCCTGGGGTGCATATGGGACCAGGCATGTAGGCTTCTGGGTGCACACGTCTCAATAGCAGAGATTTTAGGTGATACTGTTCGGCTGAAATAGGTTTGTTCTCATTGGCCACATTACTTTTGAGTGACTTGGGGCTTCTTGTGACTGCTCCTGACTGCCTGTGTTTGGCTTCTAATAGGTGTCCATAGCAGTCGGACTTGCTGCCTTTGCCTGTGTCCTTTTGGTGGTTCTCTTTATCATGATCAACAAGTATGGTCGCCGGTCTAAGTTTGGAATGAAGGGTAAGGTTTCTATCTTTTGATCAAAAGATACTATTTTCACCTCCATCTGCTCTATGAGAAAGCCTCTGGTCACTGGACCTTGGTAGCTCTGGTAAAGACCCAGGTCTGTGTTGTTTTGGGTTATTATGGACTGAAAACTGTGTTGGGATCTATAGGAACCCATCAGCAACGCTGAAATCTACTGGTTGCTCAGATGGTCTTGTGTGATGAGCACAGTTTGAGCCAGAAGTTAGGTATGGTGTAGATAACAATTCTTTTCATTAGTGGGTGATCTAAGGGGCTCTTCATTTAAGTGCCTTTTTCTCTTGTCTGTACCTACCTTTGGAATCTTGTTGTGACTTAGCACAGTGAGGTGGAGGGTGGTGAACCCTGATATTGAAATGTTGCCCATGCTATTGTATCTCAGCACGTAGCTCTACACAGAGTCCTGGAATGGATGCCAAGAGCAACATGGTTTCTAAATCTGCTGGCCCGCTTCCATGTACAGAGTACTCAACCCCATTATGGCAGAAGTGGAGTGCTGGGGTGTGGTGCACTGCCAAAGCTTGCAAGAGGCATCTGGCATGAGAAGGGTTAATAATGGTGAATTAGCGTCCATGGATGTGGGTAAATGATTTGAAAGAAACTGGATATTACTGATTTCAGAACAGAACCTTGATTTTCAAGATGTCTTCCCAGGCGGGGCTGTCAAGCACGACTGATGTTGGCAGAGGTGGGGAGGGAGGGAGAGTTAAAGGTTACTTAAGCAACATTCACGATGATGTTTGCCGGTGGCATTATGAAATCCAGAAAGATGAATTCCTAAGGCATTAATACTGGAAGTTAGTTTCTGTGGTGGGAGTCCTGACCCTGGGGACCAGGGGTTAAAACAGAGAACATGAATGACCTTCATAGGAGAAGATTTCCATGGATTCAAATGTGGAAGTAAATCCTTATGTGACTGAATGTGGTGAAGGGATGAGTGTTTGTACATAAATGGAGCTAGATTTAATTATATTTTCAAGATTATGGCTCTTCCTTAAAAGGTAAGAGCACTGGCATATAGAAAGTTACTCAGAGATGATGAAGGAAGAGTTGAGATGTGGGGCCAGGTGGACTGGTCTTTCTGGAGGCTTCTGCCTCTGAACGCTTTGCTTTGATGAATTTGAATAAGTTATGGATGAAGGCAAGCCATACTTTCTTTTTCTTCTCAACCTTCCTCTCTCCATTCCTCTGTCCATTGCACTTCTTAACTTCTTTCCTCTCTCTTATTACTTTTCCTTCTATCCTTCCTTCACTTCTTCCTTCCTCTCTTCCTGTTTTGCAGAAGCCAGGATTGAACCTAGGGAAGTTAGATGTGATGGGTGATTGTTCTACTTTTGAACTATAACTCTAGTTTTTGTGAATAGTTCGATATATTCTGAGAGAGAGAAGTACACACACTGGTAGTTTCCAAAGAGTCCATAGTTTTTAATGGCTCAAACAAGTCTGGACTACTCTTGGGCACATTGACTAAAGACACATTTTCTGCCAGACCTTACCATTTGTTCACAGAGTTCCACAGGTTTAGATGGGATGGCTGCCCAGTGACTCAAAGCCTTCTGTCTTGGGTAATCCTTGGACCATTGGCACTGAGCACTGCTGATATATTTTTTCTGCAACCTTTTCCTTTTTCTCCACAAGCAAAAATCAGGATTCGGACCAAAGGGAAGAATAGGACATTATTGCTTTTCCCCCAAGGAAGCACACTAGCAGCTGAGACCCTGACACATGCTTGGCAGTGGTGTGAGAGCAGATTTTTTTTCTATTAATTGTCATCCTGTTTGTGGAACAGTGTGTCCCCATGTCGGATGGATTAGGCAGCATGCAGAGTGTTGCCCTCCACCAAGCTGTCTTTGGTATCTCCCATTCCCTGATCTCCTTTTTCAGGCTGAGCTGCCCTATTTAGTCTTGATTAGTCCAGGAGAATGTGTCCCCCACAGGTAGAAATAAAGCATCTCCTGTTCTAAAGTCAGGCAACCTGAAGCTAGGGCCAAGATATGGAGAGATGGTATGTCCAAGAGTGACTATTTAGAATTAATATTGCATCTCTCTGATCTTGATCATAGTCTGTTTTATTTGGGTTTCACATCATTTTATAAGTAAACAAATGTCATATGCCACAAATAATTTTGATCTTTGGTGGCCATGGACTTATCAGTCACTTTTGATTTTAATTACTATGACCAGATCACTAACAAGATTTTTTTTGACTCACATTTTGAAGGTGTAATTCATTACGGTTGGAGAGTCTCATTGAGCTTGTAATGGCGGGAATATATCACTGCGACTTCCTACCTCTCGGCTGACTATGGTGTAGATATTATTCTGCTCTTTCAAGCCTGCAGTCCCTGTGATGATGTCACTCACATTCTGAGTGGTTATTCTTCCTCAGTTAATTCTCTCTGAAAAATAGTTATTGATAGATCAAAGGTGTGCCTCAATATTCTAGGTGATTCTAAAGCCAGTTGTATTGACGCTAGAGAATATCACACAACATCCAAATCTAGTAGAGAAAGTGACAGCCTGAGTACCATAAGGCTCCTAGCTCTGCCTTACATGAACCCCATGTCTTTACATACACTTCATTTTCAGGCTTAAAATTTCAAATCTGGGTGAGAATCCATATTTGCTCATTGGCGTCCATATGGTTGCTCAGAAATTTTCAGAGCCTCTACTTCCTTAAGTGTAAGTTAGGAACATCGCTACTTAGCGATGGACTTTGTGAGTGGTGTAATATGGAGATAATTGGCTGTGTTAGATACCCATCGCTATGACAAGATACTTGTGGCAATCAATATATTAAAGGAAAAGTTACCATTGGATTATGGTTTTGGGGCTTTTTAACTGACTGAAACTCAGTTTATCATTGTGATGGTGCATGAAGGAGGAGGTCTGCTCAGTTTATCGTGGCATGGAAGCCAAGAGAAAGACAGAGGAGACTGAAGTCTCAGATTCTCCTTCAAGCCATATTGCTAATGACCTAACTTTCTCTTTCTAGGCTCCGCCTAGTCAAGACTGCCACTTCCTATTAGTGCCACAGCCCATGCCTTTAGCAGATTGTCTTTAAGGATGTTGGGATCTACATCATAAAGTTGGCATGGAAAGGGTTTCCTTGTCTTAGGTTTCCCTCTTCTTTCTTTTCTTGACATACGAGTCTTTCTAGACTCCTTTTAATGTCCTTTTGCAAAAATATAGCCCCCAAGGCTCCATCATGAACCTCTTTGTCTCAGACAATATGTAGTAGTAAAAATGTCCGTATTACACACTGCCCACAGCGCACTCTCATTTTTTCCCCTCACATATCATCTGTCCGTCCTCCTAGGCCGGGAGCAACTTGTGGCAGGAGTCATCTGTCTCTCAGCCCAGCATGCCAGAAACTTCATTCTGCATTTGACAGATGCTTGAACTCAAAAATGAAAAGCATCCATTTTATTCATTCCATTTGCTTTTGGTTTTGTTTTTGGAAGGTCTTGCTGTATTGCTCAGGATGGACACTAATTTGTTTCGTAGCCCAGGCTATCTTTGAATTAATAATCTTCTTGCTTAGCCTCCAAAGTTCTGTGATCTCATAAGTCTTCTTTATATTAGTTTTAATCATGGGGAAAGCATGTTTATTAATCTTATTAATCTGCAAAGGACTAATCTGGGTTAATTTAAAAATCCAAGCTACTTTGGAGTTAGGGAGGATTGGGGATGTTCACAAACAGTTCTTGTCATCAACACCTGAGGGCAACAGGCCTCATGTGGATATAGAGAAGAGATTGAAATGATCTTCATTATCTTTTAAGAAATAAAGTGTACAGAAAAATACAAAGATGGCTGAGTGAACTAACACTCACAGTCCTACTATTTAAAGTATTTACCATTTTATTTTATACTTCCATTGAATGTTTTATTCTTAGAACAGATTAAGCATGGCAAATATGATGAAAACCATGTTAACTACCACCTCTGATCCTGTTCCCTCCCTGGTCTCTTATGTAGCTGGTGATGTGGGCCCAGCATGCAACTGCTAGCCCCCTCGTCTTAGTATTTCTCCTTTCCTTTCTTATCCTTTCCTTTTCATGTTTTTGCTGTTTCTACACACCAATCCTTCTGTCCAGGGCCATTTCCCAGCAAATCTATATCCCACACATGGTTAAACTGGCGCCCGCTCCTCTAAATGATAACACTGTGTTAGAGGCTGGTAACCAGTTCATTTGTGTATTTCTAGGTATATGCATATTTACATGTACAGATATCTCTGTAAGTATCCATCTGCAGACTTACACATGTTACATACTTGAGTATATTTATAAAAATGTATTACTCTGTGTGTTTTAATTTGAATGCGTGTTTATCCTCTCCCTCACTTGCATATTGCCTACTGACTCACCAGGTATCTCAGAACTGTTCATGGATTTGACTGGACACCCACTTTATGGAAGCTGAGCATCTTTCAGATATGAACTGAATGTGTAATGTCTTAGGCTTCTCATTAACGATTTCCAACTCATTCATCAAAGTCTTGGTCTGGCAATATGAGCTCATCTTCCTTTGGATTCATAAAGGTTTTTAAATGATGCTGAACATACGGCTGAGATTTCTCTCTGCTACTGATGAAGCATGGTGCCTCAGCCTGGCAGGGCTGATCTGTGAAGCATCTGTATGGCCAGGGATGGGACCAATCAGAAAGACCTCCTACTGGAGCATGGCCCTGCAGGAACCATGTCCCCACTGTGCTAGGCCTTCACTCTCTGATTGCTAAATCCTGGGGTGCCTAGGTTGGGTGAGGGTCAAGTACTGTGAGGTTCAGGGCAGGCACAGAAATATACAAAATCGTTTCAGAGTTTTTACAGTAATTGTGTTGTGCTTGGTGCTTGCTGGCCTGGGAAAGACAGAGAGAGGGAGGGGGTAGGGGAGTTATGAATTTATAATAAGCTCATCTTCACAAATATTTTAAAATTAGATATTAGAAGACTGGGGTCTATGATCTGGCTGGGCTGCCACATCAGAAGAAACCATGGCTTAGAAAAGGGACTGACTTGTTCTGGTTTGCAAGCAAGTTGGGTTGAGAACACCCTACTTATCCCACTTTTCATGGCCACTCAAATGACATAACCCCAAGCTGCTCTGTTGTGACCATTCCTCAGTGCACCTGGCATCTTTATGCCACAGCCTTGTTAGAACTAAAGCCAGATAAAATGGCAATTTGTTTGAGCAATAATAAAACACCCCCTCCAGTTTTCTTATAGGGTGAAGTCCTTTTGAGAGGAAGACCTATGTGGCCTCTGACTCCTTTTCTTCATGACAATTTGAAGATCATAGATGACTAGAGGATTCAACCCCATATTTCTTGGCTTCCTGATGGGGTCTTACAGGAAACAGTTGAATGGTTTTAAAGAACTGAAAGCAGATCTTGGGCTTATTAGGATAATGTCCACATTTTACAGATAAAGAAACTGAGACCCCCAAAACATGCAGTAAGGAGCCAGAGTCCAAAACTGCCTAGGGTACCTGGTTCTGCTTCCTTATGGACTAGATGAGTGCAAAGGACACAGGAATGTCTAAGGAATGCAGCTGGATGGTGAGCAGCTCAGCCTGGTTCTTCAGTGGTGTGGCTAGTTATCTTTGAATGCTGTTCCCTTGAATGTCACTTTCAAAACTGTTAGCCATTCTTTGGAAAACCTGGGACACACCTGTTTTGGGGGACAAGTAGAATGGAAGGAGCCTCATTTTGCTCCCCTGATTGAAACAACTTTCCTTCATTTCCTTCTGTACACATTAAAGTCTGTGGACAGAGGGAAGCTGTAAGGACAGGCAGAGGAGAGTCAAGAAATGTAGCTTGAACTTCTAATAGTGCCTTAAGCGCTTCATCAGCCGGCTTGCTTTTGTCTTAGCTGTGGGATGCATGCTTGTGCCTCTGATGGGCCCATGGGTGAATGAGGGCCATACAGGGCTGTTCCATTGTAAATTAGAGCTGGCTAATAGGTACTTATAGTAAAGTGGTTGCCTATTTGATTATGATTGGGAAGTATTAGCATTTCCCCCCCCAAACAGATGGTAACTATCCTCTGAGCGGATGGTGGGATCATGCCAGAGTCTTGATTTGGAAGGACTAGCTACTGCCAGAAGATCTTGGGAGCTGCCATGACAGGGAGTGTTATTACCATTCCTCTGATTATACCACTCAGTTAAGGAGGAATGAGGCTTGGGAGGAGTCAGTTCTGATTCCTCTCTTGGCCTTCAGGTATTGGACTGAGATGGGTTTTCTCCAGGTAGATGGAGGGAGGGGTAGGAGGAATCTTAGAATCCTAAGGTTGATGCAGTCTTGGTATTATTTCTCAGCTGGGATACCTTGGCTACACGTCTACAGCTGTGCACGCAGAGCGAGGGGCATTGGTGTAAGAAGAGTGTGTTGGAATACCACACATAGGAGACACTGAAGGCTTTTAGAGGGGCAGCTGGACCCTGCATGGACATGCCACCAATGATACTGATTCACAGTTGCTCCCCTAGTCCTGAAACATACACTGTTTTGAAGTCTGTTTAATAGGATCAGAAACAAAGAGGAGTGCATGGGAGAAATGAAGCTGGGGAAGGAGTTGGGTTTTCCTAACTTCCTGGGATGTGCCCAGTCCCCCACAATGTGTGCTTCTTTCTTAACCTTTTGGTCTATATCCTCTTCCAGTTGACATGTGCAATAGAGGCAGGGTCCCCTTGGCCCTTGAAAGTATTGTGTTCTTGGAGTTCTCAGGCTGAGACTCCTGATATAAGGCCACTCTTTGGATATGAGTACGAGAGTGTTTTTCTGCTTTTATTTCTGTGTTGTCACCTTAAAGTCCTTACAGGTCCCAAGGAGTGTTTGTTAGAGTTTTATTGCTGTGAAGAGTCACCATGACCATGGCAACTCTTATAAAGGAAAACACTTAACTGGGGCTGGCTTAAAGATTCAGAAGTTTATTTCGTTATCATCGTGGTGGCTAATATGGTCGCATGCAGGCAGACATGATGCCTGGAGAAGGAGCTGAGAGTTCTACATCTTGACCTGCAGGCAGCAGAAGGAAACTGTGTGCCACACTAGGCCTACCTGGAACATTGAAGATCTCAAAGCTCACGTCCTCAGTGACACATTTCCTCCTTCAAAAGGCTCCACTTAATCCAAAAGGGCCATACCTCTTAAAAGTGCTACTTCCTATGGCCCAAGAATTGACACATATAAATCTGTGGAGGCCGTTCTTCTTCAACCACCACAGAGTGTTTTCATTCTCTTTCCTTGTTTTCTAATATTTTTGGAGACCCTCCAACGTGAAGACCCCCTAAATGACTCTTTTTATTTGGACATGCCTTGGTTAATTAAATAGGTTACATTTGTGGCAACCTTTCCCTTTCCCTGCCTGGACTTCACTGAGAAAGATTTTACTGCAGTCAGCCTTTCCCTGCGTGAGGACTATGGTGCTCAGGAACTTCAAGAAGAAGGCCTTGAGGTAGCATGTGTCGTTTTCAGGCATGCCTTTGCTTCCCTGCTCTTGGTGTGTCCTTCCTCAGGTGTGCAGTTAATCATCCCAGAAGTCCTTCATGGCCATCACTGCTTATGTTGAAGCCTATCTGCTTCCCTCCTCCCTTCCTTGTGCCTAACTCTTGGAGATCTAGGGAGCCAAGCGTTCTTCAGCATTGATTTTTCTGTACATGAAGAGAAGTCCCTGGACATGGAGTGCTATACAAAATGTTTTCCTCTGGGGCTACCTGCTGGCTGCTCTGTTCTTGGCAGGCTACTGTATCCTGTTGAACTGTGCCAAGGATAGCCAGTATACTTGGCTCTACACTCAAAAGCTATTGCGTTTCGGATTAATTTACTGTTGGCAGTACGATGCAGTGCTTACTAATCCATGGCATTGTAACTGGCTCCCAAAGAGTTAACATGCTTTTGACAGCGTAGTTTAGAAGCTCTCAACCTTTTGTCTCCAGCTACTCATGTGGCAGAGGCTGTTCATAAGTCTTATGGCTGTGCATGTAACCTGGCTCTTCCAGAAGTCTTGGTCCTCACAATTAGTTTATGCCCAAGAAAAATGTATCAGAAGATGTGTGAGCAAATGGAATTTTTTTCTTAGAATGAGGAATGAAAGCAACTTCATGTTCATTTTTGATCTTAAAGAATATCCACAGACTTTTGTATATTATGATCTATCACATTCAGGGTGATACACTCTCCATACTGGTCCATCCCATCCAATGCATGGTAACAATATGGAAAACCAAGAAGGTTGGGGGCTGTCAATTTAATGGTGTTCTTTACCCAAGAGGACCTTTGCCCCTGCAAAATCAAGTGACAGAAACTGCTACCGGAGAGCCCTACCTCTATTCTCATGGCACATTCTTTCTCTGTGTGGATCTTCTCCTGTGGGCCTTGGGAGTTTAGTTTGCTCAGAGGAGATGTTTGGCTTTGGCTAATGAAAAGCTGTCATGTGGCTGCAGTGTTCAAGTCTGTGTTTATGTAGCCTAGTCTCCTGTGAAGTCCTTTGGACTTCGGGACGTCCAAAGAAGCTGCTGGCGGCAAAGCAGATAGAGCAATAAGAGCTGGTCAGAAAGCACAATTTGGAATTAAGGAATAAATTAGGGAATTAAAAAAACCCACATGCTAATAAAAGCTGCCACAGAGCCAAATGCTACAAATGCTTCTCCAAGCACCTTCGGGTCTCCAGCTCACATGCCGCATGCCCACCACCGTGATGAGCATCATAGGGTAGTGGTGAAGTGTAAAGAGGAAGGACTTCCTTCATCCAGTGGTGCTTCCAGTATTCAGTGGTATCTGCTACCTGTTTCAGGCCCAGACCTTCCTAGGGAAATGAGCAAGAGCCCTAAGTTGACCTGTACCTACCTCTTGCCCTTAGAAAGCTTAATGACAGCCTCTCCATCCTTCATTACCCTGTGTGCTTAGAGAGCAACCAATTGAGTTTCCATCCTGCCTAATACGTGCTATTCTCTGTCTTGCATAAACGGTGCACCCACAAACCAGAGAGGGATTCATTCACTTGCTTCCTCCCCCAAAGCACCAGTTACCTAATTTGTGGGGCACAGTGTGAATGTTCAAAAAGTATTAAAAGCCCATGTGTAGGGCCTTTTGAGTGTGGCTTCAGGTCACAGGATCTGAGGCCAGTGATGCTCCTCTGAATATAAAATTCAGTGCTGCTCGGGTCCTGGCTTCTTCATCCTTTCCTGGATAGCTATGAGGTAGCTTAAGGGAAGAAGGATCTGTCTTAGTTTCCAGGTTTAGGCTACAGCCTCTTAACAGGGAAGTCAGTGGTGGTGAAACATGCTTGTGGTGATAGACTAGGGGAGGAGGGGTGACACACACACACACACACAGAGTGAGAGAGAGAGAGAGAGAGAGAGAGAGAGAGAGAGAGAGAGAGAGAGAGGAGACAGAAACAGATACAGAGAGACACAGAGATGGAGAGACAGAGTAAGACAGAGAGACATAGATACACATGCACACGAGGACAGACACACACACACACACACACACACACACACACATACACACAGTGCAAGGAGGAGCTCTAAGACCTGTTCCTCCCAGTGAACCCCCTGCCTCTCAAAGCAACACCACCATCTGGGGACCAGGTGTCCAAACACAAGAACCTGTGGGGGACATTTAACCCTCAAACCATAACAGAAGGCTATTGGGAACTGAAGCATGGGCTGGAGAGGGTCAAGGCAGGTCTTTGCAGGCAGAGGAGGCCCCATGGTGGACTGCCCAGGCATCCTGCCAGCTTCAGAGATGCTGTCCGTGGTAATGGCAGGGATCTCATTCCTCTCAGTTCTGCTGTTCCAGTGGAAGGTATTTTCACTGGAAGGCTGCCTGCCCTCTAATGTACTGTGGAATAAGAGTTGCATAGCTGGCCAAAGAATGGAATTGTTTCTTTATCAATCCTGGACATGCCAAACCTCTCTACCTGACAGGCATCTTGAGTTCAAAGGGGCCTCTGTGCATAGTGGCTGGCTGTTCCCAGGCAGAGAGAGAAGAATGTCAAAGTTTGTCTACCTGCCAGCAGGTCTTGACATGCAGCCTGAGGAGGGTGCCTAGGAGGTTCCGGAAACTGCCTTTTAAAGTGAACTGTTCCAGATAAATCTAGTTCAGTGAGTTGGCTTTGGAGTATTTGCAGGGCATGGGGAGGGGTGTTCCGACATTGGCCCTGCCTCTAGGTTATGTGGGCAGGGTGTGAGCACTATTGTTAGCCAGTAAGTGTGGGTATGGCTCCAACTGGACCAGTCTTCCATCTATGCTTGCTTTGCAAGGTGGTAATGCTTGCCTCATGAGCCTGTGTACTTGGCTGCCAGAAAGTTGGGACACCTAGCTTGCTATTTTTGACTGTTTAACTGGGGGAATGTTTTTTTGAAGGGAGCTTGGAAATTTTTATTAAAAATCTCAGAATCATGAAAGCTCAAGTTCTAGTGCTACACTACTGAGAATTTCACCTAGGGTAATGTGTATAAATAGCTGACCATATTCATGTGCATAGGGTTTTGCCACACTGTGAGTAACGGTGGAAGCTTGCTAACAGTTCTGTAGATAATTAGCAAGAAATGGATGTCTCAGTATGTTATTGTTTATAATACAATGCAGTTGTGTGTGTAAGTGTGTGTCCATGTGTGTGTGTAACATGCACACACCTGTGTGTATACAGACAAGAAATCAACAATGGTATCTTCCTCTATGACTTGTGCTTTCATCTATCTATCTATCTATCTATCTATCTATCTATCTATCTATCTATCATGTATCTATTTTTCTATCTATCTATTTTTGAGGTAAGTCTTTTACTGAACCTGGAGCTTGCCAATTTGGCTAGGCTGGCTTACTAGCGAGCCTCAGGGATCCCCTTGTCTCTGCTTCCTAAGCTGGGGTTACAGGAACATGCAGCTGTGTCTGTTTCTTTTATGTGGGTGCGGGGGATCCAAACCCAAACCTCATGTTTAAATAGTGAGCACTTTACACACTGAAACATCTCCCCAGCCTCCAGATGCCAGGTGTTTTTATATACTATTTTAAATTTATTCTTTGAAAAGTTTCTGTGGGTATATTCTTTTTAAAAATACCACATTCGCTCTCCTCATTACTCCTTTAGACTCCACCACAAAACTCTCACTATGTGTGTTTCTCCCACCTTTGTGGCTTCTTATTCATTTAAATATTGATTCACTGAGTCTAATTAGTGCCGCCCAATGCACACTGGTATGAGGCCATCACCTCAGCTTGGGCAAACTACCAGTGGCCATTCTGAAGAGAACAAGCTCTCCTTCCTCTAGGAGCCAGCAACTGGCAACAGTGCTTCAGCTAAAGGTGAGATCTCTCAAGTCCCATCCCTTTCCACGATGGAATTTTGACTGGTTTGATCTTGGGAAGGTCTTGTCTAGGTAAACACAGCTGCCGTGAGTTAGCAAACAATAGTAGGTTCCCCTATGACTCTAACAAAATGCCCTGGGCTTTTAGGAAATTTTACAGTAAGAAGCAAGAGTTCTTTAGAGCAGACCTCAAATATACACAGAAAACGGCTGCTCTCATAACAGTCATACCGCCATTACACAAGAGGGTACGCCATGCTTTGAAGTTTAGTATGCATGCAGTTGAGTGCTGGGTAAGGCCATTGATGTTTCCTTCCTAGTAACCTTCATAATTCCTTCTGGCACTATAGAACTATCCAGGAGGGAAAAGTTGTGTCTTGCAACTAAAGTGAGTGATATTTCCAGCAATGAGGTCCTACCATCTTGTTACGACACAGTTGTTATGATGGAAAACCAACAATTGTGTCAACAGCTTGTATTCTGGAGTCTTTGGGCCTCTCTTTTTTTCATAGGGAAGTCTCCCATGCTTGAGATATCTGTTTTTAAAGACAGATTTTTAGTTTTTCTGAAATAATCCACATGTATGTATAAGGAATTCCTCCTCAGTCTAAAAGGAAACATAGTAAAAATAGCTTTTCTTCCTAATGTCTTGCCATGGAGGTCTCGACTCTTCCAAGGTTCTTCCAGAGATAATCAGTGCAGGCACAAGGGTGTGTGATTCTTTGTTGCTTTTGCACAAAGTCAAAAATTGTCTTCTCATTGTTCTGTGCCACGCTATTTTTGCTAACAATCTGTCTTTGAGATGATTTCATTTCAGTATGTAGAGATCCTCTGCCTTCTACTTTTACAGTTGCTTGCCAGGAATGATACCATTGAGTAATATTTACCGAGATGTGAATATGTTTACAATATATTTATTTCCCTGTTCGAAAAGACTACAAGTCATTTCACTAACCCTATTTTGTTGCTGAAATAGTAAAATAAAGAGGAAGTATTTTTATTGGTATACCTTGGAAAAATACAGGAAGTGTCTGGAATTATAGCTCAGAAGATAAATAGTACTTATATTTAGATAGTGGCATTCTGAATATATTTTTAAAAAATGTCATTTACTTTTCTTCCATGTTTTCTATATTAAGTTTTTTTTTTCAAAAAAAGTCAAACAACAAACGAACAAACAAACATCAGCAATAGCAAAAACAGGTGTGCATCCCACGAGGATATCAGGGTTCCTAGGATGACAAATGTGCCTCCTGAGTGGCTCAGGGCATTGACCCACCTGAGCACCCTGCTCCTTCATGGGGCATCACTGAGGATCATGAAACGGACACTGGTTCCTCCTAGTGTGTCCTCAGTCACCAATGATGGTGGAAGAATGATTCAAATTCCGGTTCCTGGGCCAGGTCTACTGAATCTGAGGCTCCCATACAGGCTCAGTGAATGTGCCATCCTTAAAAACACTGAGGTACTGTTATGCTCATTAGTGTTAGAGGAACTCTGATGTAGATCAGGAACTGACAAGCTGTGTTATGAAGAGCCAGATGGTGAATGGTTTTTACTTTGCTGGCCCTATGGTTTTATCTGCATCCATTCAGGGCCCCGGCTATAGCAGAAAATGAGTTTTAGACAAAATGTAAACAAATGACTGTTCCAATAAAACTTTATTTATAAAACAGGTGCCAGGGCAGAATTAGCCTGCATGGATTGGAGGCTCTGGTATGGATTGATCTGTTAACTCCTCAACAAATTAACCAAAAGGAAGGGGAACCTCAAATAGCACCTTATATTTGACAAAGAGGGCCCTGCTAAAATAATTGCCATTGATTAAGAGTTCCACATGTCTGGTGCTTTTTAGATACCATTTAAACTATAAAGAAGCTCTGTACAGTAACTAATATAAGTCTATTCCAGTGAGGTAAATGAGGCAAATCACATGATTAGTATGAGTTTGCAAATTATTAATGGTGATCAGCTTTTATGGCAGTTGTCTTGTTGAGGTGGCTTAATTCCTTTTCTTGAAGGGCATTTTCTATCTTTAAGGGAGTATTGTTGCCATAGAAAAGGCTCTGTCAATCTATTGGACAATTCTGCATCCTTCTTCTTGAAGTCTCCAGTCAAACACTACCATGCCCAATATTCTTTAGATTCTATTTCCACGGTGACCATGGCAGCTTCCACATGACCTGTGCTCAGAGCCCATCTAGATAAGAGTTTCTATCCCATATTCAGACACTGCTGGAGTGGCATGACTGTGACTGTGATGGGTAGAAGGCAGTGTTTAGCTGCCAGAATCATCTTTTTCCCCATTACTCCTTCTCCCATTGTAACTTGCCTAAGTCTCTGTCATGCCATGAGTCAAGGAGAAGACATGGTGCCATTCCTTCAGTTGGATTCATCCTTTGAGACAGGTGGTTCTGCTTGATGTATTTGCTAGGCAGTAATATGGGTGATGCTGTTATCCTATAAAAACGCATATCACACGGAAGCCTGGTCTGCCTTATGATACTGACTTGTTTCCTAAAATCCTGGAGACAGGCATTACCTGAGACAATGGTTATAAAAACAGAATCTAGAACCCAGTACCTGGGAGAGTATGACTGTTCAACTCTGTCGTGGCTAATTATATAATTATTACCTTTATTGAAACAAGCAGACCTCCTTACACTGAGCCTCTGAGGTCAGTATCTTCATCTTGCTTTTCACAATTGAGAGATACTGAGAGAAGGGTCAGTGGATCTCTCTGGCTCCCGAGCCACATGCTCTTAGCTACTTACCATGTATTATGCATTTTAAAGACCGACTGTAAGAAGACCAAGGGCTATTGGGATCTTTTCTAAGGATCCAGGGACCCTTAGAAAGTCCATGACAGATTGTTCTTCATTTCCCTCTATCAGCTGAATACCTCCTGCCTGCTTGCAAGCCAGTGGCAGACTCCCCAAGCTGCCAGCTGCATGCTTTTCTCTTATCAGTTAATAAGCTGCTTAGCCAGCCGCAGGCGGACACTTGATGGCAAGTTAACGGAGACTTTTGTCATCTTGTTCCTGGCCCTTTAATTCATGCCCTCACCCCTTCTTCTCTTCTTTTCATTACAGCACAAAAGCACACAAGCGGTTCTAATGCTTCAGAAATGACAGAGCCCACACTGGCAGGAGCCCCATTTCCATATTTGAGCAGAGATTGTGACTCTAGCCATCTGCCTTGGGAGGCCTGGACCGCTGAAAGAGGCAACTGAGGCAGGTGTAAAACAGCCACTTGGAGAGATGCCTTGGCTAAAGTGTTCCAAAGGATGCCAGAGTGACCCCCACCTGACCATCTGCACGTCAGCATGTGTCTAGTAAATCACAGGCTTAGGGGTCATTCTGATATCCTTTCCAAATCCCTTCCTAACACCTTCTCTGCTCTTCTATCTCTCCTGGAGTTTGTGACTTCCTGAAGTTGTCCTTCCCTCTTTACATTTTCTTTATCTCCATCCCTGCGTTCTCCCAAGGACCCCTCCCCCCTCCATGCAGTTTTCCAGCTAGACCTGCCTGCTCCTCTGGTTTGGGTTACATACATGTATTCTCTAGTTTGCAGTCTTACCCATGATGATTTCCATGGTGTAACACTCCAATGTAATCCTGGCACTTGGGAGGCAATAGCAGGAGAAATGGAAGTTTAAGTGCAGCTTTATCTACAGAGTGACTACCAGGCTATAGTGAGATACAAAATAAGGCGCTTCTTCCAAACAGCAAAAGGAAGGAAGGGAAATTTGTCATGCCTTCCAACCTGTTCTAGCCATTCCAGTCCTCCATACCTGTTGCTCTTTGAAGAAAATATGGCCCCCCTGACATAGTGATCCAAGTCTGATCCTAATGCATTCCTACCCTAGGTGTACCCTGAGTTCTTCTCCCTTAGAGCCCCATGCTCTCTTCTCAAGGTTAATACACACAACCTCTTTCCACTGTGCTTTGAGTCATTACCCATAGGCCTCACTCTAAGTTCAGACTGTCCACTGAATGCCCAAGACCGAGGTGCAAAAATGTCCTCTGGGCTTTAGTATAAAAAAAAAACCAACTGAAATCTGAGTTACTTTGTTGAACCACCGGCCCACCCGGATATGTGATCTGGTATATTCCCGTTGTAGTGCTTATGAATGGCCTGACTAACAGAGTCAGTGCTCTCATGCAATGCCCTTCATGTGTTTCTCTCGCACATGCGGCACCTTTCTCTGAGACCTTGTCCTGTCTGTCCTGTCTTCATCAAATGTCCTTTTTTTTTTTTTTTAACTCACCACTTTGTAGAATCTGAACAGTCCTGTGGCTTCCCCTTGCACGCCTCGAACCATTAAGATTACTTCCTCAGCATGCTACAGGCATTCATGACAGCCTGTAACCAAACGTTCCTGTGGTTCAAATCACAGTTGTGTTTCTTGATAGCTGTGGGACTGGTGCTGACTAGTTAACTATCCATGCCTCTGTTTCCTCAGCAAACAAATAAGAGTGATAGTCCTTAACACACAGACTCTTGAGAAGTAAGTGGACTTGTCCATAGAAAACAATAAAATCTGTCTCTAGTCATGTAGTAATTACTCCGTTAATGTGGTTAGAGGCAGGGGGATATGACTTTGCTACGTTCAGAAAAATTATGAGTAATTCACAGGTTTCATTCTGGCCACTGTTAACAGGGTTGGAAATAATTGTAAAATTCCAATGAATGGATCATGCTTCCAGTGAGTTAAATCAGGACGCCAGTGCGGGAGGATGAGGAACATCAGTAGTTCTGATGCTTCCCAAATGGCTTCGACAGGAACACAAGGTTACTACCCATCACTGTGGTCTCTGCTGCCTCTTTCTGGCAATGTACAAACAAACCTCTTGGGACTTAAAAAGATGGGAAGGCGGGAATAAAGGAAACATGGTGGGGAAACCTCTCACTGTGTCTACACTTGCTACACATTCCCTGTTCTCCTTTAACTTTCCCCATGAACTCGTGAAGGAAGAGTTACTGCTTCATTTCTAATACCAGAAAGCAGGTTGCCAAGAGGTAAAGTTGGAGCAGGGACCTTGCTCCCTTCATCTTGCCTTTGCTGAGGTGACTGAGCGCCTGGTTATCACACCTTCTGTGAGGGCCGGCTGCCACACCTGTCCACCTGAAATGTTTAATGACCCAGCCCACTTGCTGCTCACAGGGCCCTTGCCAGCCATCTGCCACCTGTTCCTGTACTCTAGATTGCGCTGTTTGTTTAACTGAGACATTTTAGTGACCTGCAAAGGCTCCCCATGGTGGAGAGACAAGCGTTTCTTGACTAGAAAGAAGGGCATTTTTGTTGTTCTCATTATTGTCATCAATTTCTAGGCATTTTGTTGGGGTAGGAAGCAGCAAGGCAGGGAGGGCACAGCGAAGGGAAGGTTATTTCTTGCCCAACAATAGGAGTCAAAGATCAGTGTGAACAATCTGCAGCTGAGAGTTTTGCCAGCCTTGCTGTGTATACGCAGCAGCAAGAGACCTTTTTTAACACAACAATTCCAAGCTCATAGGTCTGCAGATAGGACCTGGAACTCGGCATTTCTTACAAGCTCCCAGATAAGTCTGATGCTGCTGCTCTGCCAGCCGTACTTGGCTTAGCAAGACTGTAGCAGGTTAAGATCCTGCTGGGATAGTGTCACAGATATGGTGTAGACATCTGGGTTCTAATACTGGCTGGTCTCTTAATTGATAGTTAGATATATTTTGAGCATTCCCTTGCTTTTCCATAATTGGAAGGATTGTAATTAAATGCTACCAAGGTTAATCCTAAGATTCCTTGGAGAACATTGAATTAGAGATGGCACAGTGGGTAGGATGCAGGCTGGTGGGATGTAGAAGATGTTAGACCAGGGGTTCTCAACCCTTGCACTGTGACCCTTTTGGCAAACCTCTATCTCCAAAAATATTTAAATTCATAACTGTAGTAAAATTACAGTTATGAAGTAAGAACAAAAATAGTTTTATGGTTGGTTGGGGGGGTCACAATAGGAAACGTGTTAAAGGGTTGAAACATTAGGAAGTTCTAGAACCAGTGAGTTAGGTTACAGCTAGGTATCTCTTCCAGGATCATCAGGCCTTAGGCTTGAGGGAAGGAAGGAATGATATTCTTTTGGGTTGTGTGTCTAGGAGCTTTGAGTAGACTATAAGCTCTTTGGCAGGTAATGAAGGGTGGATCCAAACTAAACACTTGGTCTCTCCGAGGGTAGCAATGCATTTGGGAATGTCAGATTTTTTAAGGTCCCATTTAGGGTCTTCCTAATATGGGACAGAGCACTAGAAAACTCAGACATGTGTAAATTACACCTTTGTCCTTACAGCACAGTTTTTAAAAAGATGATGTCTTTTCCAGAGACTCCTGCTTTTTCTTTCAATTTGGAATCTCTCTGCCTGATACTGTATGTCTGGCAACTTGGATCTCTGCCTCTGGGTTACTAATTAACATCTTTTGATGCTGTGATGGTCAGTACCTTGGTTCTATGTCTACTTATCTACCTGCTATAGCTCTTTGCCTTAGGATCTTTCGTCTTCTGTGGGGTTCCCCAGTTGCTTGTACTTTTCCATGTCATTGTTTTTTATTTTTTATTTATTTTTTATTTCCAGGTCTGACCATTTCCTGTCTAGCTTTTCCCATTGCTATCTAGGAGACAGTGATGCCACCAGACTGTTTTTGGAGAGTTTAGGTCTGATATTGTGAAATATTTTGATTTCACTATTCTTGTGGATGCTATTGTTTGTGGCCAGGTTTTCTCTACCCTCTTCGGTTAGAAATCTCTATATACACTGTAAGTGACTAGGCATTGTATTCCTGTCTATGATTAATCTTGGTAGAATATAAAAAGGTCACGATTTGAACAGAGAGGACAGGAATGGCCTTCAGAGTTATTCATGGCTTTCTTTTAAAAACCTAAGAATCCTGGTTTGTGTGTGTGCATGTGTATATGTGCGTGTGTGTGTGTGTGTGTGTGTGTTAACTTTACAGTGCTTCCAAATCAACAGAAGGTTTTAATATTCCTTGTCACATGGTAGTCTCAGGAGGGCTCATGACTTTAGTTTTTATTTTGTGTTTTATAGATCTAAATTCCATAAACTTTATTATAGAAATATCTGGAAAATAGCAAAGAAAGCATCAATAGTAATCTAATGTTCAGAAATTACCACTGGGTTGCATAATGCACATGTATATATGCAGGCAAATATTTCTATATATACTCATGCCTATGCAACTATGCATCTGTAGCTAAGTATCTCTATTCACATACATATTTTATACCAACATTTAAATAGAATTGGTCTTGAGACATACACAGTTTTCAGACCCATTTTTTTTTCATTTAATATTTCTTAAACATCTTTTTCTTCTATTCACAGGCCCATCTCTTTAGCTTCTTCATTGCTTTGTAAAGGCTCATTTTTCTTTCTTGCTTGCTTTTTTCTTTGCATGCTGTTTGTATATTGTACCATTTCATCTGGTTAATTCAAAGTGGATTTATTCTTCCTGAGGCTTCATGGCAAAGGGGCAAAGTACACATTCAGGAAACGTGAATGAGCACAAGAAAGACATAGGCTGTGCCTGCTCAACTCCCTCTGAGGGTATTTTAGCTTGGCTTTGTTCAGGAAGCAGGAAGTGTGAGAGTTGGCAGAAACTAAGGTAACCTCGTTCTGTTTGTCAGCAGTGGTAGTCGCTATAGCAATTGGCTCCTGTGGATCACTTAGACAGGAGCATGTCAGAAGTCTTGAGGGGCACAGGTCTGCTATGAACACTAGAACTACTAGAACACTATGAACCATTAGAGAAGTTAGATGATCCTCAATGAAAATGTGTAGTCTTGACAACACAGCCCTTGAACATATGTGTGTACACACTAAAGAGACTCAGTAGAGAGTGATGAAGGCATTGAAAAGCAGGATTATAGACACCAGACCTGGGACTGGATTTCTAGAGCTGAGGTTTTCTTTGCGATTTGCTTAATATGTCAATCAGCTTTCTGTTACTATAACAGATGCTGGAAGCAATCAGCTTATAGCAAGAAAAGCCTTATTTATACTTATGATCTTAGAAGGTCTTGAAACATCCATGATTGATTGGCCCTCTTGATTTGAGCCTATGGCAATATATCATGCTGGAGGCATTGGGCAGAGCAAGTTGTTCACTTCATAGCCAGGAAGTGAGAGAGAGAAAGTGGGGGAGACTGGGATCTCCCACTTCTCTTTGGAGGCACACTTCTAATGATGGAAAGACCTCCCACTAGGCACCACCTCTTCAAGGTTTCCCCACTTCCTAATGGCACCAAGCTGGGGAACAACTCTTTTCCATGTGGACCTTTCGGACTCTTAGGATCTAAAGGATAGTACTGAATACAGCTCCTTGAACCTGTTGCACCCTCTATAAATTTGAGTGTAACTTACTTGACAGGACATTGAGAGGATTAAGTGCATTTAACAGTGACTTCCACATTTTCTACACTTAAATGTAGAATATTTGGCATATTGTTAACGACTTAGTAAGTGGGAAAAACATAAAGCTCATTGTGCAAGAGTGACACACAAACACACTCACACACACACACACACACACATGCCTGTGTTTTATAGTCACAAGGTCCTTTCCCTTTTAGTGACTTTAAAATATCTGATGGGATTGAAAAGAAGAACTATAAAAATACAATAAAATATCTTATGGAATTACTTGGCTCAATGTCTGTGTGAAGTACATGGAAAAAGACACAGCCCTGCTCAAAATGCAGACTCTCTCATGGACGAGCATCATGCCAGGGACTGGGCGATAGACTGTCCAGCTGGTAGCAGGGAGACGTAATTTTCCTACTGCATCTGAGATTAACTAGCTTAGTTAACTGGGTCAGTCATTTTTCTTCTCCAAGTTCCATGACTGAGAATAGACAGGTGTTGGGTGATTTCACTCTCAGTGTCTCTTCTGTGCCTCTGGGACAACAGTAGCTAGGTCAGTGGTCCCTTCTTGAATGTTCTCTTTGCTCAGTGAAGATATTTCTGGGGTCAGGTCAACACTCACAGTCTTCTTGAGATGAAGCAGTATCATTGACATTGTTGAGAGGAGGCTGGGGAGTCAGGGGCAGCCATGTCCCTCCCTAGAATAGCTTTCTCTCTAGAAGTGGCTCTACAAGTGGAGCCGTTTGAATTATTTATGATGATCCTTTTCAGTCATTTGGGAAGTGAGCAGAGTCTTAGTGATAGTAGTGTGTGCAGCCTCCTTCCAGGTAAAGTCTGTTGAGATGTCAATCTGCCAAGAGCACTAGGGCTTGGGACTTCATGGCTGGCCACCGAGTCAAGTGAGAGCCAGCAGAATCCCATCAGGCTAAGTGGCAGTTAGTTGATTTAGAGGAGCAGAGTGAGGATGCTCTTTCCTCTAAATGCAAAAGGCTAGGTGAGAGTTGACTTCCAGATGCGGTCTCTTAGTCCTTCTATGGAGATTGCTCCGCCGTTTTCTTTCCTTGTTGCCTTTCTGCCTGTGCTGGTGAGATGGGGACCACATTCTGAGGTCAATTTCCTTGAGCTCTATGGTAGAGCTGGCCAGAAAAAGGTGAGATGATGTGATAACACTGGTGCTCAGACTGCAGAAGGCACTTTGAGAGGGAAGACAGTTGGGAAATGGACACGGGGACACACACACACACACACACACACACACACACACACACAATTTGAACTTTAGTGCTAATAGCTGGAAAGTGGTACCAGCATGAGGTTGTCAAGGGCAACTCAGTGCAAGTCAAAACACTGAGCTGATGACAAAGTGAGGAGCCAGCAACTGTGATCCTCATCCTTACAAGAGACTGTGAAAGAAGCCCACACAGCAAGGAGCAAGTGGCCAAACACGAAGGCATGATCTTAGATTATGACCGGAAAGATCAAGTTTGCTTGAATGTGATGTACATCATCGTTAGAAACAGTAGCATGGTTGAGAAATACCTTTTAGGTTAAGCTCTTAACCTAACAAGGACAGAACTGACAGGTTATCATGCTTCAGATTTCCAGGACCCATTAGCATATGACAAAATGCTGCCATCTTTCCATGTTAAAGGTTGGTATATGCCTGGCACGGCCCTTCAGATTTTATTACATTGAAACTAGCAGTCTTAAGTAATGTGTGCAGTTAAGACATTCTGTAAAGTGGTACTCTGCCTACCTCGGGATCAACTCAGCTGTGAGAGGAAGAACAGATGTACTCTTTCATATGTGACATGTATGGCTAACTGGGGTGGATGGACCCATTACAGAAAGAATGTTAGACTTAACCCAAGTAAAAAACAGGACAAACTTGAGTCAGTAAGCAAGTGTACATGAATGAATGCCCCTATGTCTAATTGTCCAGTGATGTCTTGTGGGGTCCAGGCTGCCCCAGATAATACCTCTTTTATACCTAGAGTTTCCTTTTATAATTTGGCTTTTGGGGCCACTCCTCCACAATTCTAAAATTCTTAACTGGCTTAATCTTTACAGGTGGCTACTGTGGCTTTGAGTTCACATGTGAAATAGCTGTGTCGTTACCAAAGGTGGGCATTTAACAGCACTCCTTCCCATCCCTGGCACTTATATTCTTTCCACCTCTTTTCCACAATGTTGCCTAAGCTTGAATGGGTGGTTTCCAAGGCACTTCAGAATGTTTATGCGTTCTACATTAACTACTACCCTCCATAATCAAAGATTCGCTGACCGAGGTTGACAGCAATTCAAATCTATGGATATAAGCACACATAGAAGGGAGCTTGACAACACGAGCATTTAAAAAATATCAATAGGTTCTCACTTATGATTAGTTACAGGCTTTGGCCATGTTTATAGTATCAGAAATGAATTTCTTTCAGGGGAACTATCTTCAAATCCAATCAAGAGACTGGTTGATTACCCACATAGACAGTCTTGCACTGTGCACATGTCACCTGGCAGTCAGTGTTGAAGCATGCAAGGTCCAATCTTGGCTAAGACTATTGATGTATTTTCTTAGTTAGCAGCAACTATTAGCACTTTCTAACACCATGAAAGGTAGCTATAAGAGTGAGCTCGGTCAGTTCAAGACTGACTGTAGCTTGTTGTATCTTCAGTAATAGGATCTAGTTATGGCAGCCAACCAAGAGCCATGGCAACAGCCTGAGTTCTTCCAGGACCTCTCTCACCAGTCACTGTTAGGGAGGTAATCTGTGCCTGTCACTGAAATTTTAATTTAATTACCCATTAACTCATGCCTTCCTGAGAGAAACTTTGTTCACCCAGATGGAATACTTATCCTTCATGCAAATTCATATATACACAGATTCCTAAAAGCTAGTGGGGTACCATAAGGCTTCTTAATAAACACTTAGCTTTGGTTAAATCTCCTGCACTCTTGCTGTCCCACACCTTCTTGCTTACAATTTTGCTTACACCTTATTCTCACCATGGTATTCTTTCATATACCATGTGTTCTGCTCTCTCCTTTTATGATATTTTTTACTTGGTTCACATGATAATATTATTATTATGTAGCTTATTCATACACATTTTACGTTGATTAACCTTTGACCTTTCTACCTCTAACCTAAGGACAGAAAAGCAGTTGAGTGGCCTTATCTTTTTTCTACTCCTTTGAGTCAGAAACAAATGTTTTACATTTTCTTCCTGAATCAGGAGATGGGCAACTATATGTCTATTCTTCCTTCCTTCCTCCATCACTCACCCATGTCTGTCTGTCTGTCTGTCTGTCTGTCTGTCTGTCTATATGATTTAAGGAATTGGGTCATGGAATAGTGATGACTGACAAAGATGCTGTCTATCAGGTAGGTTGAGAACACAGGTATGTTGGTGCTGTGGGTACTGGGGCCCTGGGCACCTTGAGTTGGTAAGATTTGTCTCAAGCTCATTATTAAAATAATCTTAAAAGTTAGTTGAGTTACATATTACATATAAATTAACTACATAAAAGATCTTTTACAATACCCAGTATAGGGACTGATTAAATAAGAACATCCAAATCGGATCTATACAAAGTTGATACACAGTACTAACCATCCTATTGTTATACCTCTTCAGGCCTCAATGTGTTCCTTATCTGCCAGTAAAGCTATAGCATCTATAACGGAGTTTATGTGAGGATAAAAACATATTAATATCCATGTAGTTTTTAGTTTGTGCCTGGTATGTGCTTACCTGATAGGTACTGTTGGTTTTAGTTTAAAGGCCATGACTCACTCATCAGCCACAACTAGAATGAATTCATGCTTTCTTTGGTAACAAGCCTTTTGTATTTTGAAAGGCTATGGGATTCTAGAAAGCAATCCTCTGTGTAAAGTTCAGCCATCCACCAGCTAACTGATTATATCCATTGAAATCTAGCTGCTGTAGAATAATCTTGGGAAGTTGCCTAGAAACACTGAATGCCCTGCTCTGACTTCCCACATCTTCAAGAAGGATATGCATCTATGTATGTATGTATTATCTATCTATCTATCTATCTATCTATCTATCTATCTATCTATCTATCTATCTAATATCTCTTTGTGTATGTACTTGAGGAAAATGATGACATATTATTTTTATGTGTCAGGGTATTTTGACTGGATGTATATGTACATACCACATGTGTACAGTGACTGCTGAGTACTTTAGATCCCACAGAATTAGAGTTATAGGCATTTGTTAGCAGCCATGCGAGTGCTGGAAATCCAATACTGGCCCTGTGGAAGAGCAGCCAGTACTTTTAATCACTAACTCAACTCTCCAGCTCTTGGTGGCATGTTCTTAATAGAAGCTTTATAACAAGTTTTTGTTCTTCAAGTTTCCTTTTTCTTTTGTTCTTTCCAGGTGTTCTACATGCATGAAAGTGGGGGTTGGTGCAAGTCTAAATAGGAAAGCTTAAGTCAGGCCTGGCAGCTCAGAGAGAATTAGAAACATCCTCCCGAATGCATCTCATGATGGAGCCATCACCAAGAACTGCTTCTTGATTCTCCTGTCAGCATCTTCTTTCCTGTCCCAACACTAATGCTATTGTATAGAACCAAAGGAGATGCTGGCAGAAAGAGAGGTCAATATGGTACTGGGTCTTATTGTTTGGTGGAAGAAGACCCCCATCTCCTTTTTCCTTTCATCCCTGTCTTTCTGTGTGATGAGTTTCTAATCTACTTGGACAGAGCTGCAGGCATGTTTCTGTAGGCTCTTGTGTGTTAAGGACAGTGCTATCCATGTAGGATGCTTTTTTTTTTCTATGCCCTACTTTTCTGACATATTCTGGATGGTGTTTCTCTCTGTTCTACTTCCTTATGCCGTCTGTCAGGTGGGTAGGTTAGCTGGGTCAGCAGCCACCATATAGTTCGGATACTTGTTTGCACTATTATGTGTGGCTCATTGGATGGGAACACTGTAGGAAGCGATGATAATGGTAGACCAGGCCTTTTTGGATGTTTGGCCACATACATGTAACATCTCCAAAGAAATCCTTGAAGTTCTTAGGAACATAACTTAATTATTCTTTAGCTTCTGGGCAATATGTCTCTATCTTTCCTAACAGAATCTGGGAAGAGCTCATGTTGTAGCATTTCAGAAGCAGCTTGAACAAGATTTACCTTCGGTTCATTGTGTCGGAGGGAGAGATAGAGTCTCTAAGATAATTTGACAAGATGGAAAGACAGGATTGACTGATGCCTTTTTCCAAACGTGTCCTCACTTGCAGCTGCTCACATCCTAAAGAGGATGCTCATTCACTTTGCCCTCTCCCATCAGAGTGACACAATGCTCAGAAAGGGAACCTGGGCAGTAGAGACAACCAGGAAATTACCTTTGACCTAGAACCCAAGTCACCACTGTTCATGTCCTGATGTATTTCCTGACAGCCCTTGGTACACATTTCCATCTTTGCTTTTCCGAAGAGTTGTATCGCCTTTGTAGCATTACACAATCATGATAACCACAACTTGCATGGTATCCAGTTGAAATCAATTTAACCATTAATATTTTATTAGCCATTTTAATGATAAATATGTTATCAATAACAATGAGGTGAATGTCTTTGCACACACTGTTTGTTTTTTGTTTTGTTTTGTTTTTTTTTAGGCTAGCTGAAGAAACTAGCTATTTATAGGAGTATCTATCTAAGTTTTGCAGTGCTCAGGATCAAGCCCTGTACTTACCATATCTCCAGCATTCGAACAGTTAGCTTAGATTCCTGGGAATGAAGTTAATACCTTGAGGGGGTTGGGAAGGATATGACTACAATGCTTTATAGGACTTTGACCAATCAACAAAATGTTTGTCAGCCTATGCGTGTGCCTCTTCTTTCCTCTTGCACTGGGGTAAAATGATTCTGTGCCTCTTCTTTCCTCTTGCACTGGGGTAAAATGATTCTCCTCACTCAGGTCCTGTTCCCATCAGTTGCTCAGATACACCTAGAGATAATCACAGGCAGTCTTCTGGTATGTTCATTGTATCCATGGTTGGTGGTATTAACATACTGCTAGTGTACACACTCCTTTGACCATCACTGTATAATAGAAATATAATGATGTTACATATTCAATGCTAAATTTTCTAGTACATGTATTAATATAGATAAAAAGAAATATGAGACAATTAATAGTGTTTAACACACATATCCAAGTTATTACTTCAGTGTGTGGCACTTGCTAAATCAGATGCTCAGTAGCTCCATGTCATTGGTAGCTTCAGGGTTGGCTAACACAGGCTTTGAGCAGTGGGCTAAGGCTCTCTCAAATTCTTTCATCTTTCTCTAAATTAAGCTGTTAATGTATTTAACTAAATTTTCCCACTCTCCTTGTTAGTGTATCTAAAAGGAATCTGAGATGAGGCCTTGATTGTGCAGGTAACTGGATGGGAGGTGATCTCGGAAAACAGAGGAACAAGTAGAAAGATGGAAGCTGAGGGAGCCAAGAGAGGGTCTGACAAAGAACAGCTCCCTCCTGAGGGAGATGTGAACCTAACCTTTCTGGGGACAAGTGGGACATTGACTGACGAGCATCTCAAATTGCTCCTTCATGAAGGTGATTGGAAGTCTATGTGCTGGGGTTCTTCTCCTCCTTTGTTAATTATACACACAATCGCCTCACATTCTGGGTTGTACTGCTAGGAGCTAAGCATTCTTTTGTTTTTGTTTTTTTGTTTTCTTCCAAGACAGGGTTTCTCTGTGTAACAGCCATGGCCATCCTGGAGCTCACTTTGTAGACCAGGTTGTCCTGAAACGCACAGAGATCACCTGCTTCTGCCTTCCAAGTGCTAGGGTTAAAAGCATGGGTCACCATGCCCAGCTTGAACTAAATATTCTTATGGTACATGCCCAGCTTGAACTAAACATTCTTATGGAGATTGCTAGTGAGTAGAAGAGAAAGATGCAGCTCTTTTGGGTGCCTCCAAGAGGAGGAGGGAGTTGCTAGAGACTGCCTGTCTAATCCTTTGTAAACCCGGAGTGGCCAGAGAGGGGGTTGGTCGGTCTTTAGCAACACCTACGTTTGAGTTTTTCTTGTGGAATAGTAAGAGAAGAGTCTTCTTAAATGGGTATAGGTCATTCTCAACCCATCACAGGTGATTCTGTTTGTGACTGTAGTTTAAGCATCAGAAACTGATTCTGGGTACTTTGTACAGCAAACAGCTGACATTTTTGTTGAGGACTTTTAAGTTGTAAATCTGTTGGCTAGGCTTGGGAGCAGGGTCATGCAGTTTTGTTGAGTTGGTAAGCTGTATGGCTAGTTAACGTCACGCTGAAGAACAGCATATAAGAATGGCCTAGAGTCCTCTCTTCTGGGGCAGGGAGTAGATAGAAGTCACCATGGCTCCGTTTTGGAAGTTCACCCACTAAACTATAGTTCCATTTCTACTACACAAGGGAGGAAAGATGATTTTATGGTAAGAAAGCTAAATTTTATTAGGGACTGAATGCTGGGCAGCCGAAAGTGGACAGATGACCACTCAAGAAGCAGATCTGCATAAAGCTGTGCCAGCAGATGGCCTGGTTTTGATAATGCAATTATTATTTGCCATGGGAGCAAGTAAGGTGATGGGTGTGTGGGACCTCTCTGTGATATTTTTTCAATTTCTTGTGCATCTAAAATCATTTATATACCATTTTAATGAAAGGCTAATAAAAGGAGGGGAAGAAGGGACTGGGAAACTTGGTGCTGTATATTCTTTTGGAGTTAAACTTGGAGAAATTGGAATATTTAAAATTTACTTTTACACTTAATTACGGGCATATGCCTTCAGGCTATGGATCGCCAAGGTTTACTCTTCAGAGGTACCCACCAACTCCAAAAATGAGACAGTGAAACATCCATTTGTGTTCTTGCCATGGCCGATTGGTTTTATTATATGAAGTTGACATTAAAAGATCTGATATCACTCTGTTAACAGCTGGGTTAGACAGAAAACAAGTCTGAAAGTCAACCAGGAGTTGTACAAATCCTGCTTGTCACCTACTGATGTCAGACAGATTTAACTAACGTGGACATCTGAGGGTCGGTGGTGGCTTGCATAGTATGAACTTTCAACTATAGGGAATCCATTTCTAAGGCTGAAGGAAGGCTCATAGAATCGCTGATAGTAAGCTGTGGCTCGGCCCTCTAAGCCCTGCAATGTACTCATTCAACTGTAGCTGCTGTTAGGGGGGAGGTGAGCCAGACCATGTTTCTTGAGATTTGTCTCCCAAAAGAGCCACTGTGTCTTTTCGTGTTTTCCCAAACTAGAGTCTGAGTTCTCCAGTGTGACTGCTCATGAGAAGATAGCGAAAGCCCTAGGGGGATGAGATGCTCTCATTACTTCCTGCAGCAGCTGGAGTACCAAACACTGAGTGCCATTGCTTTGTATATAGCCACTGCTTCCAGATAATGGGTACTGGGGAGCCACTATTTGTGTAAACAAGATCTATAAAACTCCCACCCCCATTTAGCCACGTCTCTACTCATCATCCTGTAATAAACACTTGTCCAATCAGATGGCAATAACCATTCTTCATCCATTCTCTAAGCAATAAACATTGACAAGTTCTCAAACTTGGAGCCATATTATCCCCACATCTGAGCTAGGAGTAAACTCATATTCACAGAGCGTTGGATCCTCAGTGAGTCTGTACTCCAGGTCCCAGATCCCTGCCTATTAATCTGTGCCCAGTCCAGGCATGGGGAGCCCAGATTCATAATGTACATGCGACCCTTCCCAAGAAGGCAGAATGCTTTATCAATATGATCTCATTCTTCCTCTAGACACTCACCAAAGGCTGAGAGTTGGTTGCTTGTAGATTCTGTTGGATGATTCTCCTTTGTCTCATGACATCTGACAGTCCCCATTTTCTATGATTCTGTGATACAAGGAGCCCACTTGAGGCTGGAGAGGTAGCTCAGTTCATAAAGTGCTTGCTACATGAGAATAAAGACCTGAATTTCCTCTCTCAGAACCCTTATAAAAGGGGTTATCTTTAATGGTGCATGTTTGTAATCCCAGTGCTGGGTAGACAGAAAGATTCTTGGGGCTTGCTAGTCAGCCAGCCCAGCTGAATTAATGAGGTCTGGATTCAATGGGAAATTCTTTCTCAAAAAGTAAAGAGTAATAGAAGACATTGAACATTGACCAGTAGCCTTCATATGCATACCTGTACAGTGCATACTTGCACATGAATATGAAAATACACACACACACACACACACACACACACACACACACACACGATCACACGACCCCACTCCACTGGCTTTTCTGAGCATTTTCTAAAGAACCACAGTATCACTGAGGAGGAGCATAGGACATGGAGGCAAGGAACACTCATATGAAGTTCTGACTTCTTTACAAGGAGACCCACTGACACTATTTGCTCTTTAGAGCCGTGGTCCTACCATGTACCATGGTCATTCAATAAGCAACAGTGATGCATACAAGATGAATGGGGAAATAATATTAGCTTCAAAGCAAGCTCCACCAAGGTCTGTGGCGAGCATCAAAAAGATCCTTACTGGGTTAAGAGTGAGAGCCCTGCCTTCTAGTCCTAGTCAAGGATGCCCACAGGGATTATTCCCAAAGGATTGTAACTCTGGGATTAGACCTCACCGTTGTCATTATCACAACCAGGATATCACCTGAGAGGTGTTCTAGGGCAGCTAAATGCAGCCTTTAGACTTTAAAATGGTGACTTTGATTTTTGAGTTGTTTGACCTGAGAAAGCCTCCTGTCTTTGCAACAAGTTGCATTTTCTTGTTTTTTTTTTTTGGAGAAAAACAGTTCCTCATAATGATGGGAGGAGGTGCAGCTGTTTAAGTAGAGTTTATCACACTCCCTGGCACACAGTAGGCCTTCTATTAGCATGATCCCTGTTCTTTTGGCATGCTGCACACACTAATACTCAGACAGGCACTTGGAGTTGGGACTTGGGATTTGAGAACTCACTTTTTTTTCATTCCTTTTCTTCCATTCCCCTCCACACTCCTGCTGAAGACCTAGTGGCTTTTTTTTTTTTTTCTACAAGAAAAACTTATTTGCCTTTGTGATCCAAATCAAGGTTTTTCCATGCCACAAAGTGCTTCTCCTTCCATTGTAAATTTCTTATGGGGTGGGGGAAGGATGTCTCACAGAGGTAAAAGCACATTTTCTAGAGTAGCCAGAACAATGGATTAAAAAATATAACAAAAAAGCAATCAAATCCAAATTCCAGGAAGCTATCATCGCTACCTCCCAAGGAAAAGAGAGGCTTTGCAGTTGTGATTGAATTAGGCTCTTGCAATGGGAGATTATCTCGGATTATCTGTGTGGAGCCCCGTGCAATCAGACATTCCCTTGTCGGAGAGGCTGTGGGCGGTGAGTTGACCATGCACAGACAAGGAGGCATGCGAGGGTGGAAATTAGACAGTGTGGGCTGTGAGGAATGAGGTGACAGCTAGCGTGGCAAGGCAAAGGATGCCAAGTGACTAGAAAGCTGGAGAGATGAGGTACAGATTCCCTCCAGCTTCTCCAGTGAGAATCTTGCTTGTACTTGCAGTTCAGCCTAGCAGGTCTGATTTCTGAACCTTAAGCACTGTGGGAAAAGAAGCTACTGTTGTTTACAGAGGTAGTGTGATGCTACAGTAACCACAGGGAGGGGACTTGCCTTTCCCTCATTCTGGTAAAGCTCTGTTCAGCTATGCTTGGCACCCCTTTCCTTCAGCTGGCTATACTCAGTCATATGTGAACCTCAGGAACAAAGGAAAATTGAACTTCCCCCAGCTGGATATTTAGCTAAGGTCCTACTTAATGGCTAAGACTTGACCCAGGTGCAAATGTTTCTGGGACATTTTATAGTTGACAAAGAAAGCTGTCTTGATTTAGCTCCTAAACCTTGTGCCTATAAAGCCGGTTGGTTTGTACAAATGAACACTGAAGCTGGATCTAGGCTGAGGGTAGATGAGAGCCTGGTAGCCTGGGCTGCTCTGCTTGGGTATTGCGGTACCTATGGAAGGGCAGAGGGAGATTTTGAGCCCTGATTTTCACTTGCCTTGTCTTGATGTAGGATCCACTATAAGATGAAAGTAATTTGTTATCAACATTCAATGTCAACTTTTACAGACTTCCCACTAATAAACTGGTGTGGAACCATGGTGTTTTCACTAACTTGCATTCTGATGCGTGTTGGTGAGCATAACCGGAATGGGTGGAGTTTTATTTAACACACTGAGAACTGATCCTAATTTGGGAACCCTCATTTGGCAGGTGTGTTGTGAAAATAAAGAATCCAAGTTGGGTGTGGTGACACAGGTTTGTCAAATCAGCTTCTTAGGATGGGGAGACAGGAGGATTACAAGTTCAAGTTACCTGGGTTTTACAATATTTCAAGGTATCATGGGTAATTACAGAAATCCTGTCTTAAAATAAGAAAAGCGAGAAAAGAGTTGGGAATGTAGCTCAGTGGTAAACAGTTGTCTAATATGTACAAGGTCCTGTATTCAGCCACTAGTTTAGAAAGGAAGAGGAAAAACTATCTGTGAGCTATGAGTCACAAGAGCAAGGATTACTTACTAACTCCCCAGGGAAAGATACAGATACAATGTTTACAATCTTGCCCACTCTTGTGTCCATGCAGACATTACTAATTGATTGCAGTACGGTTAGGCTTGGACTCAAGCAATATCCCCTCAATGCTTTAGTTATCCAACACCAATACATCAAGACTTACACTCATTTACCCTTTCTGCTAATTCCTTTCTCAGCCTTAAGATGGCCCAAATCTGTGATATTTCTCAACTTGTGTGTTGTTTTTTCCAATGTCTTGAATTAGGCTTCAAGTTAACAAAGTGCTCTCATTGGATCTGTTCTTGGCTTTGCTGGTGAAGGTAAGCTGTAGATAGTAAAACGAGCTCCTAATTTGCCGTAGCTCCCATTTCTGACTGCAAAGCTGTGACCAACATCCAAGGAGAAGTCTGATTCTTCACACCTCTGTCCTCTGATTTTTTTCTCTGGGTCACAGGGCTCTCAGAGGAGACACAGGAATTATGTTACAGAATCAGCAGCTCTTCTGAGACACAGATGCTGACTGCTTGTTTTTAAAGGTGTACCTCTCGCTGAAAGGCCTTGAGCATGTATCTGTATGCATTTGGCTTCTCCACCCTAGGTGCAAGAAGTTACTTCTGTTCTGGAAACTATATACTTGACACTGTTTGGGGTTGTCACCACATACTCATGTAGGACAGTGCTCCTGGCAGGAGGAGCATAGAGTGCAGAAGTCTAAGATGGGTCTAGCTAGGGAAGCAAAAGATGAAGGGGGCGGGGAGTCCAGGTTGGAGGTTGGGCTTATGTAGCCCTGGTAACTGAATATAGGTCTTTATCGTTTTATGGAATACAAGCTTAGGCCTGGAAGGGAAAAGCAGAGTGTTGGGCTGGAGAAAGTGGAAACTACACAAGGTATTAGCTTTTTTGTTTTTAATTGATAAAAGTGGCCATTGCCATTCTCTTGTGACCCCGAAGTAAGTTGGAAGTGTTTTGTCAAATCCAGGAAGGTGGCCATTGTTCACCACCATGAAATCAGGTTGATTGTTTCATTGTGACTATTGAGAGCTTCCACTCATTGTGCTGCTAGTATTGAAGGCCAAAGGAATATATAATGATATGGAAAGCTCAGGAAATATTAAAAAAAAATCACAGGAAGAAATAATAGTGACTCATAAATAATAGTGACCCATTTCTCTGCTATGTATTACTTCATGTAAGTGTAATCAATTTTACACTATGCCAACCTTATTCATTCAACAGAATTTTATTGAGCATCTATGTTTTACCACCAACTAGTTTGCACATGGATGGCACATTAGTGAATAAAATAGAGAAGTCTTCTCTAAGGGAGCACTCCCATCAAAACAGGAAGAAATGCTGAGCTCAACAAATAAACAAGATGCACCAGGTGTTACACAATGACTATGCTAAAGGAGAAACAGAACGGGAGGGGCATTCTTACAGGGGCAAGATAGGGAGTCATGTAAAGATCTTGGAGAAGCAGTTCCTAGGAATGGAAACTGTAGGTGCAAGGGCCCTGTGGTGAGCTTTTCAGAGACCAGCAAGGACAAGACAGTTGAAAAAAGGACATGAGAGAGTTCTAGAAGATGAAACAAAGTTTATATGGGGTCAAGTCCTGAGACTTCAAAGGCCGTAGAAAATCCCAGAAGCTGTTGATTTTGGAGAAATTGGGGCTTATGGAAGAAGGCACAGGGGAGGAAGGATGGATGGTCTAGAAGGGACACTGCTGGACTCTGCAAGAGACATCAACCACAAAGAGCCAGGATAGCACAGGGAGGTCTATGTGGTCCAGGGATAGGTTGTTGCCTGCCCAATTCAATGGAATCAAGAAGCTGTTTGTATCAGAGGATCTCATCTTTCTCAAATGCAATCCATCCCAGGGCCCTCAGGCTCATGGTGACCCAGCTAGTTTTTGTAAACCATTCTTTCTCTCTTAGTAATATGTCATGAACATCCCCTCAAGTCTTTAAAGAGTCTCTGGCAACAGGATTTTTAAATGTTTGGACAGTATTACATCATCTGGATGCGCTGTAATGTGATTAATTTCCTGTTAGACATTTCAGTGATTCCCTGTTTAGAAAATGTGCCTGCGGACGCCGCTGCATATAAATCTCCACACACATTGCACACAATGTCCTTGGGCTTGGTTTCTAGAGATGGCATGGTTGGATTAAATAGCATGCATTTTAATGACTCTTGGTTATTAAATTATTTTATAGATAGCAGGACTGGGGCTCAGGAAGGGAGTATGACTGCCCCTCACCTCCCAAGAGTGTAGGCAGGAAGTGGGTGGTGTGATATGGAGCAGGAATGTTGGTCTCCAGACCCATCCTCTTTCTATCACACTACCATAGCCATGACCCAATATATAGATTTTATCAATTTATCCACGGTCACCTGGAACACTGAAAATTCAGGGGTTGAGGTTTTGACCTTATAGATGCTAATGAAACCAGCTCTATAGTAATTACAAACATGATGGAGAACATCTCATACCTTGTTGGGCTAAAATGGTCACCTCCCTGGCTGAGGTGGGTGTCCCCTCTTGAGAAACTCTCATGATGCATGGTGCCTCCAGCATGAGAGAACTCATGGCCCTGTTATGCCCCAGGTAACGTTGTATAGCATGGCATCTTACCTGTTATGTTCCTGCTCCTACTAGGATCCAAAGAGCCCCATGTGGAAGGGAGTGTATTCTGTGACCTACATAATTCCTGAGGTCAAATGGCAATAGCAGTTTATTTCTGAGCAGTGCTTGGGGCAAAAGGGACTCAGTATGGGTGACATGGAAGGAAAATGAAGCCTAGGAGGACTCCCACCTTGGATTGCTACTGTGTCCCCAGCAACCGTTCAAACCTAGTGAGGAGGAAGATCTTACTGGGTGGCTGAGCCCTGGCACCTCCCTGCTTTTCTGTTTCAGGATCATTTTTTACTGTGCAAAGGAGTCAACTCTCATCACAATGCACTTCTTGACTCCTTTGGGTAACCACTTGGTATTTGGGATCCTTGCTGAATTGTTACAGATATTCCCATATCACACAAACACTCTCTCTCTCTCTCTCTCTCTCTCTCTCTCTCTCTCTCTCTCTCTCTCTCTGTCTCTCTCCTCCATCTCTCTCTGTCTGTTTCTCTCTCTCTGTGTGTGATGTATGTGTGTGTATGTGTGTATGTGTGTGTATGGAATGTATATGTGTGTATATTCATGTATGTGTGTGCGGTGTATGTTCATGTATGTGTGTGTAAGTATGTATGCATGTATGTATAAGTGTATGTGTGTATATGTGTGTGTTTTCTAATGCATGAAACTGAATGTTTTTAGTCAGGTCTACTTACATATGAGTTTGCTCAGTAACTAATGCTGAAGGTTGGAATTGTCTGGGACGGCAGACCCTGGAAGGAGGCCATGGCCTCTGGGAAGCTGCTCTCTTGGTACAACAGGCAGTGAGCTGCATGGGGATCATAGGTGAGGAGAGTCTGGTGAGGAGAAGATGCTCTATATTTTGACTTCTCTCTGAGCCTCCACAGGAGGGGGTTGTACAGTGAGAGGCTAGCCTGTACACACCTAGTACCTTTTTGATTTTGTGTAATGACCCAAGGTGACTGAACAGTGTCCAGCCTGGCTGACTCCCTGACTATCTGTGGGAGCCCGCGCTTCTGCCGGGTTTGCTGGAATGGGAGCCACTTTGGAAATTCTAGAAAAATTCTGATGTATGGATCCTACTCCTGGGGTTCTGGTTTTATTGGTCTGCAGTGGTCTTCTGGGTGTATCCTGGGCTTTAGTGTCTTTACAGAATTTCTAGGACATTCTAAGACAAAGCCACCTTTGGGCAGAGATTGGAATAGACCTCTATTTGGTAGGATTGTAATTTCAGTAAAACATGCATGGTCAAGCTTTATAGTAGCCATATGTTCAAAAAGTAAATAAAAGAAACAGTAGAAATGAATTACAATTATATGTTTTGTTTAACTCACCGTATCAAAAAATATTGCCACTTCATGGTATCAGTTTTAAAGATCAGTGAGATAATTTAAATCCTCTTTCTCCCATACTGTGGAATCCAGTATGCTTTTTTACAATGACAACTCATAGTAGTTTGGACCCATGACCTCCGAAGTACTCAATAATCACACAGCTTATGGCTGCAAAACTGAACAGTGAAATCCTAGCATATAGCAGGAGCTCACTAAAAGGGTTTGGGTGAGATGAGTAAAAAGGGAAGCAGTTGTGGGTGGTACCTGTAACTGTGTTGCTGAGCCTGAGCAAGGACAGGAGGCATTTCGAATACTGAGTGTGCTCTGCCAGCAATTCTCTGCCCAGAGCCGTCTTGCTTAAGACTCAGGCATCTTAAACGAACTCTGTACCAAAGCCTTCACAGGCCACCTGCCCACTCTTGTATTTGCTGTGTTCTTGTTAGCAATCTTCTTTATGCCCTAAGCTTATTCTGCCACTGTCATCATCTGTGTGACAGCCGACTGTCACTGTTTACCCATCTGTCTCCCCTGTAACCTGCACACATCCTTAGGCTATAATCACATTCCCATTTATCTCTGTATACCTGAAGACCAGCAGAGACTTATCCATTGGATGGCTGTGTATTGAAATAATGAAACATGGCATAGTGAGGTGAAGCAAAGACTCGCTGCTTAGAATTAGCTTTGTGGGACACAAGAGCCAGGGAGGGTTTTGGGAAGAAGGAAAGCTGACCCAACTGAATTTTTCTTTTTCTATTCGAGACAGGGTTTCTCCGTATAGCCCAGGCTGTCCTGGAACTCACTCTGTAGACCAGGCTGGCCTCGAACTCAGAAATCCGCCTGCCTCTGCCTCCCAAGTGCTGGGATTAAAGGCATGAGCCACCACTATCCAGCACCCAACTGAATTTTCTTCGGTCTATCTATTAACATGTCTCAGTCAGTTACTGTTACAAAATGCTTGGTAACAACAATCTTCCGTGATTTGGTTGCTTCTAAGAAGCATCTGTTTCGTGTTCTGTGGGCTGTGGATCTACCAGGCTTAGCTCTCTGCAGCCAGGTTCTGCTGAGTTTGGCTTAGACTATTCTCTCTATACATTTCTTTAGTCCGTGATACCAGCTGAAGGAGCATACTTTTCTTGTGGTAGATGATTCTGATGCAAGAGGATTTTGTGGGAGCGTGCCACATTCCCCCTGACTGTTTCACTTGTAGCCTTTTCTGTTTTCTGTCTTGTCAATTACTGTCTAATGCCGGTCATATCGTTTAGTCCCAAGTGAAGCTGGGAGTGAGTGGGACGGTAGCAGTCTCCCACTGAGTGATTACTTACCCACTGTGGTGCAGTGTGCTTCTCCAGCCATGAGTGATGTATCACTGCTTCTGAAAGCCCACTCCCCCGCTTTTGCAAGCCCATGCTGGTGGTACTGGATCTCAATCCTCTCTCTATGTAGAAAGAGAAGTGGATAGCGATTTAATTAGGCAGAGCTGCCTTGCTGTATCTGACCTTGGCTGTTTTCTTTCCTCCCCTTTTGACTTAGTGAATTATTTAGCCCCAAGGATTCCCGTTCAATGATTCTTGCTCTCCATGGAGACAGCCAGGAATTGTAAATTTCTGAAGTACAAGAGCAGTATCTGCACTTAAATATGAGGGTGCCTAGATAGTGGCTCTGTGCATCCGTGTCAAGGCGAGGATTTGATTTGGCTTTGGCAGCCTCTGTCATGGCTCCTGGGATGACCTTTTCAGCTGTGCACCTGTTGTTGAGTTGTCTCCCTAGAAAGCTTCTAAGTGTAGACACTTACTCATTTTTGGTCTCAGTTCCCTTGGGCCAGCAGTCAGAGGGTAGAAGGACCTCGTGGCATACTGCAGCTGCAGAACAGGTTCAACAAGGGCCAGCCAGTGGGCGAGTTGAGGATGGAAGTAAGTTTGCAGAAATGCTAATTCTCCCATGGATCTGGACCTTCCTAGTTCATTGCTATTTCAGAGACCTTGGCAGAACGTACTCTTGAGCTCAGACCAAGGCCCTCAGGGTCATTTCCAGAGGAACCTGCTTGGAGCCATTCTGTTTGAGTAAAGATGTGGCTTCTACTGGAGCAGAACAGAACTCCTGGCCCGGTTCCCTTCTCTCCTTTAGCCTGCAGCCCGCTGTGGTCCCTGGCTGTGAATAGCTGAGTTTTATCCCCAAACAGCCTAATTCTATACTTCCTCCAGGCCTTGTCTGGTCAGCTTTGGCTGCCTGTAGGGTCTTGATCCCTGAGCCTAGTGTCAAGGGGTCAAGGGCACGGGTCTTCTTTCACATTGGTTGGGATCTCTCGGGAAGCAGGAGGTATGAACCTAGTTTGAACCTCTGAGGGCTCAAGTTCCTTTTCTCTTGGCACAGTATCATTTCCTGTTTCGAAGAAAAAACTCGTGGTTTTAAGAGCTTTAAAAAAGGCACTTGGACACGAAACAGCTCTTACAAAACAACATGTTGATGAGTTAAGTATAACTGAATCAGAGACATATGGATTAAATTTCCCTCACAGTCCACGGGGGCTTCAGAATGAAGGGGAAGAGAGTTTGTCAAAATGTGTCTATCTCTGCCAGGGTCTAGGATGGAATCAGAGGCTGTGGAGAGGCTGAGGAAACTTTGTTCACTTCCCCTCCCCCTTTAAGTGATAAGGCATAGAGCCAAGGGAGGAATTTCAAGTCCTAGGAGTGATTTCTACTCCTCTAGCCTCCATTTCTTCTGTTCTTTTTTGAATTGTTCCCCTCAGAGGTTTCCCATGCTCTCAAAAGTCTGACTCCTGTAAAGACCTTCAACCTGCTGAAGGTAAAAGAGGAGTGATCACAAACCCCATTTACATTGAGGCGATTGCTGTCAACCCCTTGTCCGTAAACTTTCTCATCTAGACTCAACATGCCTTAACCCTTCTAGGCAACAGATATGTAGCTGCTTTAATGTGGCTCCTAGCGATACCACCTGTTAGTAGCCATGAGGGCAAGGGCTAGGCAGTGGTATGGAAAGTTAACTATTTCTCTTTTGGATCTCTTGGATAGCATTCTTACTGTTAAGAGGGAGGCTCAGCTAAAGCACTCATTATGGGGGAGAAGGAGCCCTGACTTTTCACACTGTGAATTGTCCAGATGGCCCAAAGTGTATTTCTCTTGGCGGTTTTACCCTTTCTTCTCAAATTGTGACCAGCAAACAAAGACAAAGCACGTTTGGAGAGACCCTGTGTATCTTCTAGAACTGTTCTGTTGTGGTTTTGTCTTAGAACACCTTGGGCAGGAGAACTTTGAAGGTAACGCCCTGTATAAGATAGATAGTTTCATGAGATGAAGTAGGAGACAGACAGCTCTTCCCCAACAAAGCCCTGTACCAGTTCATACCCACCTAAGAACACCATAAGTCTTTTTAGAACTTGTTTTAAAGCACAAACAGTACGCTGAAGTGGGACTTGCTAAATTTTTTGGTGTTTACTGCTAGCAGAAAACTCAGTGTCTCATGGCTATTATGTTGGCAGAGAGAAGCCAGATACTTAAGATGGGATTCCACCTAAGTGAAGTTCAAAGCTGAGTAAAACCAATAAATGTTGACGTTTGTTGAATAGTGGGTATGGTAGCAATGGCGGTGAAAGGAGCATGAAAGAGCTTTCCTGGATACTGCAAAGTCACATTTTAGCCAGGTTGAAGTGGCAGAGCCATGTACTGTACACATGCAATTTTTTTTTGAGATGTACACTTACGATCAAAATTCTTGGTGGTCTTACTGTACTTTTTCCATTAAAGAACCAAAAAAAAGGAAAAAACAAAAACAAAACCTCCAGCCCCTCCTAACTCCACTCAAGAGGAATCTAGGGTACCATTGTTAGCCAGATGCCTGAGCAGTGATCCAGAAATTGTCAGGAGAGAATCCTATAATGGTGAGTAAGGGTGAAGCTAATTGCAAATGCAGCGAGCATGGGAAAGGCCACTCTTGGAAAGAAAGTGCCATGCTTCATCAAAGCAGGGCTTTGGTGACATAGATGAACATGGCAGACCTGGGTGGGTTTCGACTTAACAGCCTCAGTTTCATTGGGAGCATATAATGCAGGGTAGAGTGGAGCGGGAATGTGAGCCTGCCTTGCCTGAGGGACTTCTTGCCATCTTATTACACAGAGTCCACCACCTCAGTCCCCCTCTCCACCATCTTCCTAACAGAATGGGTCTTTGAGGGAGAGAGGAATTAACTTGATATTCCTCACCCCCTCATCCATTTTGATGCAGAGGGACTTGGCATGTTGGAATCACAAATGAGGTCAAGTATCTGTGACCAGCTTCCAGGCTTCCTGAAAAATGTTAAGTATGTGAGAAACAGCAGAAAAGTTGCTCAAAGAAATAGAATTAGCTTTGGTGTGCTTGGAAAACACAGTCAGTGGGATTCAGGGATGTGGCCTGGATGATGTGCAGCAGCAGCAGTCCCCATTGTTCCAAGACCCTGATGGGTAGAAAAGTGCACATCGAACTGCTTATCCGGGAGGTGTGGTACCCTTGAATCTATCCTACCCTGTTCTTTCCCCACTTCCCAGCCCTACTCTCCCACATACTACTGAGCCTTGGCACTAGCATCAGACCTAAGACACTATCTCATATGGAGACAGATTCTCAGCCAGGTCAGGCACTCTTGTGCAGGGGACACAGTTCAGCCATCTTTTGGAAGGTAGTTTAGTGAACAACCCGAGCAGCTCTCCTTTGCCAGTCAGTGCCAGCAACGAGTTTTGCACAGCTCCGCCTTTCAGTTCCTTTTCTGGCTAATTTATCCCAGCTACTCTTGAAGTAGTGTTCTGGCAAGGGAACAAGGCCTGGTGACAGAGACATCAGGTATCATGTACTATTCTTCTATTCTGGAGAGAGAAGCCCTTTTTATTTTTGGACTTGATTGACTGGGCAAATACTTCCAGTTGCATCTGTATTTCCCCATTTTCCTTCCTTTTCCAAAGGAGAACCCAAATTTCTGCCACACTGTGGCCACTGGTGTCATGCTTGTCACTTCCATTCATTGCTGATGTGAACTAGTTGGGAGCCTGGCTTCCATCTTTCTGGGATTTGGCCTTAGCTGCTCCCTTCCCTAGGCCCTGGAATTGGAAGAACCAAGTCATCAAGTTTGTCCAACCCTACTGGGACTTCCTGTCAGTGATGTTTGTTCCTCAGGCTGCTTGTGGTGGCTTTTTGGAGCAACTTTTCCCTGTAAATTTACCTTTGAGATCTAATAACTTCTCAGAGAGTTAGCATGACGAAGATAAACAAAAGGCAGGAACACACAATTCCCAGCATTAAAATAAAAAGGGGGAATGGCTAATAAACATATGGAAATTTGTTCAGCTTAAGTAGGGATCAAAGAAACGATAATCAAATCAGTTACAAGATTCTGTTTTCCATATTGAATTGGAAAAAATAATAATGAACAGTGTTTCTAGTGCAGGGAAATAGAGGCTCTTAGTCCCCTTAACATGGGGAAACAACTTCTCTGAAGGGTTGTTTGATAATATTTCTCAAAATCTTTAAAGTGGATATTCTCTTTGACTCAATAGTTCCACATTGTAGCATTTCTTCTCCCTTAAGGAAATAATCAGAGATGTTCACACAAGTTCACTTACAGGGTCGTGTAGTGTAATGATGGAAAATTGGAAGTGGTTGAAATGCCCAACAGAAAGGAATCTGTTATATAAATCATGATTCATTCAAGTAATGAAACACCATGAAACCATTAAAATATTCCAAAAGAACAATATTTAATGTCACATGAAATACTTACAATATTTGATATGTAGAAAAAGTCAGATTGTAGTCAGTATATTCAATATGATCCCATTTTATACTGATATAAAGACATTCAAGTGGGTACATGGGAAAAACCATTGGAAAGACCATACTAGCAATTTAATATGGTCATTTCTAGGTATGGAAATTATGGAGTGCCTTTTATTTCCTTCCTTTTGCCATTTGCAAACTTAATTGCTTGAAATTTAGATGGTTCTTAGTCCTCTCTCTCTCTCTCTCTGTCTCGGTCTCTGTCTGTCTCTCTCTGTCTCTCTCTCTGTCTCTCTGTCTCTCTGTCTCTGTCTCTGTCTCTGTCTCTCTCTCTCTCTCTGTGTGTGTGTGTGTGTGTGTGTGCCCATGCACATTTGTGCATGTGTGCTAGAGATCAATGCTGGGTGCCTTCAAACTATTGCAGGGGTGGGTAGCAATTTCTAGGGAGCCTTTTGCCTTCACATGAGTGATACGATTGCGGACACATGCCACAGTGCCCAACTTCTTATGTGGGTGCTAGAGATTTGAACTCATGTCCTCATGTTTGTGCTATAACTTTACCAATAGAGATATCTCCCCAGTACACCCCCACCACAACCTTTTGAGACAAAGTCTTACTGTGTATCCCATACTGGGACATCCTTTGTGTCCTAGACTTGACTCAGACTTACGGCAGTTCTCCTATCCCAGCCTAGAGAGTGCTGGGATTTATAAGCATGGGCCACTTGGGGCCATCTCTTCCTAGTTATTTGTTATTGATCATTCACTGATAAGTATCATTTGCCAATTTTCCAAAAAGACATTTTTAAATTGATATGTCTGCAACTTCAGGGTCAAATGGCACACTTGATAAATAAACATATGTTACTTCTTTAATTAAAAACAACATGATGTCATTTGAAGACTTCCCTACAATCTTCTTGACCTCAGTCAACCCTGTCAATTAGCTATGCTTTCATGCTGGTTCTCTTTGTCTGTTAGCCTAGAGTATGCTAATGGCTTAGAGAAGGGGTTTGTGAGTGATGGAAGGTATGTTAGTGTTTCTCAAAGTTCCTTTTGTACTTCCTGGCAGCAGGAGGTATCCTGGGGTCTCCCCTTTACTTCAGCACTGGTGGCTGGTGGCTGATGAGGTGGAGCAGAAAGAAAGGCTCCATTGCATACTGGGGACCTGCTTGCTATGGGCTTGACCATGATGGCAAAGTCCTTCTCTGACCTTGATATCCCAAACTTGCTTTCTCATCAGAGCCCCTATTCTGACTCACCAGAGAGAATGTTTGTATAACATTCTCTGCCTGTAGAGAATTTCTCTGTTGCTATGCCATCATCCTTAGAACCTATAAAAGAAAGAAAACACTCATGTTCTTCTGTGCTGAGGACCAAGACACAATATTGAAACTTGGAGCTTCTGTTCAACTGAAATGAACCTGTTTATTTTCAGAAGCCTAGGCCCAGGCTGGGGGCCTGTACTTATTGCCTTTCTCAAACCAATGGGGAATATAATTGGGTCCATGTAGCTCTGGAGACCCTTGGTGCATCATTTACCATTAGACTTCTTCAAGAGGCTGGGTCTGTGTTACTCATATTGCTGTCAGCTGTCCTGTATGCTCCTTGAAGTCACTGTTACTCAGTGTTGGGTGGTTGGGATGCAGATCTGTAAAGGGTAAAATTTATTGAACCGGTGACAGTCTTGTGAGGTGTGGAGTGGTTCCAGGGGTGTCAAAAGTTCATCCTGCAAACAGGGTTGGGTCCCAGCCTTGTTCCTGGTGCACAAAGAAGGTTTTAGAGTGGTTTTGTCTTCCCATTTGCTGCCTCCTTCCCATCACTATTTATGAGTTGTTGAATGCCCCCACTGTGATCAGCACACTGAGAGACACAAGCCAGAAACCTTCCAGTCTGATGCAGCCAGACAAAGGAATCAGGCATAAGCCACCTTCCTGAAAGGAGGCTCTTACCTCACTCCAAGGCATCAGCTTTCTCAAGGTTTTGATATATATGTGGGTTTCCATTTTTAAATTTCTCTTGGTAGGAGTGGAGACAAATTGATGGTGAGGGCGAGGGTGGGGGAAGCAGAGGGCTGGGTGGTGTAGAGGAGGATGTTGGCTAAGCAAGGGCTTTGGAGGAGAGATGGCATTGCAGGAGGCAGCTCCAAGAGTGTGGTTCGTGACTCCAGATTTAATGTCGTTGTGGAGCCAAGACAATGCTGAGAAGCAGAAACTAGAAGGCAGAGGCCCAGCGAATAGACACGAGTACAGGAAAACTGGGCCGAAGCCAAGGCCAAGTTTAGCAATTGGGGGTATTTCAGAAATATTTATGTGAATTCAACTTCATGAGTTTAAATAACCATTAGTAAATATGCAATCTTAGGTGGATTCTTTGCAAGGTTTTAGAAAATGGTTTCGTGTGCGCTCTTTGGAGACTCATACGTGAAGAGATGCAGTGGTGTGTGTGTGTGTGTGTGTTTGTGCACATTTGTATGAGCAGGTATACATGCCGATGCATATGTGTCTGGAAGCCAGAGGACATCCAGTGTCCTCCTATTCAGTTCTTTGAGGAGTGATCTCTCATGGAGCCTTTCAGCTAGGCTGGCAATCTCTCTGCTTCCCTCTTCCCCAAGGGTGTGGACATTCACAGCCATGCCAGGCTTTTTATGTGGGTGCTAGAGATCCAAACTCAGGTTCTCATTCGTCTACAGGAATCTTCCTTACCCACCAAGCCATGTACCCATACCCCAATCATCAGTTTGGATGCTTGTATGATAATCTGATAATTCTTTAGTGTCCCTCCTTAAGATGTCTGAGAGTAGAGCCTTGTCTATTTTCTTTATGCATTCCTCAGCCTGAGCGCAGTTGCAGCATGTGATAGGCATTCAACAAAACAAATGTCAGTTAAATAAATTGGGCCATGAATAAAGAAGCTACATAGAGAGCGTTAGAGGAATAATAGCCGTAGTGTAGACTCAGGAGAGCCCACAGAACTACTCTGTGAGGGTCCTGAATTAGAGCAAACTCCGTCATACACTAGAAAATAAGCCTGCACCTGTCTTTAAGCTATATGCTTCTTTACCTATATTATCTCATACAAAAGAAAGATGGACGTTATTACCTTAGGTAAGGATACTGAGGCCCAAGGAAGCAGAATGTTTTGGTCATCAGGTAGCAGGATTGAGTCTTTGCTTGCCCATCAGGGCAGTGCTTAGCATTTCCACTACATTATCTGCAATCATTGCCTACAATTCTTGAAAATCAATGAAAAATTCCAGATGAATAGAGGAAGTTGCGGGGAGGGGGGGTACACAGAATATTCTCTAAGATAAAAGATTTCCCTTTAGAGAGCTAGTGAGGAGGGTATGTGGAATGGTTAGTGTGAAGTGACTCTGGTGGGGGTCCTCTTTGGGGACAGAGCAGGGCTCCAGAGTCCCCTGGGGCTCCTCTAGGGCATTTTCTATTAGGACCATTATACTGCTAATGGAAACGACAGGGCTTGACATTTGGGTAATTAAAACATCCACTGACTGAATAATAACATTTTATTGACAATCATACTAGTGAAGGCAAAATTAATTTGATTTTAGACATCGTAGTCATGGAGTCAACTTGGACAGGGGCCAGAATTATGCGAATGGAGTTGTTGATCCCGTGGGTGGCAGTGAAAGCTCTCAGGTGGCCTCATTTAGTCTGAGCATGAAGCAGCCAGCATGGCCAGACCCATTGCTAGGACCCTCTGGTGACTGAGAGGTGAGGGATGTAGACAGCTGGAGTTTTGCTCTGCAGGTGACTGCTGCAGGTGACTGAGCTCTTTACTTGTGGATTCCAAACGTGAACTCTAGAAAATGTTTTGGGGTATGCTCTTTAAAGCAGAATGAAATGCTTCCTAAGCCACTGATACTTAGAAGATGACCCTGGAATGTGAGCTTTCAGTTTATAAAGGAATTGTGCAGGGTAGCCAAGCTGAGAAACATGTCAGGAGAGGGTGGAGATGCTCTAGATCATGTATCATCCACCAAATGTAGCTTTTTTTTTTTTTAAATCCAACAGAACAGATTCCAAGAACCAAGGACGTTGTTTGCGTTCATACAACCCTCTTTAAAAAGATCTGTTGTTTGGACAGATTTGGCAACATACGCTTCTAGTCATAGCAGTTGAGAGGCCAAGGCAGGAGGGCTGTGAGTTTGAGACCTGCCTTGACTACCTAGTGAGTTCCAAGCCACCATGGGTTTAATGGGATTCTCTCTGCAAATATTTCTTTTTAAATGAAGATTTACTTCCAGCCTTTGCTTGTAAGTTTTAACCCCGGGGAAATTATCATATCAAGACTAATTTCTCTAATTTTATGGCTGAATGGGATGATCAAATAAATCAGAGATTTTCTTTGGTCAAGTCCCAGGAGTGCCAGGTCACGTACAGCCATCGATGCCATCCTGTCCTAGTAAGAATGACTCTAGAAATGGTAGTTACTGCTCTCCCCCCATGACTAGGGCTTGAGCTAAGAGTTTGCCTCTGCATCTTTCGTAGCCTGAGTCATCTAGAGGACAGGGATCTTCTTGAAAGTGAAGACAGAGACACATCTGTGGCTTCAATGTGCATTTCCTAATACTAGGACTACCAGCTATATGTGGTTACTTAATTTAATTAACATCAAATAAAACTTAAAGTTCAGCTTCTCAGTAGCACTACCCACATTTTGAGGGCTTAATTACCCCGTATATCTAGTGGCTGTCAGATAGGACAGTGGCAAACCCTTCCTTCATCACAGATACAGTGTTGGGAACAGAATCAAAGGTCACTTGGCTCTTTCCAGCAGTAAGGCAAGAGTATACACATCTGTGTCACTTTGTGTGAAATCCAGTCAGCCCTCTGTGTCATAGTTTCTGTGTCTCTGGATTCAAGAAGTTATGGACAGAAAAAACATTTTTAAACATATTCCCCCTTCCCTCATCCTCTCTCAGCTTTTTTTCTGACCATTGTTTTCAAAACCATATAATATAGAAAGTATATATGTAATAATCACATTAGGTAGTAAAATTTATCTAGAGATTATTTAATATAAACAGCAGGATTGTATGGGTTATGTAAAGTACTCCACAATTCATAGCTGAGATCTGAGCGTCTATGGGTTTTGATATCCTCATACCCTAGAATCCACATCCTCTGAAGCAAGGAGCAACTACACTGAGTCTTTCTGAGCCTCTGTCTCCTCTTCTGTAGAATGGGTTGATGGGTCTGTTTGGAGAACTAAGTCCAGTGTGTGTATAAACCTTGTTCCATAGTGGTGCTTCGATCAGGGTTAGTATACATCAGAGGCTGCCTCCATTCTCATGTCATTTAGTGACTAACACAAGCCCCATGACCTGGTATCTCTTCTAGACTTCCAGCTGGTAAACTTTCCTGAGTTCATGTGTTTTTGTGTTAGTGAATGCAAACTGCTTTTAGAATAACTAATGTTCAAAAAGAAAGCATTTTGAGGCATCTGCCTTACTCTTATTTTGTGGGAATGCCACCCTTGTGTCACCATTCAAAGCCCCTCTTTCCCCTTACAGCATCTGTTCCATCCCCTGGTAGTGGCATCTTCACATATTTTTCCATTCCATCTTGTTCTTATTTGTTCGTTTTGAGATACATTTGTTCGTTTGAGATACATAGCGTCCTGTGCTTTTTTAGTTACCAATAGAATCCATCATCATGGTGTCTTAGAATCATCTCTTGGAAAGTATTCAGTATATACTTTGCTCAGACCCTTCCTTTCCAGGGATGGTTGTCCAAGTGCAGTATGGGTGTGAATCACTTGGAGGTCCTGTGACACCGGTCTTGGGTCTCACCTGAGCTGCAGATCCAGGAAGCCTGGATTGGACCTCACAGGTCATTCCTTATTCTTCCCAAAGCAATGGTGATATTGCTGGTTCAAGGCCACCCTGAGGAGCACTGCTGTCCTCCCTGTAGTGTTAGATTTGGGATCTAAAAGATATGTAATCAAAGCCTTCCTCACCTCCCTGTGCCCTAAGCTCCTTGAATCCCCCAATACTAAGGCTTTAAGGTTCTTGGAAGGAATGAATAAGCTAATAAAATGTGCTGACTCAGTTACTGTTGCATTGCTATGACCATGTACCTGACAGAAGCAACTTAAGGGAGGGAGGGCTTATTTTTGCTCATGGTTTCAGAGGGCTCAATTAGTAGTTTCTTGATCCTCTGTACTTGGGCAGAACTTCATAACAATGGGGGCATATGGCAGAGGAGTGTCTTCTTACTGTGAACAGGAAGAGAGAAAGGGAGATAGGACGTAGTCAGAGGTAAGAAATCCTAAGGATCCTCCCACAGTGACAACAGTCCTTCCTTTAGGTATTGAACCTCTTAAAGCTTCAAGAACCTCCAAAAATAATGCCACTATCAATAGACCAGGACTCTAATGTGAGCTTTGCGAGGAGGAATGCCTCATGTCTAAATCCTAACCATGTGTAGTGAACATTTTATTTCTTGTCCTTTAAATACCAGCTGCCCTGATTGGGCCACAGGGATGTTGCCAGGAACAGCAAGCATTTGCCTTTCTCTGGCTTCCTACCCTGCTAGCCAGGCTGCCCACCTCCTACTTCTCATCCTTTCAGCCTGAAAGCCCTCACCAGCCCTTCCCTTAAAGCTAACCAACCAGGCTCTTGGATTCCAGGGGCTTTTACCTACTCACAAACACTGCTCCCAACGTCCCAAATAAATCATGAATTGATTGTACTGCAGTTAACCTGGCGCTTTGGGATATTTTGCCCAAATATGACTAAAACCAGTTAAAAAGAAAAGAGAAAGAGGGAAAAAAAGAAACAAAAACCAATAGGATGTAAATAAAATGGCAACTTGAGACTGGTAAAAGGCTTGGGAGCACAGATTTCTTCACTTTTCTTACCAGAAAAATGCTTCTCTGACCCAACCTATTGAATTTTATTGTTTTTCTAAAAGGATTTATTTGGTGTGTGTGTGTGTGTGTGTGTGTGTGTGTGTGTGTGTGTGTGTGTGTAGGCATCTGCCTGTGGAAGTCAGAGAACAATTTAATTTCTGGGAACCTGTTCTCTACTTCTACCGTATGATTCCCACGTACCGACGTCATCAGCTTAGTGGCAAGCACCTTTACCAGTTGAGCCATTTCCCTGAGCTAATGTCCTATACTTTAATTAACAGAGTGAAATCCAAACCTATGCCAGGGTTTAAGCTCTCCTAGAGGCCTTTATTCTGGACATCCTGAAGTTGGGGGTGGGTGGATGAAAAGGGCTTGGTTGTCCAGGGTATGTGAGATGCATTCTAGGACACTCCATGGACTGAGCTGCTCTGCCAGGGGGCAAAGACAGTGAAGAACTAGAGCACTTAGAAGCAGGACTCGGAAGCTGGATGGAGGGATCAGAATGAAGCCTTGTAGAAGGACATAGAGTGGCCGGTGTATTCTTCCTTCAACCGCAGGGCTGATGCCCTACACAGCCAGTCAGTCTCAGGAGCATCAGCCCTTCCTGGACTGTGTGGCTTGTGCTCTTTAGGTCATCCCAAGTTTGTATTTCCTATCCATGTAATTGTGGAATGGGGATAGGGACACCTAGCTTCATAGGTGTGCCATTCTAATTAAGAGTGCATTGGTAAGATTGGTCAGTGCAGAGCCCATCACAGGTGCAGTCATTATGTTGCCTTTCCTTCTCTGCTGATCAGAAACACTGACTCGAATGTCCAGAGAAAAAGGCGATGCACTTAAGGAAATTACTTTGCACCAACCTGAACTTTCACCTCTCTGATCTTCCGACCTTGGCCATCCTGGGTAGACACTATGGGAGAGAAACACAAACAGAAGGGACAGGTTGAAATTCTTTAAGCAGTAGGCACTGTGACTCCTTGGTTTCTGCCTGTATCGCATGCTCAAGCAGGAAGTGAGCCAATTCAGAGAAGATTCTGCTGCCTTCAGTTAATGAGATGGAAAGAGGCACCTATCTCTGGCTCCAGGTGGGACTTATATGAGGCCCAAGGACCGTAGGTGAAGGGAGGTGTATGCAATTCTAAGCTCATCTAGTCTGTGATTTAATCAGAATCACCTCCTGTCATTCGTCTTCTGGAGGCAACTGAGAACCAGGGAGGATGAGTTAGGATTCAGAGTACAGTGGGACCACACCCTAATCCGATTGTTCTTGTAGCATGATGCCTTTTTTTGTATATTTTATTTATTTATTTTATATATATTTATTTTTCTTTCTGCTAGAGGTTTAGGAATCTTTCCTCGCCTCCTTGTTACCTTGGTTGTACGTTTTCCTCTTGGGTGCTGATTAAAAATGGTACTTAAGTTACAAGAAGCATTATTTACTGACTTTCAGTTCAGGGCAAAAAAGAGATATTTTGCTGTGATATTAGCCTGGATGTTTGCTCTGAGCAACCCTTCAGATCCCTAGTGGATACTGGGTTGTGCAAGTGAATTTGTTTGTGTTTCACTGAGTTGGGGGAAGAGATGGGAACTGGAGAGAGGCTATAAATGATCAAGAAAGGGGAAGACTACCTAGTGGAATTAGGATAGGCAGAGCAGAAAAGTCTCATCTCTGGGGAGGATGGAATAGGGTTGATTTGGGGCCATCTGTAATTGAGAAGTCTCTAGACAGGAGATTCTATAGTTGAAGGGTGTAGAAGTGATGTACCACCTCTATGTACCTTGTCACAAGTCTCTGCCCATCTCACCACTGCTGGCCCTGAAATGGTCATACTTGGGACTTGATGGCCAGACAATATTTACAGCTACTGCTTTTCCCGTTTCTGTGTTCTATATCTCTGATTGCATACCCAAGTGGCTCAAGTTGGGGCTCAAAGGGAAAAGAGAAAGCTCTGTCTGTGCTTGATCCTCAGTTGATACCAAGGGAGAAGACAATGTTGTTAGACCTCAGAGTACTTGGCATTCCACAGGTCTCCTTCTACCACTTTGACCTGTGTGTGAAACAGCATTGCCCATCAAGGTCATTTTTTTGTTGTTGAGTCCATCAAGAGAGTCCTATGCGCCTGCTACAAGATAGCAATAAAGAGAGGAAGGGAAAAGAAAGCAGGCAGAAAAAACTGTGAACTGGGTTGGTGGCAGCCAAGGCTGTGACATATCCCATGGTATGGTGGTAAATACAGCTCTTCTATGGCATTCTGGCTTTTTCTTAGGTTTCTTAAGCTTCCAAGCCGTGGCCTGTGAAACATGGCTTCCTGGGTACAGAATGTGCCAGCGAGAGGCACCATGGATTTATGCGCTGCTTGAATGACAAGATCCCTGGCCTTTGCACCAAGCCAGCCTCCCTCTGTGAGGTCAGCAGCAGCATTTGGATGCTTCCCATGTAAATGGTGAAACACCAAAGGAGAGGATGAGGAGAGGCAGATGGAAAGCTAGAGCAGGCATCTGGCAGCTTGGAAGCAAAACCCTGCCTGTCCTATGCCAACTTCCTTCATGTTGTGGCCCCATCTGTCTCTAGTCCTGTTAGCAGAGGCCTGGCCACCCCTCCATCTTGAGTGGCACCATCCTGCTCCTTGCTCCTTCTCATCTGCACCGTCACAGTTCAAAGCATCCCACACATCCCTTGGTCCTCCCGATGCTGCTGCATTATCTATGAGACCCCAGGGCTTTGCATACACTGCTGTACACTGCTTTTCGCTGCTGAGCCTGGTAAGCTTGGTTAGTATCTTTTAAGGCTTTCCCTCTGGGGAACCTTGTAGTTAGCTGAATATAACTCATAAAAGTTGAGGTAACATTGAAACTTAGGGTAAGACTCCCAAGTCTTAAGAGTTCTCTTCTGTGAGCTCAGCCAGCCTCCTTTCTGACACCCTCTTCTTACATTCTGATGCCATCTAGGTTTGAGATGGCCAGGGAAACTTGCCCAATGGTAACTGTGATAGATCTCTTTCTCCAGCGTCATTCTAGAGTGTTACAACTCTGCTCCAAATCTTACAAGAGTGCCTGAAGTTCTGACATCCAAGGCAACGCTGATGACTCTTGCCAGTTCTCATCTCCCTTAGCTACTGACCCCTTCTTTCTTTACTGGTAGTCTTCACATCCCCTCAGTTTAGCCACATAATAGCCATGCCTTGGCCTGTCCTGTGGCTTGGATTTTCTCTATGATCCAGGCTGTTCTATTTCTCTCTTATCTTCCTTCCTGCTGTCACCTTTTGGTACTCTCTCTTGACTCCTAGTCTCCTGGCTCCCTCTGTTTCTCCATTCATACCATCCAATGATTACGTACTTAGAGTTTCTTACCCCAGTTCCCCTGCCTGCTCTACCTGCTTTGATAGCCTCTGACCTGACAATCCACCACCCATGAGTTTTGTCTTTTGCCTTTTCATCTCAGTCTTAAACTACAGAGCAGAAAGTACTCCAAATCCCTATACTCAGGCACTTAGGTTCAGCATCTCCTCCATGGATTCCACACTCCGACCCCCAGCATTCCTGCTGCTCTGCAGGAGGAGGTTTTTGGTTTAGTCACTGTTAACAACCCATTAGCTATTCAAATTTCCCTTAAACTTCACTTAAATATATTTATTTTTGTCTTTAAGGCTGGGGACCAAACTTAGGACTTTATGCATGTTCTGAAAATGGACCCCTCCCCTACCACCTCCTTAGTTAAATCCTTTGCATACACAATTGAGGCTGATCTTCTAGATCCTGGTAACTCACAGTGTTCTTCCTTCTGACCCTCTGAACATCATTTTTCTGTATCCTCATCTCTCATATCATTTAAAGGAAATGTGTAGGCAGGTTTATTAATGAGTTAAACATATCCACTATCTACTCTGTTTTGGAGTGGAAAATGTGCATTTGGGGAGGCATTTATCCTAAAATAGCCATGGCTTGCAAGATATTGACTGTAATGACAACCCATATCAAGTGTAAAATAGGAGGTCAGTAGGAGTTTTCATTGGTGACCATGTGCTCCATGTCAAGTCTTGAACTAAGTTCTCTTTACACAGTATGTGGTCACTTGTCACATATTATGAATTAGGGATTCACAGAACTTTTACCTTATAGGGAACCATAGTGAGTAAGACACCTTCAATATGAGAGATTTGGGGCTTGAATCCAGAACATGTCCTTGGATTCTTCTAACTTTGCTCTCTTCTGTGCACATGGTGCTTCTCAGTGCTGGGGCTCTCTGACTCAGGCCCCTGCGAGCCCACAGTCCCCTCCCACAAACTTTTTGTCCTAGCAGCTTTTTTGAGCCTGTGTTTTTCTGCTGAACAAGCATGGCTGGTCTGACCCTCCACGAATTGAGCTGCTAAGCACGTGTAGAATCACATCGTGCTTTTAACTGCAGGCAAAACCCATCCCCCTGGGAACTGTCCTAGTTTAAGGGTATAAAAAAAAAAAGAGACCGTCATGTTAAAATAGAGATAAATACTATAGACACAGAGAAACATGGAAATAGATCCTGGAGGGATGGTAGGTACTCTATCTAAATAGATACCAGAGATAAGTACATGGAAACCATAGATAATTATTGTAGGGAGGTATGCTCCCTGGGAGGTTCTCAGGATAAATATATCGACTTTGTGGAGAATAGAATAATGTGGAGGGTGTGAAGTGAAAACGATGTGTGGGAGGCTGTACAACTCTGAGGGGCCCTGCTGAATGGGACCCAGCCCCTCAGCGATGTTCACTCAATGGAGCTGATCCAAGTGAAGGTCTGAAATACGTAGGCAGATTGCAAACTCCCAAGAAGGCACCAGGCAGCTTACAGGGAGGAGAGTGTGAGAAGGATAAATGAGGCCTAAGAGTGGGGCAGAGCTAATAAAGGATGACCTGGGAGATGTGACAGTCCTAAGTCCTGTCAGCTGACATAGGTATGGAAGGCATCCAGAAGGAAAGGAGTTCATTGAGAAGGGGAGCAAGGGGCTGGGTCTTTTTCATGGAGGAGTGCAAGGCTCTAGTCCTGTGAGCATTCAGAGAAGTCAGCAGCCTGTTTATTAACCATGTAGGTGAACCAGCTGAGTAGGCTGTCTGCATTAAGCTCAGGACATATGTTAGGAGATGGAAGCTCTATACAACAGAGAGTGGAGTCATTCTAAGGTGCCACTGTTCTCATCATTGATTACCATGGTGACGTATTGTATAGAGGATTGCCTAATTCTTCCTACATAGCCTTCCTACAGGGGGGTGATCTTAGGATAGACAACTGGTCACTTGTGCTTCTCCTCTCCATGAGTTGTCTTTGTCTTCTCTGTCTCTGTAAGAAATCACTGGAAGGACTTTGTGTTTCTGCCAGCCACATCTTTCTGATTGTGTTGGATGGCTGTAGAACACTGGTTCTCAACCTGAGGGGTTGTAATCCCTATAGGGATTGTATCAGATGTCCTGCATATTAGATATTTACATTACAATTCATAACAGTATCAAAATTACAGTTATGAAGTAGCAATGAAAGTAATTTTATGGTGGGGGGGTCATAGCATTAGGAAGGTGGAGAACCAATGCTATAGAATCTTTGTTCAAGGACAGAGATTTTAATTCAAAATGGACATGAATGGACTGGAAGCTAGGGTAGCAGGACTGTGTCTATCTGGTTTTGTGGCATAAATTGGTTTTTGAAGTAAATGATGAGGGCAGGGGTTGATGTCAGTAGGTGTGGTAATTGACAAATAGTAATTTGTCAAGGTTGGTAGGTAGACAGTCTGCCACCACAGATGGGGCCACTTTTTTGGTGACCAATTGTTTATTATTCTCTTACATGCCTGAGATTTCCTCTGAGTATCTTGTCTTGCTCTGGGTTGGGTTAGGGACTATGGATCATAAAAGCAGCCTAGTCTTCACTTTGCATGACTTTGATCTTGGAATTATTTCTGCTAAAAGGCCAAGCTGCAATTCTTCATCCCCAGGGAGCAAAAGCTCAGGTAGTTGCTGCTTTTACATCACTAGCTTTTGCCGTCTACACATGATTTAGTTGCTATGGTCTTATCCAAAAATGTCATGAGGCCGAGATGTGCTTTCCAGGGCTTAGCCTTGGCGGTAGGTTATTTTGGCTGAGTTGACTTTCCTCTGTAAATCAGGGTCTCTCTCCCTCTCATTGACAAATATGATGATGATGCGATTCATGAAGCTTGAGAAGGACAGGACCTGGAATACACTGGAGAAGCTCACCCACCTATAGCTACCCATGAGAGAGCTTCAGATGGAATTTAGCAGAGAGTTAGGGGTACATGTCCTTTAGTGAGTTAAAATTCCTGACCTGTTTGTAGGCAAGAGAGATTTCCATAAATAAGCTGTGAAACAGTTCCAAGAACACTTCCAATAGGAATTTGGCTAATCAAATCTCTAGCTGGACTTGTCCCCAGAGGATTCATAGGAATAAAAGTCATGGGGACAGGCATCCAGATGGCATCTGGTTGGGGTATAGGCTCTGCTGCAGTGATATTCTGGGGTGTCTGCCCAGTCCTGGCTGTCTGAAACACCCTTCTCTATACTCCAGGCATGAGGGAGGGTAGCTCAGTGAACAGGCAGCCCTAAGCCACCATCTGCTTACCAGGCAGAGCCTCAAACCACCTGATTTGGGGACAGGGGCCATATGGGCTTCTTGAGCTTCCACCTTGCTTACCCTAGACTTTAATTTTAAAGTTCCCTGAACTGGAAACAGGACTAAAAAGAAAGTTTTCTGCTAGCAAGCCAGCAGCTATGATTAGTGTGGATTTATTTTTCTCCCCAGTGATGGATGGTCACACTACTGCACAGGGCACTGATCCACTGGACACCGGACAGTCTCCAAACTGGGACGCATTGGCTGCAGGGCAAGGTTGTCTATTTATGACTAGCAAGAAGCTAGTGTGATTTCTCTCTTTTGCCGTCATAGAGAAATATGGCCATGCAGCTTGAGTCAGTGACTGTGAAAGGGACCCTATTGACCCTTAGCATGGGTGGACATAATCTCTTAGTTTTCATAGCTCCCTGATTCATTTCAAAGGCCTAATATGAAGCATATATCACATAACTGAGATTGTGTCCAGCTTTGTTGACATGAAGAAAGGCAAGATGAAGTTTTTACATTTAAGGAACCTTTAAACCTACTTAAGAAGTGGAATAAAATGGACACTGTCATTTATTGTTCTTATCTCTAAACTTCTGGTAAATGAGGTAGTGGCAGTCAGTGTAGCCCATCCTTGTTCACACAGTGAAGGGGCACTGAGTTCTAAAATGAAGCAGAAACACAAAATAGGGCACGTGACACTGGCTTTACAGCAGAGATCCACAAAAGTGTTTAGAATTGTATTTAGGGTCTTCTTTACAGCTCTTGGATTCCATTATCTACAGCTTTTCTGGATTAGGACATAGAATTTTGTTGGGGGTCTGTGAAAACCTAGAAACTATGGACACAGAAGTTGTATGGAGTCCCAACTATGGATCACAGAGCTAGTTACTCAGCCTCTGTATTCCTTGCTTACCTCATCTGTAAAATGGAGATGAGTCTACATGTAGGATTGTAAGAGTGTTGACTTGGAACAACGATTGTGTTTCTCCTGGCATTTGAAAGAAAAAGTACAGAAAAGGATCAAGAGAAGATTTAGAGATGAGAGTTGTAAAGCTGAGAGCTAGAAGAAGGGAATGCATGGCCTCAAAGTTCTTGGTCCATCTCAAACATCTCAGAGTAACTATATTCACTGTGTTGGGTTTCCAGAATAAATCATCACATCTTGGGGTTTTCATAGCATATTGCCACAACCTGGGTGGCTCACAACAATGGAAATGTGTTCTCATAGTTGTGGGGTCCAGAATTCCAAAGTAAATGCCACCAGGGGCTACTCTTTCTCCTGGGTAAAGTTTTTCCTGATCTCTTCCAGCTTCTGGCACATTCGTGTGTGACTACTGAAGTGCAGGCTCTGACTTCATATGAACTCCTTCTCTATATCTACATTCTTTTATTCTCTTATAAGCATGCTTCTCATTTGATTTAAATCTCAGCCTAATCCAGTAGGATTATATTATATTATAACTATAAAAATACTATTTCCAATTAAGGCCATACTCTAGAGTTTTAGATGGAGATCTTTTTTTTGAGGTTGGGGGCATTATTCTACCAAGAGAGAAGCAAGGAGGCTGTTTTTCTTTTTGACAAATGCATTTGTTTCTTCTGGCCTTCAAGTTATTTGAATTTTCATGACAAGAACAACTCATTCATCCACCTACCCTGCCAGTGTGAACTTGTTGAACAATGAAACATGTGAGACCAATGTGCTGGGCATGGGGCCGTGAGAAAAAATAGAAGTACCCTGCCAGGGTTAGGGGCTAATACTGGCCATTCTTGGGCTGAGAGGACCCAACTTTCCAGAGGAAGGTGTGGGGATATGAGGTAAAGATTGTCATAGCTTCCAACCAGGCCTCTAGGAGATTAGTAAAGAGACTGTTGAGTAGGAGCAGCCTGTCAGGCTTTCTGAAAGAAGTGGCACCTGGGCTGAGTCTTCAGGGACATAGAGAGTAAATTAATTAGGGAAACTCTTTCCAGACCTTGGAATGCTCTGAAAGCAGGAAACTTGTGGGAAGAATGCTTAAGAGAGCCAAGAGCTCTATCGAGCCACTGTGTGTGTGTGTGTGTGTGTGTGTGTGTGTGTGTGTGTGTGTGTGTGTGTGTGTGT
>NW_021620849.1:816002-913974 GCF_004785775.1 Grammomys surdaster | reverse complement strand
TGTGTGTGTGTGTGTGTGTGTGTGTGTGTGTGTGTGTGTGTGTGTGTTGGAGAAACAGGACCAAGACTGTACAAGCAGATCTGTCTGTTCTTCATCCTTGTCTCCACTGACACCAATGCCACTGAAGTACTGAGCACATACTGAGCACACTGTGGAGTTCCAGGCACTGTTTTGACAGTTTACTTCAATTGCTCTTAATGTCAAAGGAAGAGATGGCTAACTTCCAGGTTTGTACATGAGCCAAGTCTAGTAATTTTCGTAAGGAGTTGAGGCTAGTACTGAACCCCAGTCCAGGAATTTTCTCCCCAAACATAGAAATTGCCTTAGAAAAGTAAGAAGGTATCTTTTTTTCCTAGATACTTTACATGATCCAAACCATGTAAAAGAAATGCAAAGAAACCATGTAAGAAAATAAGGACTTGTAAAAATCCAGGATTCTGGGCTTGGAGAATGAGGCTTTTGTCTTTTGTAACAGGGAACACTGTTACGCAAACCCCCAATAGAACAAGAAAGGGGGCTTCTTCACCCCTCTGACTAAATAATAATGAGATCAACAATAGTAAACACAATGAATGCAGATTTAATTTGAGTGTACATATTAGGAAACTTTGACAATACTGGCTTTAAGATGACCATGTGCTTCTCTTTTTAGAAGAAATGCTTTGGACAGGGGCAATCTAGGGTTTCCAGTCTGGCTCTGTTATCATCAGAACCTTTCTGCCTATCGTTAGACTCCACTAACTCTATCCTTTTTCCTCAGGGGCTAAGTTGGTAGTTAGAGGTTGAGTTGTTATGCCAATGCTACAGAAGCAAGAGGAAGGTAATGTCTACACAACCCTTTAAAAAAATACTACAGAGGATCAATAATACAGCACTTCTGTTGATGTCCAACTGGCTAAAATGGAGCCCAATCATAAGTAGCTGCAAGACATGTAAGGAAACCAAATCGTTATCTCTAGAAGATATGTACAGAGAAAAATGGGCTAAGGATTAATAACAGTTAATCTTCTCAGGAACTGCTATTTATACAAATACTTGTTATACAAACAACTTATTTTTACAACACAGCTCTGAGGGATATTACTACTGTCTATCTTCTATATTTGTTGCCTCTACATCCATAGACCCAAATCTACCTGTTCCAAATCAACTTTAGTATTAGAAAATAAATCTATATGGAACATGTACAGTGTTTCTTATTCTCTAAGCAATATACTATAACATCTTATATACCATTCTCATTATACTGTACTAAGAGTCATCTAGAAATGGTGTAAATTCTATAGGAGGATATACAGAGGTTATAAAGAAGTATGATGACATTTTTATTTTAATGAATCCTGCATCTGTCGGTCTTGGTATCTTTGGAGCATCACCTTGGGCTCAACCCGCTGCAGACTTTGAGAGATGGCTATTATTATCACTCCGTTTGACAATAGTGAGGGATCTGATGTTTAGAAAAGATACAAAGCTCTCACTATGGGAAAGAGGTAGACTGAGCCTCAAACTCAGCACCGAGTGTCTTCAAAGACTTTTCTGTTAGTCCTAGGCTTCATAGCCATTCCAAGAGAGGATTCCAGAACTTGGCTTTGAAAGCCTGGATCCAATCCAGCCTTTCTGATGTCCATTCTGGCTAGGTTTCATCTTCCTGCCAGGCACCAGATGAAGAAACAGGAAATGTGAAGGACTGGCTTAGTAAGTGCTAAGCCTGTGGGAGAGCAAGAGAGTTCACTGCCTGTCTTCTCCAACCATGCCTTTCTCAGGCTGAATTTGGACTTTGGTGGTGGCTCCAGGCTTCTTTTTATTGCCAGATGGTGGTGCTATTAGGATCAACTCTATTCACTCTGCTCTCTTCTGGGAAGGCTGATCTCCTGATGCCTGGTGGATAAAATGGTGGTCTGGGCCTTTTTGTGCTTCCAGGGATCAAGTCCTTCAGCATTAGAAAGGAAACAGGTCTGCCAGGAACTCAATTATATTGTCAAGTGTTCAAACTTAACCATACTTTCCTTATCCCAAGTACAAATCTCATGGTCAAGTAAAAGTTAAATTTATTCATTTAATTAATCTTTATTAAAAGCATCTCTAAAGACTTATTGATTTTTTTTTTTATTAGACAAGGAAAGAAAAAAAGGTTCACTTTCTTGGCAAGCAAAGGAATTACCTGGTGCCAGATTGGAAAGCTGCTCAAGAAGGGGGTTTGTTTTTGAAATGATAAAGTAAATATTTTAATGCAAAAATAAATAAAGGTCCACAAATGATGGAAGTGGATGAACAAATTAAAATTAAAGCTTTTCATTTAATGATCATTACTTCAAAGTTAAAAATAAAATAGTTTTAGGAAGAACATAGAAGAAGGACGTGGTGACCCTATGTCGAATACCATTATGTAAAATCACCTATGTTGGTTATTTATGAATGTGTATAGTAATCTTGAAAAAGATACCAATAGAGAGACATAATTATTCTTGAACAAAATAGGTTCTTATTCTTGGGTATGTTTTTGTCCATTTATGTTTGTTTGAATGGGTTGTTTTGTTTCTGATTCTTCTCAACCTGCCTTCCATTCTGCACACAGGAACGCATCCCTGTCCAACCCTCAGAACACCTACCCAGGGAGGACAAGACTGTTACTACCAGACCTCTTCCTGGGTCTTCAGTCTCCAGAACAATGTCTGCTATTGCATTTTGCTAAGCTCATTATTTTGTCTTAGTATTGTCATTCATTCATATATATATGTTCATACACACACACACACACACACACACACACACACACACACACACAAACACACACACACTCTTCAGCATAATCTCTGAAGATGAGGGCCAGGGATGAGGTTCTTGTCCTTATTCTTCTGATGAAGAAACTGATGCTAACAGCACAGGTCTGGGGCTCGCCCTAGTTTCTCTGACTCTCAGGAAGCTTCTAGTTCTTTACTCCCTGCTTCAAAACTCACATGCGACACCTGGAATTTCTGACATGTCTGTAGCAATGACTAAGGAGAGCTTGGCACAGCAAGTGTTGGCAGCTCTGCCCTTGACCATGTAGGTACCTTCAGAAGGATCTGATACTTCCAGCATCTCCTACCATGTTGCATGTAGAAGTAAAGAAAGTATGTTAATAGTTATGCAATTGAAAAAGAACTTCAGTTCACGTAACAGTTATGTCAAGGGCTTGTATCCCAGTTATCAACTGTCATGACAACTTTCTCAGCTGTCTCTGTGCTTCAGTCTCCTCACTTCCAAGGTTAGGATACTAGTTGTAGACAGCATCATGTCAGCAGGATTCTTGTGAGTACCAGTGGAAGAATGGACTGGCAGGTTTTAACTATAGAATGGAACAATATTCTAGAACACTTTGGAATATTGCAAATATTGCAATTGGCAGGATTGGTCTCTACTAACACCAATGCCTATCTTGTTGACAGAGCTGACCATCTTTTCTCTTTATGTGAGTCTTTGTGCTGCTGTGATTATGGTCACTTGGTTATGAATTTTAGACAGCTGGGGAAATGCTGGTTTTTGGATGCTTAGTTGAACTAATATGGTAGATACTGAATTTCAAGTATAAGAAGGAAACATGATACAGAATAGCTTCTACTCACTCCCACCCTATTTTGAGACAGGAGGGTGTGCTCCTGTGGGTGAGTGTGATGTCTGTGCAGAAGCTGATTTGTGATGAGCCTCCTTTATGGGGCAATACAAATTGCCCTGGCTTATTGTATTCATGTGCTAAGGTTGCCAAGAGTGATACTACAGACTTGAACAAACAACAGAAAGGTACTTCCCCACAGTCCTAAAGGCTTAAGCACTGAGGTTAAGATTGGCAAGACTGGTCTCTACTGATGTTTGTGACAGAGCTGGCCATCCTTTCTCTTTATGTGAATCTGTGCCCTAATAGTTTTCTATAACAATGCTAGTCACATTGGTTAGGACCTGCCCAGATGACCTCACTTTAGGTTAATGACTGCTCTAATGGCTGTATCTTGATGCAGGCTTATCCAGAGGTATTGGAGACACAACTTTGACTATAAGTTTGGGCAGGCACAGTTTAGCCCATTAGACTTAGTGTGCCCCTTCTGATCCCTTACAGCACAGAGCAAGACATATTTCTTGCAGATATGGCAATACTTTGGGAAATGGGACAAGTTCCTGCTGGCATACCTTCTGTCAGTGTTGGTTGAGGTGCCTTGGAATACTTGCCAGGAAACACATGCACTGTGGAAGCTGTATGCAGAATGGAATGTGTGAGCCATGTGCAGAGTTGAGTGTGCAGGGAGAAAAGTTATATGTCTCCAGGACAATATGGGTTGACCCAAGTTTATGTCTGTAACGGGATTTGTAAGGGACACAAAAGAATAACCATGAATGAACATGTAGGATGTATGTGAAACTTGCTAAGTGACATTCCCAGCTCAGCTCAAGAGATGAAATTATTTCACACTCTGGACTCTTTATCTCCCAGCAGCGCCATCCCTGATCTATCTGGATTACAGAATAACTTGCACTGAGGGAGTGGAAGAATCTATTTAAATGAATAGCTTTCAAATGTATTAGAAGTCCTGTTTATTTTGTCATTATCGGATGTTCATCAAACTCTTGAAGTGGTGTGAGGTCTTTTTCTGTTCTCTGACCCCACTGCTGCTAAAATGTGCTCTCTTTTCTAGCATGCTGATAAAAGGCCTGAATCAGGAGGTTGAGTGTGTGTGTGTGTGTGTGTGTGTGTGTGTGTGTGTGTATGTGTGTAATAGAGGCCATACCATTCTGTAAGCTGGTGTATCTTATAGCCTAGTAATTAGTTTGTTACTCATTATTAATGCCTGTATCACTGGGAGGCAGCCAGAGTCTTACATTTCTTTCTGTGGGAGCAGAGGAAAGTGATGGGGATCTACTCAGACAACTAAATCCTCCCCATGCTACCATCCTCATCATGCCAGGTGCAATGGCCTTGGGATTTCTGGAAGGAGACATAGCTCTTAACTTGCCCTCTTGAACAGGACCCTGCCTTGATCTTTTCCAGCCCTGTGACTTTTGGTCAGGTTGGGAGGAGGACAGAGGAGCTGGAGACAGCTATGTCTGCAAATGCAGGGAAGCTGCTGGGTCAGCTGCAGAGCTCTGTTTTCGGCAGTAAGCACTGGAGAAGGATAGATGGTTGGGACAAACGGGCTTCGTTGGGCCAGTGCTTTGGGAAGAGTAGTGACAACAGTAAGAGTCTGTTGAGAAAGGAGAGAGGCTCAAAGGCATGACTGCCACTGTTTCACCCAAGGCTGTCACTGTCTTTTGATGTTTGGAGGGATGGTATCTGGTCCCATTGATGGTCATAACCCATCAATGTCACATAACCCAACATGTGTCACATATTGATTCATCTAACCTTCACAGTGACTTTCCCAGATTGGCTGCCATATACTTACCATTTGATAGGTAAAGGAAGTGAGAAAGGTTAAGCACTCCCTCTTACCACCATAAACACCAAAGGCTGCTAGGTCAGCAGAGGAAGAAACTGTTAGAATGCAATAGTCATATACTATCGGCCCTGTGTTTCCCAGCTTTGTGATGCAGAAAACTCTCTCTTTTTCTCTCTCTGACCCTAGAAACCTCAGTGTCTGAAACTTACTCCAGACTCTGTCAAAGTCCACAGCTCCAGATGTCCTTCTTGCCATCTGTTGTCACCTTGCAATTGCCAGGCAGAGGGGTAGGCTTGAAGAGTCTGTAAGATTGGACCCAGGAGGAATGAGCTTTGCCACCATGGTGTTTCTGGGGTCTGAGCATTTCATGTCTGCCTGTCCCTGGACCTTTTTTTCTCTATGAAACGATTGGATATATCAGCAGTAAGGCAGCCTCCCACATGGGTGTAGTCTTGTCTGCTGCACTGTCTCAGAGGGAAAGGAGGAATGAGATGGAAGAACTCAATACCTCTCTCTCTGAGAGATGTGGACACATTCTGAGGTGCCCTGAGAACGTGCTGTTGGGTGCCCACCAGCTGTTGGGTAAGCAGGCTTGCTGTGCCTTGGCCATCAGGAGCTGGAAGTTGATTATAGTTTCCAGGGCCAGAGTGTAGTGCTGAGGGGGACAAGCCTGACACCTAAGATGATCCTTGAAGCTGAACTTGACAGTGAACCAAAAAAGTAAGTTCACCTCTCCCTGATAGCCAGCAAGAATTTCTTGTCCTCTCCATCATCTGAGGTATTGAGAATCCCTCCTCCTCAAAAGCCTTCCCATTTCAGATACGCTTTTTGCCTGTGAAAGTTTGTGACACAAGTCATTGCTTCTTTGAGAGTGACATTACAAGGGACTTTTCAGGGAGAAGAGGATTTCCCTACTTTCTGTGGAGTCACCAGAACAGGAAAATACCAGCTACAGGATGCAAGGGTTTTCTTCCAGTCTCTATTAATATAGAAAAATTTGAAATCATGCACAGGTGTGATGAGGCTTGCTGAAAGGGAGAATACATGGGTGACCTGTGGCTTTAAAGACATAATCTCTGTCTTTTTAAAAATTTGTGGGGGACCATTCGAGTCCATGCAATAATTGAGTTCTTCCCGGCTCCAAATTATGATCAGTGTTAAGCTGAAGGAGTGTATTGGTTCTGAAGCAGAAGGAAGGCTCCAGGGCACATAATAAACTAGATAAGAATTGCCAACTATAGGTAGAATATTTACTGGATTTAATTTTTTAAATTTGGTCCTTGAGCCAAAAGAAAAATTACAGAATTTTTAAAATTATCTCCCTTCATCTCCAACCTTATGCCCTCAAATTTTGATTATTATTAGTATTTGAAACGCATCACTCTGTATGAATCACTGGCTATAAAAAGACATACATTTTTGCTTTTTCCATTTTAGACACCCATTTATTCAACTCTATAGTGTAAGACAAATATATATATATTCTCCTGTCAGAAGTCTGTGTTTGCAGCTTCCCCCCACCCTTGTCATAACGAGTTTGTTCAGGTGCCATGCAACCCAGTGGCTGTCACTCTTGTTTTTGTTGTTGTTGTTTTTTCTCCACTGCCAGCCTTTTCTCCAGCCTGACGACAAATTATGTCTTACTTAACCTATATCCAACCATCATTCCGCTGCCAAGGCACATTTGCCAACTGTAGGTTTTCCAGACTTTGATTGGCTCACCTTAGTGGCGATGGGTTAGATAAGATGTGTCCCTTCCCAGCCAAGGCTCCTCTCCTTATTGACACAACCTTCTTCTGCCTATCAGGAGGGAAAAGTATCGTTTTTAGACTTAGCAGTTCCTGTGGCTGCCCTGTTTAAATTCCTTTGTCTCCTGACCTGACATTTGGCAGCACTGGAGTATGCGAATGGAGCATGCTCTAGCACGGGCTTGTTGCTCAGAATGACTGAATCTTGGTTGACTGGATAGACTTGAGAATTACCATTGGTTCTTGGTTTTACTACTGTGCTGCTGAAGCATTTTAGTGCCTTAACCATGTCAGAGGGTAGCTGGGAGATAGAGGTGAATGGAGGAACAAATATCAACGTGCTCAGAATCGCTAAGTGCTGGGCAAATAAAAGGAGACCCCGTGATGGTGAAGGTGATGGCCACGTTTTCAAGGTTATTACATTAATTATGTTTCCTATTTCCAGGAAGCCTGTTATTGAGTCGTTCTTACAAATTTGTTATTAGAATTTGAGCTTAAGCCTAGTTTTTAAAAATTAGGAATATCTTTCCCTTCCAAACTGCCGCTTATTTGCCAATGGCTTTGGTTGGATGGGATCACCAAGGTGACACATGTCCCCATTCTGTCTACTCCACCCCCTTTAACTGTTTAAGTGGAACAGATCTCCTCCAATGTCTTTCCTATGGAGAGACGGGGAGAGCTACAAAGGGATTGTTGGCAAATGACTCTCAGCGCCTTTACAAAAGGCCAAATCCTGGGTTTGTAGTATGTGGCCCTGGATTTGCATTCATAACCACCCTCTCAGCTCACTGATGTTCACACTCTTGGACAGGACCCCTCCCTGGGACTGTCTTCCAGTTCAGTGCTTTGCAGAGCATCGGGCTCCAAGTTAGACAGAGAGATTGAAAGCTGAGCTGTGTTAAGTTTTACATTTCTGGGCAAAGGGATCTAACTCTCCAATCTTCCATTTCTCTTTTACTCAGATTGTGAGGTTGAAAGTACCCACTTGATAGAATTATAAAGATCAAATCAAATGAAACACATGCAACAAAAACAGTGCCTTAGATGTAGCAGGCACTCCTGAAATGTTTTCTGCTATAATTATTTTTATTCATATATTCCAAGGGTGAGAGTAGTTCTGTCTATCCGATGATATGGAAGAAAATTGATTCCTAGGAGTATTGGGACTTGTATCTATGGGCGTGGATGGGGCGGGGTGGCATATGCTACCAAATACTATTCGGATACTCCAGATCTGGAATGTGAGGGAGCTGTCCATCTCAGTGTTTCCAGTAGTTCTTTCATTCCCATCCTATTGGATGCTTTTGATATGCATGACATGTACCAAGAGCCTTCAGCTTATAGGTCACCCAAGTCCATTACCAGCTGCAAGACATGGTGGTATAGGTACCTGCTGCAGTATAGGGTGGCACCAAGGTAGAGAGGAGTCCCTTCTGACGGGGCCCCAGGTTGAGGAAAAGCAACACTCAGAATAGAATTCATTGAGGAGGTGGCTATGAGCGGGGTCAGTAGATAGGCAGAATGCCACATCTAGCTTATATTAAGTTCTCTACAAATGGTAACTATTAATGTTATTATTTAATGTTCTGCTCACAACAGGGATTCAATATATTTTTGTGGATTGACCGACTGCCTAGCTGGCAGTACAAACAAATGAGGAGTGTTTTATTATTGCCATATCTTTTTACCCAGTAGGGCCTCAGGCTGGTGCTGAACTGGGCTCAGTGTTTCATCTATCACGGAGGCAGGGCGATACTACTACATCTGAATTATCAGCCTATTATTTTCTCCCTGACATGCAGCACAGCACACACGAGAACAAGCCCTCCCCGATTCAGCTTCCTGAAGAGAAGGGGGTTTTTCACAAAGTGTAGTTTCAGGGAAGAGAACTCCTATGGCCAATTTGCAAAAGATATGAAATCAAATTCTTATCAGTTTAAGTAATCACAATATTTCATCTTGATTATCTATCCTGATTCATAATCACACCCAATAACTCCATGAATGGCTGGGTTTATTTAGGCTTTACTGTGTGCCAGGTGCTGTATTTAGTGTTTGAAACCTCACAAAAATCTTAGAATCTCATCAAATAGGTTCTGTGATCTCACCTTTCCCCCATTACTCAGAGAAATAAGACACATAGAGAAATGTAGTATGTATATCTGAACTCACAAAGAACTTTGGATTTGAACTTGGTAAGTCCCCTCCCTGGGACTGTCTTCCAGTTCAGTGCTTTGCACCTTCTGTCCTTACTGTGTATTATAAGTTAGATCCACAGTAGCTTTGGTTGTCAAAGTCAGAGTGAATTTTAGGCATCATAGGTTAGAGACGTTAAGGTCTGTTCCTGTAAAGAATTCTTCCCGAGGTCCAGCTATCAGCCCTCAGAACATGATGATACTCTGTGCAACTTCATGCTTCTCATTCGTAGGTACCAGGGCTTCCTTCTGCCTCTTAAGTGGGGTACCATATGTTGACTGTGGTCTACATCTTTTGCATTTGTTAGTCCCTCTAGCTCTTATGAGCCACCCTATATGAAATCAGTCCCTCCCACTCTGTCCCCTCACTCTACTCTGCCCTCATTTATGCTATCTTCCCCTGACATAGATTTATCAATTCAGTTACTCATCATCTGTTACCTCTCATCACACAAGACAGGAGATCTCTTTGCTTCTGCAGTATCTCCAGTTCCCCAAGCCATCCTTAGTACACAGTGGGCTCTGATGGAATGTTTGCAGACTCAGACAAATGGATACTCTTAAGAATGCAGGCTCATCGCTCTAGCTTTACAGATAAGGAACGACGACTCAGAGAAGTTCAGCAACTTTATTTCAAGTTACACAACTAGCAAGGCTCCTATTCTTATGATAGATACCCTCATGGGTCCCAGAATTTCTTTATTTTCGGCTTCTTGTTCCCAAAATACTTGGGACTCTGACAACCAGTTCTGTGGGTGAATGCTTTTCCTTGCTGCAACTCCATGGCCTGTCATATCTTCTGGCAAATCACTGCACTCACAGTTTTTCTACCCAAACCTTGGTCTCATTACCTGAAGATTTTTTTTTTTTTACTTTTTGTCTTATTCCTCATTGATTTATTAGCATAAGCCATTTTTAGATCACTATTATAATAAATCTATTAATTCTTAGTGATTACAATCAGCATTAATCACATTTAACCTTATGGTAACACACAATGCAAGGCTTGTGGCAGAGGTTCACTTTGGCTGTGGCAGCCTCCGGTAGCTCTCCCAGCAGAAATCTGGATGGCTCTTTGAAAGATGCCCTTGGGCTTTCATCTGCTAAGGTTCCCACTCTAACATGCTTGCCCAAAGACTAGAAAATGGACTCTTAAAGGTTTTAGGGGCTCTTTCTACTTTATAACTATGTATGATCAGGCGACTCACAGGTTCTCCCTTGAGCAGTAATGTCCTATATTCCCTACTCTATTAGTGGTGGAACTCCAGATAGTGTCATCCCCTTGCCTCTCTGCAGGACATGACAGAAAGTAAGAGGACACTTGTTCAAATTCTCTGTACTTGTCATGCTGGGTACTTCCTGTCCCTGCTCTGTACTTCCTGTCCTAGTTTTGGAGTTGGAAGTATAGCGTTTAACTTCTGTAGTTACCCTTTGTACATGGAAATTTGGGAACTATGTCTACCCAGTAGAGTCAGACACTATCCTTTAAAATACATGGACAGGTGAGGGACCATGTAGAAGTCTGTGGCAGCTAGGAAGAACTGACAAATGTGTCAGTGATCCTGGAATGGAGCTCATTTTTCACCTGTATCACTGAGTTCTCATGTCTTTGATCAGAGATACGATACACATTGTCCAATTCTCATGCCCTAGCATGGAATGGAAGGCTTTAGAACATGCAAGTGCCATCATTAGTGGTTGTTAATACAGCAAGAAAAAAAGCTGTCCCTTAGACCACTAATTTTTGCATGGCTTAAAGTGCCAATGGCCAAAGCCTTGAGCTACCCAACTTCCGCTCTCTTTTTATTAGAATTATTATTAGTTCACATTTACTGAGCACTTACTCGATGCCAAGTGCTTTCCATAAATATTTTATTTAACCCCAGCTATGGCCTGATGAAGCAGTTACTATTATTCAGCCTATTTATGGATGAGGAAAGGAATACTTAAGGGGGTTAAGTGACTTGGCTAAGATCATTGTCATTAATAGAATGGTTGAAATGTGCTGTGACTTCACTTTTCCCTTGTGGTAAGCACAGCCCATATTTCTCAGTTAAGAGGGAGAAGAAGAGTCTAAACAGACCCCTTCCCTTGAAAATCTTATTCTTGACTCACAGAGAATGAGAATCCATAGAAAGGCACAATAGATGTGTCAAAAGATGTGTGGTCTTCAAATGTGACGGGAGACTGTGAGAGGGGTTGTAGAGAGCAGTGCTGCACTGAGTTGGGGAAATGAATATGTTACCAAGGACAGTCTGTTTGAGGGACAAGCTGAAGCAACTGGTGTGAGTGTCAGACTGTTGTCCAGCTGAGACAGAGTCAGGCATGTAGACCATGTATCTGACAAATAACAAACATGTCCTTTCACTCAATCAATAGTAGGAGGTGTGATTGCTTGGACAGTTTGATGCTGGTAGGTTTTTAAACAGCTTGGAGGCAATTTTCAGCCTCCATATGTATTCAACAAATGGCCATTGCATATGCTGAGAAAATATAAGAAGGCATACTCAAGTGTCTAGAGTATAGAGGATTTTCCATAAATAAAATCCAGTTTATTTGTGTGCAAATATATGTTATATCATCAATCATCCAATCTATTTGGGTAAATGTTGAAAAGGTGCATGTTTAATATATAATCTGGAAAGCCTTTCATGAGCCTATGAACTCAGAATAGGATGGAAACGGCTTACCAAAAGTCAGCCATGTTTAAAAACTATGACAGTTATTAGCTCAAGTCCTACAGTGTGATGACTTTCAGCAAAGTTATCTTGGTGACCCAGTGGTTCCGTCACTTGTCAAGTTTGGCAGGAACTAGAAGCAGTGAGTCACAAAACTTCCACAATAAGGTGGGGAGGGGCTATGAATTATTGCAATCCAGTGCTCAGATAGCCCTCTTGTATTTTAAAAGTCAGAATCCCCTTCATAGCTCATGGTACTAACCACAGTGGGCAGGGCTTCCCACCTTAACTATCACAAGATAACTTTAACATGTAAGCTCAAGTTCACAAGCTCACCTAATCTATAAAATTCCTCCTTGAGACTTCGTTTCCAGGTGATTTGAGATTATATAAAAGTCCACTAAACTTTGTTTACTGTCTAATGCTTTCTGGAGCTTTCTCCAGAAATTCTAGACTTGCTTGCTCCTTGATTTTAGTTCTACCTGTGATTAGTGCAAACTTTCAATGCTTCTAGTTTCTTTGCCCCTAACCACTGTTTCAAATGGTTAATGACCTTATCACACTCTGTGCTGTGCTATAGTGTCTTTAAAGGGATGCTATTTAAAGGTATCTTGGGAGGAATCCCCTGACTCACACATTTGCATATTAGGCCAGTGTGTTTGGGAAGTCAGCAGTTCCAGATAATACTGACAACAGCCTCTTTACTACAATTGACATTATCCAACTAAGGCTTGCTATACTGTTTTTTTCCATATGTCATTTTTGCTTAGCTTAACACCTTAGGTCAAAGTCAAGATCAGCCAGTTAATATTGGAGTTATCTAACCCCATAAATGCACTCGTGTATTCTGAAGCAGACACTTAAGATGGCAGGAATTTTAAACTCCATTATGAAACATAGTGGAGGTTTGAAATAGAACACCAACAGACAATGTTGTTAAGCAATTAGAAAATAATAAAGCAAACCTACTTAAATGGCTATAACTTTACAGGCTCAAAATTGTGTCTGCTGCCCTGGGAAAATAAGTGCATGAGAAGTAGGGAAGGGTTTTAAACACACTAGGTGGGCAACAGAAGTAGCTTAAGGATAGCTAACATGCCCTTTGCATGTAGTTCCTGGGAGTGGGGCTTGCTTCTTTCTCCTTGCCCCATTATGCCCTGCATTGCCAGCTCCAAAGCTGTTTGTGTGCTTCCTCTTCCAAACAGAGAAATAAAAGCAATTTCTACCTTACTGGGTCTCATAAAACACGCTCTGCCAATCCCTCTGTTGCTCTTGACACCAATGACATTTCATTCCCTCCCTGTTGTAGGTTAGTGCGAGGTTATGGTTGACCTTATAGGAGGCATTTGAAGCTCCAGGGAGATAAAAGTGACTGGTTCCTGATTGCATGTTGTTGTACTTAGAGTAGTGCTAGCTAAGAACCTGGATTAGAACTCTGGACCCTTGTGGCATCCATCTGTTGCTTTCGCTTTCCATAATAAATCTCTGTTCCTGCTAGGATGGTTTGACTTTTACAAGATCTTGATTTCCATTTTAATAATCTCAAGCCTTCCCTTGACTCTGCAAAGGAATTAAATTTAAATACGTAGTCTACATTTTATCTTGACATTTTCTTTCGAAGGCAAGAACAAGAAGGAAAAAAGGGAGGGGTTAGGTGTTCAGTCTTTGCATCATGAGTGCAAACTCCTGTTCTGTGGAAGTCTTTCCTCAGATCATCTTGGGACAGGTGCAAGACCAAGGGCTGCTTTTGTAAGCACCCCCGGCTCTCTAGGTACCCCTAGAGACACAGGTAAATCTGAATCCTATATCCTAAATCTCCATGGAGATCATACTGGTGTCAACATTAAGCGATGAGGCTTAGAGATGGTCTTGTCAGTCTAATTGATCTTGAGTCATTGCCTCTGCTGTCAGAGCTGTCTGTCTCCTTACCCATAATCCTCATCACTTTGATAGCCTGTTAGGAATATGGGACTTGGCCCAGCCTTGCCTTCATCCAATAACATTATGAAATTGATACTGACACTTCTATTGGCACTAATTTCTCTAAGAGATTGGAGCCAGAGGACAAGTGGTTTAGCTTCATGGCAGTTAAGCTTTCCAAGTAGATCAAGATGGCCTAAGATTGATTGACCTGTACCCCGAGAAAGGAGGGAGGGAGAAGAGAACATAGAAAGAAGAGGGAATGGAAAATCAATGCCTTATTCTTTGTCTATCATCAAGTGATATTTATTGACTACCTGAGAAGGACAATGTTCTATATGGATATTCTGAAGATACAGAGTTGGTTTCTCCATAGTCAATTTCCAAAGAGTATTAGAAGATCACAATAGAAGCACATTGCCTAGAGAAACCTATTGTCTTACTTCAGATACTGCCCTCATGTGTCTGGAGTTTAAAATGGCGATTGGGTTAATCTGTAACTATCTTCTCTCACAAGTGGTTTTTACACATAGGTTATCTAAGTTATTATATTGATCATGTTATCAATCAAAAGGAGTCCTATAAACACTTGGGCTGAAATAACAAGTACTGAGCAAGCCAGGATGCGGGGCCACCTTCTTCTCAGTAGAATGAGGCCCATCTGGCCTGAACAAACAATCCCTTTTTGGCAGGGTTACTTTCTCACTGGAATGAGAAACTAAACCTTTAGCTTAGTGAATGTGTGAGGAAACAGTTTTTTGATGAGGAGATACCATCAGGGTGAGAGGTTTTTATGGATTGGCTGATTTAATACTATTACCTGATCTGGAAATCAGTGCAAGAATAACACTATAAAAATGATTGCAGGAAGCCAGAAAATTGAAGAATATGAGTTTTGATATTAGATGGTTAGATCTTTGAAGTTTTCCCTGACTATTATAGAATCTCCCTCAGACACCTCAACCCTCCCTTCCTCAAGGTTGAGTAGTTCACTCATATCTATAAATTTACTTTTTGTGGTTTCAAGTTTCAGTTGGAGATTTCTACACAGAAATTCTAGAAATAATCACTTTGTAGATTTTATTTATTTATTTAGTTTTTTTTGCGACAAAGCTTAAATATATAGCCTACATCGACTTTCAACCCCAAACTGCCGAATGCTGAGATTTTAAATGTGTACCACCATTCCAGGATAGTCATAGATTTTAAACTGCATATTGTTCTCGAGCTGGGATGAAATCTCACCCCCACACCTGTTATCTCTTGCCTAGGACATGAATCTCTGCTCAATGTATCTGTGCTTTTTATATTACCCACACATTAGTTACTAATGAGCATCTCCGTGATCAGATTGACTATTACTGCAATGCTTGTACATAGTTCGGCACTATTTGCAGTTTCAGCTGCCCACTTGAAAACGTATTTGAAATGTATTTTCCAAGGATAAGGAGGGCCAGCTGTATTCAGTCAAATTTCCAATATCCTTGAATACCACACTGAAGAAATACACAGTCCCTATGGAAGTTTTGTTTTGTTTTGTGAAATGGAAGAAGCAACCAGATTATAAAGAAACACAAGCCATATGAACATACCTGATTAAGGAGCTGGTGTTTGTTCATGTACAGATTTGTAAACTTTCTTGCTCAAACATATGTGTGAGCATGATCTCATGGGTTGCTAGCTTGGCTATGAGGGTTTGAAGGTGGACATGATGTGGCATCATTGCCCTGCCTCGTGTGACTGAGAGGCTTCTTGGAGCTCATAGCAGTGGCTGTTTGGAACCACTGAAGGAGAGCTGGGGTACCTGCGTAAATAAGAGCAGGCACTTCAGTATATAAAGTGTGCCTTATGAGGGAGGAGATGGCAGAGCTGATATGATGCTATTTCGATTGATTTTGGTGTTGTATTTATACCTTCACACACTGGCAATCAATTGACCTCTGTACCCCACCTCCACTCCTGCTGCAGTACTGTTTGAATGAAATGCTTATATCATTTTTATGGCTTGTCTATGAGAGGGATGAGCAAGCCAAGGGATTAATAAAGGCTGCTGTGGCTCTTACCTAAGTGCTGTCCAGGTGTGTGGGAAAGGAGACAGCCACCAAGGTTCAAGGTTTCTTGGAAGGGATGGCCACTGAAGAAGGGGAGATATGATCTGTGTATAAAGGCAGTTAAGGGTGCTGGGATGGGACATGTGCTTTATTGTAGGAGGAAGGTGTGGGCAGATGGACCTAAAGTCTAGAGTACAGCTGGGCCTGTGATCAATCTCTGACCTGTTGTCCCGTGTTCCCTTCCTATCTATGTACCTAGTTGTGCCTGGATCACCTGGAATGTATACACTGTCACACATGCTTTACCTCGTCCCTTATGTATAGCCTGCATATAGACCTCAGTCCTATTCAGCGCTAGGTACTGTCCTTCTTGTTCTATCCCTGTAGTCTCTATGTCAGTGTTAGTATATGATGTAGCAATCATTGAACATAAGAATAGGAAATGCCAATGTAGAAAGTTGGTGTATATTTTGGACGATAGTGATGGGGGTTTACTTTCTTGCATATGATGTGGGCATATTGCTATAATTGCTGGGAAGTTGTCACTGGGAGCTGAATGCCCATAGATTGAATTCCCAATGTCCCCTAGAGCCTAAGACTCCCCGACCTTTGTAACCCTTCATGTAATGCTTATTACGCCTTCGATCTGTCACTGCTATTCAGATCCAGGTGCTGTGAAAAAGGCAAATGGGACACATGGTTGAACTATGTCCTGTAAAAAGATAAGTTGAGGCCTTACCCTCTGGTTCTTTATTTGGAAATAATCTCTACATAAGGAATTAAGATGTAAATTAAGATAGAGTGATATTGGAGAAGACTGGGCCCTTAATCTCAGCTGACTGCTGGCCTTAGAAAGAGATCAGATGGAGACTGACACACCGGAAGATTTCATGTGATGAGACTAGAAAGCCATGTGATCCCTGAGATTGGAGTGAAGCACCTTCAAGCTATGTGTGCCAAGGATTGCTAGCCAACTAGAAAGTGGCAAACGAAGATTCTATCCCATGTCCCAGGGAGCATGGCTCTGTCAACACCTCTATCTCAGTTGCCCATCCTCCAAAGATCTGAGAAAACACATTTGTGTTGTTTTGAAGCCACCTATTTTGTGATATTTGCTAACAGCAGCCCTTGGGAAAGAACACATTTCAGAGGCAACACATACATACATTGGTATAGGGCTTGGACAAGGCATATTTTCGAATTTCTTACTCCATTAAAAAGGCCTGACTAGTAACTTTAAGAACAGTCTAAGGATATACAGATTGAGACCTTGACTGTATGGAATTTGTAGTCTAGATACTTCTAAGACTTAGTGTAGGGATGAGCAAAGAGGGAGGCACTGCTGACTCCAGGGCCATCTTATCACAAGATGAGTTCAAATGCATATCTTCCTGTAAGGGTAATCCTATAAACTTTTAAATGTCATGGAATTGTTCTGAGATGTGTCCACATGGACACCCTGGCCATGGTTACAGAAAGGAGAATTGTATCCCAAGCCTTGAGACCTTCATGTATATGGTAGTTGAAGGTAACATTGAGCCTTGGTAGCTAGCTGGGTGTTGGAGATATACTGATTGACCCAAACAGATTCCAGAGCCTGCTCCAGGCAGCCACAGGCAAGAGGATACAGAGCAAGCAGGACCTTTGCTAGAGCAGGGCTGGGCTGTGCAGCGAGAGAGTGTATAATCCAGGGTACCTATAGCCTCTGCAGTACTGCTGTGGCAACCTTGTCCTCTGTGGGAATCAGTCAATGAACTTGTTAGTCCAATCCCAGGGACTGCTGAGAAAGGCAAGCCCGGAGTCCAGGCATTGTGATATGGTTTTATTGGAAATGCATAGGGTTGTCTTTGGGCTTGCAGAGCTTCTATGGGGCACAGTTTCTCTGTCTACATCTCTCTGTTTTACTTTTCTTGTCATGTATATGTGTACCCTGCTGTTTATAAATCACCTCTAAGACTCTAAACCTAGGATGGAGAAAAAGTTATAATATCCCCTCCACCAACAGCTTTTAATTAATTAATTAATTAACATCCCAAGCACTAACCCTCTCTAGGGCCTTTCCTCATTGAGACCCTCCTTTATATTCCATCTCCTTCTCCTCTGAGAGAGTGGGGCTCCCTTAGGTATCAACCACCCTGGCACATCAAGTCTCTGTCAGATTAGGTACATCCTCTCCCACTGAGGCCAGACAAGGCAGCCCTGTTGGAGAACGGCTATCACAGTCAGCCTACAGCTTTAGAGAGAGCCTCTGCTCCAGCTGTTGGGGGGCTCACATAGAGATTGAACTGCATATCTGCTAGGGATTGCTAGGGATGTGGTAGTGATGAAGCCTGTTTGTGGGAAAGAAAGAGACTTGTGAGCAAATAGTGTTTCTAGAGTTCTAAATGTTTCCCTTGATAGAGATCATACATTTGTTATTGGTGGGAAGAATCTAGGCTGGGTATTTTTAGGTTCTTTGCATTTTATCCAAGGCACTGAAGTAAGTTATACAAATTGTAAAGTGGCAGGAAAACTTTATTCAAAAGCAAAGTGAGATTATGGATTAGAAATGTGTTGTCAAGACTGAGAGTGGACCACTGAGTGAAAAAACTCTTAAGGACCTTGATTCTTATTTGGGACTTCCTCTTGGGGTGTTCAATAGAAGGGCAGGGTTTGTTGCAAAGGGCAGGGCAGGTGGCTTTTTTTTTTTTTTGGATTGACAAGCTTGGATTATGTAAGGATTTGCTTACTGTGCATGTCTCATCCCATAATGCCTCTCATTTCAATCATATGCACACTCAATTATACATCGGTAAATAGTGGATTCTTCTTAAAAGTTCACTTAGAGGATAGTTTTTCTTTTGCATATGTATCCCCATACCAGTTCAAGCCAGATCAGTATATACCCCCCTCTGCACTTTATGTTTTGTTTTCATATTTATCTCTGTGAGGGTGTTGGATCCCCTGGAACTAGAGTTAGAGTTAGTTGTCAGCTACTTTGTAGGTGCTGAGAATTGAACCCAGGACCTCTGGAAGAGTAGCCAGTGAGTGCTCTTAACAGCAGAGCCATCTCTCCAGTCCCTTGGTTTTAAGATATGCTCTGGGACATGTTTAGAGAGAAATAGGGTGATACCAAGGAGTTGCTAAAGGGAATAACTTATTTCTATTATTTAAAGCAGGTATATTTATAGCCAGATGCATATGGGAGCCCCAGGTTGTCAATAGATTCTATATACACTGTTAATATATGTGCACAGTACATACAGGTAAGGGTCCTAGGTTGCCAAAATGCATTGTTAAACAGATGTGTACATAGCCCAAACCAAGTGGAATCCTAAATTGCTAAGCTATTCTCTATGCTTCCGTACCTCAGATTTAAATGAACCAAATCAAAGGATCCTCCATTCTGAATGGTCTGTTTTTGAGCTTTTACTGCCCTACCCCTAGCTGAGATTTCTAAGGAGACACACACACACACACACACACACACACACACACACACACACATATGCCTAGTGAGAGTGTATTTTGGACAAGGAGAAAAATGTCCTTTGGTCTGACGTGAAGTGATATGATCTGTGTACTGGGCAAGCTGAGTAGGAACGCTTAGGGCTTAGGAGTGAGTTTAGCATCTCTGAATAGACTGCAAAAACCATGGGGTGTTCGTGATTTTCCTCCAGCAATAAATCCAGGCTTGTTTTCAGTATCTTTAATTTAGGAGCCATGTCGTTTGGGAATGTTTCTGTTCTGGACTTCACACTGAGGATGTATGCAAGTGTACCTTGAGGCAGGTAGAGGGGAGATGAAACACGTAGAGCATGGAGTCTTAAGAGTTCTGATCTGCAGCATGAAACTGCCACTTACTAGCTGTGTGGCCTTAGGCAGTTTACTTAATTTCTCCGATTCTATTTGTAGGACTTACATTAGTGAGTCCCAGTGAACACTCTGTGAGATCGTATATACAGAAAGTCCAGTGTAGCGTCTAGAGTGAGTGTTCAGCAAGCACTTACTATTGTTGCTCTGACTTATCACAGAGTATTGAAGGCCATCACTCTGGGGAAAGAATTAGATTTTCAACCAGTGGTCGTATGTCAGAACATCACTCCACATGTGTTCAAGAATGCTTCCAGAAAGCTGCCTGGACATGTTTTGAGTGCGTGTGATGACCTTCTCATCGGGAAGCCCTGCATAGCCACAATACCCAGGAGGAACCAGGTTTCTCCCGAAAAGGATTTTTCTCCTATCCAGTCTCCATTGTCTGTCTCTTCTTTCTAACTCATCAGACCTCACTGTCAGTTAAAAGAAGTTCCAGCTGAAACCATCCGGGGTCAACCAGTGGGCTTTTGAAATATTGGCACTTCCACTTGTGAATGAGGAAAGTCAGAGACACCTGGGCTCAGCTTGCGGGAACTGAGGGTCACATTTTCTTTGATAATGGCATACAGTTTAGTTAGTGCAAAAAAAGCAGCATGAGGGAGCGAGTGTGGGTGAGGGGCACGGAGATGACAGTGATTCACCGATCTGACTGTGCCACTGCACTGTAAACTCAGATGATGTTTCCTCCAGCTCCCAAAAGTCCCCAACCTGAAGAGGGTGGGGAAGCTATAGATATATCTTTATGGGAAATAAATACTCAATTTTGGCATAATGTTGGCTTGCTGAACTCTCTTTTTGCATGTATCCATGTGTGTGGCATGCATGTTTGTTTGCATATGTGTTAGAGTGCATGTGAAGGCCCAAAGCTGATGTTGAGAGCCTTCCTTGATTGCTTTGTACTTAATTAAAGGCTCTCCCAATTGTATCCAGAGCTTGCCTATATAGCTAGTCCAGCTAATCAACTTGTTGCGAGAATCCCTGTGTCCACTTCTGAGTGCTGGAATTAAAAGCTGGCTGCCATACCTATCCAGCATTTACGAGGGTCATAGGGATGCAAACGATGTTTCTTGCAGAATGAGTCCTTTAATGGCTAAGCCACCTCGCTAGCCTTCTTGTTGAATTGTGTGTAGTAATGCTACGACAGTGGGTGGAGCTGAACTAAGACATGTCCAGACTTGAGCTAAGTCTTTTGGGGGGGCCTTGGACAAAGAACACCGGAAGTTTGGATTCTAATCATCTTAGATATGCAATTGGAAGGTAATTATTTTCTTCCTGTTGATGCGACATCTGCACACTGAATCTTTGGAAAAGGCTGACTGCCATTCCTGTAGGCTGAAAGCATTTTTCTCCTCTCTGGACCCCACGCTTCTGGCCATTCCTTTGCCCTTGAATTTTCTGTTGCTTCTCATGGCTACAACTTGGTGTTGCAATTTTCTAGCTCTAAAGTTTCCTAGGGAATGGTGTGATTGTCTTTCCTGTACAAGGCCAGTTCTCTTATGAATGGATCTGCACTGGGTATTAAGACTAGAACTGGGAGCTTCAGGCATAGTTTAGTGGCCGAGTACTCATCTAGCACCCACAAGGCATTGGGCCCCTTCTCATCTCCAGCGTAACACACACACACACACATTGCACACACTGCATATACACACCCTGCACACAAACTGCACACACATACACACAGACACACACACAGACACACACACACACATTGCACACACTGCATATACACACCCTGCACACAAACTGCACACACACACACACACACACACAAACACACACACTGTGTATCTGAGAAAGGTACAGTGATTGACTCACTATAATTGCCCCATTCTCATAAGCAGATGCTGGGGCCTGAGCAAGCATAAGACAGTGGAATAAACTCAGACTTGGAAACCAGATAGACATGACTGTATTTACTGTTTATTAACTGGGTGACCTTGGGCAAATTATAAAACCTTGAGCTTCAATTTCCTCAGCTGTATCAAGCGGATAAGAGGATCAACCCCCAGGGCTGGTTTCGATGACTGAGTGAGATAAGGGAACCGAGTCTTCAGAATACTGAGACTGCTTTCCCTTTCCTTAAGCATGTTCGCAGGCTGGCTGATCAGAGGCATCATTTTCAATCACTAAGATATCTCCAGGCTCTGAATGCTGTGAAGCATGAACACCGCCTTTGGTTCCTGTAAGGGCTAGGAAGGAACTGGAGCCAGAGAATAAAGCTTGCCTTTTGGGAAATGCTTCTGGGAGAAGAGCTGAGTAGTGAGGAGGGCATGCCTTGTTGGGCAGCCTGCGGAATCTCCAGTGTCCGAGAGGACACTATGAGTAAAATCTATCTGATGCTGGAGGAAGCAGAGGGGAGGGTCTACTGGATCCGGCCAGGAATTGAAGGTGGTGACTTGTCCCCAGGAACGCTCTCAGGCACAGCCTCTCTTCACTTGGCTTCTGTCCCACATCTGCCAATAAAAATTAAGAAATTGATTTTCTTTTGTTTGCCTCTGAGGACCAGGCTCTTTTTATGAGATAGTAAATGGATTCCCTCTCTAAGCATGGCTGGAGTTTTAATTGTGTTTGTTGTGGTTTCCCTTCTTCCGCGTTTATGAGTTCCTGCTCCCAGATTTGTTGATGCAGAACTCTTGCACACCAGGGACATGTCAGTGTTTGATTTTTATCAGTGGGAAAAGGTTGAGGTTTTTTTTTAAACTCACTCTCTTAATCCAAAGGTTGGCTTGTTTTGCTTCATGCTGACACACTGAAAAAGCATGAGGCTCATTCCGGGTTCTTTTTCCTCTCATGTCCTATCTTGGTGGTCATGGTCTCATTCCATATACAGCTGGAAATAAAAGCGCACCTTTGAGGCAAAGGGTGCAGAGGAGCCACTGAGAGATGAGTTGCCTCATTGAGACCAGCACGCATTTATCCTTTGAATGAAGGATTACTTTTGTAGAGATATATGTATGCCTGCATGTGCGTGTGCACGCGTGTGTGTGAATGAGTGAGTGAGTGTGCACCTTATGTGTCTTTGTCTATCATTCTTCACCTCTCCAGTTTGAGACAGACCCACTTACTGAAACTGGGTTCAATAATTGGCTATACCAGATGTCCAGAAAGGCCCCAGAATCCTCTTATTTTCATCTCTCAGTGCTGTGATCACAGACAGGCACACAAGGGTCTTTTTAAATGTATGTTGGAAATCCAAATTTAGGCCTCATGCATGCACAACCAGCACTTTACCCACTGAAACATCTCCCCAGCCCTTGTAGAAGTTTCTTCAAGATGAAGTATAGTGTGGAGACGGTCTAAATGAAGAGATTCAAAGAACATGTTAATTATGGAGACTCGATAGTGTCCCCACCAAGCCTAACAACTTAAAACAACAAATCTGTATCTCCAAGATCTGCTCTGTCCTGGTTCCCCTCAGGAACTTTAAGAAAGTAGAGCTCTACCTCACGCTTTCCCAGGTGCCAACAATGGGAGGAGAGAATGTGTCCTCATGGAAGAGCTGCATCCTCACCACTGTTTACTGGCTTCTAAAGAAGCAGATGCTATTGCATCCCTTCCAGGTGTGCAGAATATTGCTCTACCTGAGATGTCTGGAAGCACTTGGCAAATGTGCTTTCATGACCACAGTTCCTACAAGAGCTTTTGGAGTAGGGAGATGAGGTTACCCTCCCTTCCTTCTTTGGAGAGAATTTTAAGGATAATGGGAAGACCATATAAATGAATGGGGTATGAACCTTCTGCTTTAGAGTTCAACTCTTAACTTGACTGATCAAAGCCGCCTTTCAGAGGTAAGTCTGGGCTTCCAGCTACTTGGCCATTTGTCTTTAGCCACATTGTCTTGTACTCTATAAGCTCATGTACTGACCTGATCTGTGTCCTAATGTGCCATTGAAACTGTGACAGTACTGACTTGATTTTCCTCCTCCACTGTGTGTGAGCCATCCTAGCTCCCTTTCCTTCTTTGTATCATTGATTCTGAAGACAGAGTATTCCCTGGAGTCTTCCGAGATTTCTGTGGAACAGCCCTGCACCTCAGGTTCCATCCTCCTGATGATCTGCAATCCTGGCTCTTTCCCTAGCAATTGGAGTTCTGCCCACCTGGATAAGAGTTTACTATGTGCTCTTTCTCAGGTTACATCTCTGAGAATACAGATATCACCATGGAATCAGCTACTTATAAATATCTAAGTCACCCCCAGGTCTCCACCAGTTTGACTCCTACTTTAGATATGGGTAGCTTCAAGAAAACAGTGGGACGTTCCACCTGAATCAGAGAGGTTTTTCTTTTTTCCTTATTCATTCTCTTTGGGAAGCTTTAATAAATTCTTTACTTCAGTTATTAAGAGGGGATCACAAGCCTGTAGCTTTCACCCTGACTGGCATGAGAGCCACCAGAGTTGGAACAGAAATTAGCTTCTAGAGAGAAATGCTGGTACCTCCACCCATGGGTCCGAACCTGTTACTGGAAGAGTGTTTGTAAATATGTTTGCATGTGGTAGGTAGGGAGACATTTATTTATGTGGTTCAGGAGATTGAAGTGTCTCATATGTACTAGGCAAGTTCTCTACCACTATGATACATTCCTGGCCTGTTTTCCTTTTTAAGCTTTATTTTGAGAACATGTTCTCATTATGTAGTTGGGCTACCTGGAACTATCAGTCCTCCTGTCTTTGCCTCCTCAGTGCTGAGATTAGAAAAATCTAATCTTTGTTCTCATACATGCATTCCTTCTTAGTTATGAACACACCCCACAGTTATACCGTGATGACTCTGAGACTTGCCTTATTTACCCAGGACCAGGGATGCAGTGTACTCAGAACAATCATCTCCAAGTAAGTCCCATGGTGCCTCAGTGCTATAATTCCATTCAGACACTGCTGGTTTCAGCCATAGGCAGGCAGGGATGATGAGTTTTATTTCACATCTTTAGGAGGGACGGGTATATGCCCAGTTTATTAGCTTTTATTTTAGAGTGAAGATGAGCAAGAATGAGTAAGAGGGTGTTGGGTAGAAGACACTGGACTGATGCTACCATGTTCTATTCTGATTGTGGACACAGTTTAATAAGAATATTTGGCAGTGATGGGCAAAGATGATGATGAATTATCTGTAGTCTATCTGGGTGAGTCTAATTGAGGTGATTTATCCCTCTCCCAACTTTCAGGGGTCAAGGAGAATACATTTCAAACACATCTCAGGTTCTTGTCGTTAAAGGCAGCTGTTCATAGGGAGTCTAGTGCACCAGAATTCATCCTTTGTCCCTTTGAGCAAAAATATTTTCCACAATCTTCTCCTCCTGGAGGCAGTGGCAGGAGATGGTTCTGTGTGTAGGCCACACTATTCCCAGAACTTTTTTAAACTGTTGTTTCATCTTGGCCGAAAAATTTACTTTTCTTCTTGATCATATTTCTTTCCTTTCAGTTTCATTTTTGGAAGATTTTCTTGAGTTCTTAAACTCTTCATCGACTTCAAATGCTCATGATAGAAGTTTTCAATGACCCTTTCCTGCCTTCAAATTGTTCACCTAAGTATTGCCTTGTTTTATACTTGTGATGTCCTATTTACCTCTTAGACGGTTGGTCCTTGTATTGGTTTTCTGTGCCTTTTGCCTTGTCCACTGCCTCCATTTCCTACGGGCTCCTGACTGCCCGTCTTGCCTGCGGAAACTCCTCTGAGATATCTGGTGGTCTCTCACACAGCACTGTCTCTCTATATTTAGGAACTGAGCAGTGGAAAGCTGAAAGGATTCCAGGTTCTGTGCATGAGGTTGTCATGCTCACTGTCAGCTTCACTGGGAAATGATTCCAGGGTGGCTTTTCATCAGGAAAAGGAAAAAAAATGTCAACATCTGGAAGCCTTCTTTCTGACTTTCTCTGTGGAAGGGTCTTCTCACATCCTTAGTACTGAGATGAGTGGATATTGGGAAGTGGTAGGCAGGCTGTGCACAAATGTAATTGCTCTAGGAACAGGAAGAAAAGGCTGAACTCTGTGCTTCTTCCAAGCACACCCCTGTGTCTTTTGATTCAACTTCTATAGGAATACATTGATCATCTTGAGTGGTGGGTACAAGGCTATGGCCCCAGGTATTTTGTTAGGCGTGGGCTCCCTTGTCATTTTCTTGTGCATCCCATCCCTTAGGCCATGAGCCTCTTTGGAAACCTACTCCTGGTACACCCTCTCCCAACAGGGTACATGCCAGTGATGCTTTCCTGTTTTGTTCTGAGTCACTACCATCCTTTGATGTATTTTTTTCAACTTCCCAAATGTTGTTAAAATGTCTTTCTTATTCCCATCTCTTTCTCCGAGTGCACTAATATTTCTTCAATTCTTTTGTATTTTCATGATGGTTTTTGGGGCGGCTAACACGAGGGCTTAGTGTTCCTCATTTTACTGCAACTCATCATGAAAGTTTTTCCCAATGAGTTTCCGAGGAAAGCATTTGCAGGGCCACATTCCGTTTTGCAAGACAGGTGATTACTCTGGGAATTTGGGCAACCACTTATTGCCACTTCTGCACAGAGTCTCTAGACGCCATCAGCCATTTGTCACGGGTTGGAATAAGCCTGCCTGTGCTGACGGAGTGGAATCCAGGGTCCGCCGTCTGCATTTACCAGTCTCCCATTTAGTTCTGCCTCATTGGTGCTTCACCTCGCTGTTTGATGGGAAATATTCTCTCCATAAACTTCAGTAAGATGTAATGGATTTCTGCAGTGGAAATATTGTTCAAGCTGCAAAACCAAATCGCAGCAGGCGCTTTGTCTGGGGACCCTGTGTCTAGCAAAGCAGCCACTTAAAACGCCAGTTGTACGAAGCCACAAACAGTCACAGCTAATTCCCTTTGCAAGGGTTTTCTTTGTATGTATGGATGAATCACACCACCAAACACAATCATTGTTCTGCTAAGACTGCAGCATTAATTATCTCTGTCAACTTGTGCTTGTGAGTCATTTACACACTGGGTTTCCTCTTAGGATTAGAAAATGATGGAGTGGGGGCAGGAGACTCAGTTGGAGAGGATGTAGTGTGTATACTTTGTAGTCACTGGGAGAATGTGGATGTTTCAAGAGTAGGGCAGCTATCACAAGACTAACCCTGATATAGTCTAACTATAGCCATTTGTAAAAATATGGTGTAAGAGAGGCTCAGGGCAACACTGAGTAAGGAAGACAGTGCAGAGTCCAGCAGAAGCCATATCATACCCTCTGGAAAGTGAATGGCCATGCTGAAGATCATGGAGCCTCTAATCTCCTAATCACAGGTTCTGGGTCATGGCTGTACACTAAATACACTAAAACACATGGAGAACATTAAGAATCTTGATGCCCAGGTGACACCCCAGATTGCTTGAATCAGAATTTCTGGGGTGACACTCTGGAATTTTGCATACATGCATGTGTGTGTATCTCTCTCTCTCTCTCTCTCTCTCTCTCTCTCTCTCTCTCTCTCTCTCCCTCCCTCCCTCTCTCTCTCTCTCTCTCTCTCTCTCTCTCTCTCTCTCTCTCTCAGTCTCTCTCTCTCTCTCTCTCAGTCTCTCTCTCTCTCTCTCTCTCTCCCTCCCTCAGCCTCTCTCTCTCTCTCTCTCTCTCTCTCTCTCTCTCAGCATGTGGTTGACATTGGGTATATTCCTTAATTATTACTTTCTACCTTATTTTCTTTAGACAGGGTCTCTTACCAGAGCTTGAGCACTATGGCTAGCCAATAAGTCCAAGGCATCCTCTTTGCTCTGCCTATACAGCACTGGGATCATAAGCATTTACCACCATGCCAGGCTACCACCATGCCTGGCTTTTATGTAGATGCTGGGGACATAGGGCAGGTCCTCATGCTTATGAAGGAAGAGCTTTAGCAACTGAGCCATCTCCCCAGCTCTTCAATAACAGTGATATTTTTAATGCTCCAAGTAGAGGAGGGGTTCTGTTTTTAAGTCTTGTTATTTCTGTATAAACAAAGAAACTTATGAGCTTTATTATTTTGAACTAATTTGGGTTTGGGAAGAAATTAAAAAGATTTATGTCATGGTTATTCCAATTCATTTTTATTTTGGAACAATTTCTATGACCGAGAGTCAGTTATTTTTAAGGAACAGAATTTGGCTGGAATTTTCAAAGTTGAGAATTCAGGAAAATTGAGCAATACTTATCTAATGGATATTACTCTTCAGAATATATGATAGTAAAATCGTTAAAAGTCTGTGGGCAGGCCTGGTACTGAGTGGGTGCAACCTCTCTGAGTCCTATGTCTCTTATGCTTTGTGCAGGTCCTGTGGCTGTTATCAGTGGAGAGGAGGACTCAGCCAGCCCACTGCACCACATCAACCACGGCATCACTACACCTTCATCGCTAGACGCTGGGCCGGACACAGTGGTCATTGGCATGACCCGCATTCCAGTCATTGAGAACCCTCAGTACTTCCGTCAGGGACACAATTGCCACAAGCCAGACACATGTAAGTAATAGGATTGGATTCTGTCCCCCCCCACACTTTTCTTTGTAGGGGGGGTGGTATGGAAGCAAACCATGTCACTGGGGTTCTGGAACCTTCTAGGGTAACCTTTCACCTACCTACCTCCCACTTTCTAGGAGACCCTCCCTCTCTGCCTTTAAGTGCAGAAAATATCCTGGATAAGGGGATGCCAGTGGACAGAATCCCTGGAGAAGGGAGGGCCACAGTCTATGTTTAGTTCCGTCTTTTATTCACCTGGCTCAGCATTGCCCTGAATAAGGAAAGGTGCTCCTATAAGGCAGGGCACACTAAAGAGGCTGGTCTTTTCTGCAGACCCAGCCTAGCTGTTAAAAAACATGGCCTGGCTTTGTCTATACAGCAGCCCCTGAGGTCATTAGAAGATCCATACAGGTCTCCATGGGAGGGGAAGCCAGTGAGGGCAATAAGTACCTTTGAATAGAAATGAATCCCTAGCTGCCCAGCCCAGTCCCCAAAGTATACACTCCCTAAAAACCTTCCAGCTCAAGCTGTAGGAATCCCCTCTTCCTATCACCTAGGGCAACTATTTCCTCTATGTTTCTCCCCTCCTGTTAGTTTCAGCCACTTTCTTTGTATTTTTTCTGAGCCCCTGCTAGGTCCACTCTCAGCTCCTGAAGCTGCAGTAGCTTGTCCCTCCAGCCAACATTGTTTTCCTTCCTGTGTCCCCAAGCTCAATGTGCCCAGTAATATGAATGCACAGCGTCTCCCCTTCACACTGCTCCTGCCTTCCAGGGAATAATCCACTGCTCAGCAGAGTGCAGAGATACCACTAGCGAGCAGGGATACCAGGAAGGGATGGGAGTAACCTGTTAGGGAAAGGCCTCACCATACAGACAGAATACCAAAAGGCTGTGAGTGGCCCATTCCAGCTACCAGAATTCCCACCAGTGGCTTCTTCCCACATCTCAGTCTGGGTTAGGCCTAGGACAAAGGTATATTCTGGTCTTGTTCATCCCTCCCTGGTCTGAACTCTCTGTACTTGAGTCATACTCTTCAACGCTCATAGCTCTTGCTGCTGCTGCTGGGACTTCCAGTAGCCGAGTAGGTCTTGGGTCATCCCATCAGCCTTTACTTCCATTTCTCTGGCTCAAGATTTTTAGTAAGCCTTACCACACTGAGCAGGGTTGTTCTAGTGTCAGCTCAGGCCATTGTTTGCCTCCATATCTAGAATCTGATGTAGTGTTTTGTCAGAGGCTTCCTGTGAGTATTATACAAAGGATACCTGGGTTCTAGATCAAGGTTGAGCATAGGGAAGAGATAAGGTTTCAGATCTACAGTATAAAACCATACAAAGAACAGCACCACTACTAAGCGCTTGTCTGAGATCAGGCTTGTCTGAACTGATAGGGGTAGCCAGGAAGGACAGTCTTCTGTAGTGTTCTTTGGCCATTGCTGTTTTGGATATAAATGTTTTCACTGTTGTTTGAGGTAGTAATTTTCCATAAAGTCCCTGGAGACAGTGAATTAGAAAATTCTGAACCTATGCACCCAGAGAAAATATTGGTGAAATTCTGCTTGCAGTATTTTATCATCTAACCTGTACATAACCTTTCATGTTGTGATTTTATTTTTTAAAACCACCTTAGTTAACAGATATGGCCGAGTCATTTACATATGACTCAACTAATGGCTGATCAACTCCCATCTTGTACACAGACTTCCCTGTAAGACATATGGCCACTATCTTCTGTTTGAGATCATGGAATGGTATTTCAGAGCTATGCTTAGATGCCATTTTAGGGCAAATTACCAACAAAAACACCAAATGTGAAAAATGCAGTCTGGAATAGACCACCAGAAGAGTGTACTTGTTTATGGTATAAAAATTGGAACAATAATTTTAAAACATGTTGCATGCAATAAATATAAGTAGTTTTATCTATTAATTAAAAGTGTACATACACGCCTATCTGCAGACACACAATTAAGGCCCTGTTTAGCCTTTGCTGGAAATGATCATGTAGAGACATTGGTTTCTGAATTACAAATGAGCTTTAATGACCAGGCAAATTCCCAAGTACAGACTCTTGACTGATGAGTGTCACCGCCTGCTGTAAGTGGATGCTCTGGTCTGTGGATGTACAGAGTCTGATCCTAGGGTCATATCTGTTTACTGGAGCGTTACGTAATCATGCCATCAACACAAGTATAAGACAAGGGTGGATCTAACGTGTGGGAGGGAGGGAAGTTTCTTTTGAGACGTCAGGACCTTTGTCCCTTGGGAACTTAAGAGCTGTGGAGAGAACTCTGGGACCAGTTGGGTGTCCTTGGAAGTCAGGGTAAATCTTACAGCCAAGGAGCCACCATACCATGAAAACCATGGAGGATACAGAGCTCTCCTTTTGGAACTTGTCCTGGTGTGTGAGCCAACATGGCCGTCTAGGGGATGAGCAAGTAGAGGTTGGTGGACATAGATTCTAGGCTTCTTGGCAGAGACTTGGCTTGGAGGGAACAAACAAAACCTTATCACAAAAAGATCATGGATTGAATCCAATTGTCCAAGCCCCTTGACTACAGGAAAAGTATCTTTTTAGTGCTGAAGTCAGTCCATTTGGCCCTATCAATACATAGTGGAAAAATAATTATTCTTAGAAAACATGTGTGGTATGATAAGTACTTTGTAGGAGCATTATAATTGTATTTGGCTGATTCTCCTGTGACTCAAACAAGCAGGGCCAGAAAGGCAGAGAGGCAGTGAGTCTCTGATTCTCAAGTTCATCCGTCAAGGGAACTAACTCTGTGACACAACCCTATGTATAATGAGATACCATCGTAATAGTTAAAGCCATATGTGCTTTGGCACATCAATAGGCAGGAGCAGCTACAGTGCTGTATACAAGACTGGGACCACACCTTTGGAAGGACAGTGAAAATCAGGGTATTAAGAGACCAAATTATTCATATGGTGGATCCCAGGGTGTGCCCCATCTGATTCCCTCCCTTGTTCCATTTTAACATGTATCATTTGGGAGTGTTGTAGGGACAGAGAGCTTCCTGACTACAGGCCTCATTACCCATCCTCTACAACAACAGATTAAGCTCAGAGTGCTTTTTCTCCTTTATTCTTGTGTTTACCCTGAGTCATGGGACCTTTCTGACCAGAATGATTAGGATGCTGGTTGGCTTCTTGCTTTCTATCTGTCTTCAATCTGGTCCACAGCATTTTTCATCGCATGTCAGGCTGCAAGGATATTTAAAGATCACCTGGTACCAATCCCTTATCAAGATGCTTGCATCCCCCTGCGTGTGTCCCTGACAAATGCTCTGCATTTGACATTGTCTTTATTCCAAAATGATTCAGCCTTTACAGGATTCTGAAAGACCTGAATAAAGATACAGCTATTTGGCCCTGTATAACCAACCTGAGTCCAGTAAGCCCTTTGTTATTTATGTAAACATTCCCAGATTCACAAAAGCACTAGACAATGGATATAGCTTTCCTTGTGACAAAGCTGAGGGTCTTGGGCTAGATCTTACTGAATCAGACAGAATGGACCTGTCCAAATGGAGATGGTGAAATGTGTACATAGCAACATTAGGTCTTAGATTATTTTTGTGTATCTTGTGGGCCTCAGTAAAGTCAATACTTGGAAGGCCTGGACTTGCTATCATTTACAGAGTTAGGCTTCTACTCTTTGCTATAGGCTGGAGAAAAGGCATCCTTGTTGTCTGTGAAACACAGGGTTCTCTGTCTGTCCCTTTTCTTAGAACCTAATCTCTGTTGAGGAAACAGGCTGTTGGCAGGGGAGAGAATCTGCTTCCATCTCCATCATCCCTTTGGTCTTCAGGTGTCTATGTCTGCCTTTGTTCCCAAGTAGTGTTATCCACTTTCCCAGGGTCAGCACCTCACCTCCTGCAAACAGGAATGTGTCCCCAAGACTGACTTCTCCTTCCATTATCATTCTCCAAGACATGTTTGTCTGTTTCTTTCTACTCACCATGACAACTTGTGTTGTTATGGAACTGCTAGTCCACTTCTTGAGCCACATCCCCAGGATACTCAACACTCTTTCTTTGATCTCTTTGCACAGCTGGAGCAGGTTTCTGAGTCTCTAACTCCTCTTAGCATCTGTGCACCATCCTGAGAAGACTTTAGCTTCTCCACCAAATATACCCTTAGGAAGGACTTGTGCTAGGCATTCTTCAAGACTCTAGAAAAGATGAAGCAGACACACACTGCTGTCACCTTCTCAGTTTTACTGCTAACCATAGCTAATCCCCAAGACGTCCCCCTACTTCCTAGATCTTCCTCACCCCACTGTGCCACGCACATTCTGCTTTTGGCTGTTCTATTGGTTTTGCAGCCTTTATTCTTTCTTTTCAGATTGGCAATTGTTTCCTAACTGTTGTATGTAATTCTTGTTTTGAAATAACACTCTCCTCTCTCTCATATACAGCATTGCCCTATACTCTTTTCTTCCTCAATATTCTGTGCCATAATGCCACTTCAATCCAGACACTTGTTCATCCCTCCCAGGGTCACTCTATCCCAATATGAGTTTTCTTTCTTGCTTCTTTCTAACCCATAGCTTGCAGAAAACACCATGTACCGGCCTTGGATGATTTTACACCAGATGCTCAGTCACCCTGTCACCTCTCAAACAAGTGTGTACTGTTTCCCAAACAGGGATTTACTTTCTTTCCAGTTATAGCACTTCTGTGATATAATTGCCCCCACCCATGCATGCACTCTCACTATGTGTTCATGCGTATGTATGTATGTGGGAGGTTAGGGGACAATTTTGATTAGCACTCCTCAGGCTCCAACCATGTTTATTGAGATGGGGTCTCCCCTTGACCTAGCATCAGCTGAGTACTCCAAAACTGAGCCTAGGATAATGAAAGCAACAAAGAAACACCATGGGACCCATCATCTGTCTTTATTCATCAAACCAGTTACCCAGAGTTCTAGACATCCTATAACCCTCCATACCTCGTGAACAAAGGGAGCTAGCTTGCATAGGAGTGAGGATAGTTTGTGTGTAGTATATTCAAGGTTTACCAAAGTTCTTAGACAGAAGACTGGGTCAGTCTTTGTCTGGCACTTATAACCTCTTTGATTACAGACTCGAGATGCTAGGGACCATGTCTTCAGGTGAGGTAGTAGCTACTCCTGGCATTAGATAATTGTTTTCTTCTTATAATGGGTTTAAAATGGGCAAAAAGTAGAGTTCCCACATGTTCCCATTTATTCCTCCTCCCTACAATGGTTTGTTTCTCTATCATTGAAATCTGGCATGAGTGTAGTTCGGTTTTGATAAGTGATAGCATTATGATAATATTGAAAGATTACTGTTAGCTAAATTCCACAGTTTTCAGTAGGATTGTCACTTGGTGTGTGGCAGTTCTGTGTTCTGATCTAAAAATCCTTTTTCATGCCCCAAACCCCTAGCATCCACTGATCTCTATATTGTTCCCATTTTGCGTGACACATGTTTTCTAGTTTTCATATAGTTGGAATCACAGTGTAATTAGCCTTCCAGCTTAGCTTCATTCACTTAGCAGTATGCCCCTAAAATTCCGCTATGTCTGTCCATGTGGGGAAAATTTAAGAAGGCTGCCACAGCGGCACAAGCCCCAGAGGGGCTTCCGCCTCCGTGGCAGGTCCCACATTAGGGAAGAAGTCCTATGGTTCCAGCGGCCTGAGGACCTTGTCGGAGGCAGGCCCCAGTAACACGAAGTCCTTGGTTCCAAAAAGGTTTATTGTCATGGAGGATAATAGATGGATCTAGGCGTACCCCCCAAAACTCAGGGCAGTCCCGAGTTATATAGGGAGGGAGAAAGGGGGAGGATTGGGGGAGGATCTGGGGGAGGCATGTTTAATTTGCTCTGCCCTCTGGCCTTCATTAGTATGTAAATCCCTAGGGCCTGAGGCCTATAGCCTGGCCTATGTGACTCTATGGAGATGTGACTGCTTTTCAGGATCCTGGATGATGGGAGGGACCGAACTCCTGCCGGTTCTCGCGGTTCTCACGCAGAATTCCACGCAGCAGAGTCTGCAGAGTCTCGGGGTTCTAGGCACCTGCTCAACCATGACCCAGGATACCCTTACGAAGTCCCACATGTCCATAGCCTGATAGCTTACTATTCTTCATTATCAAGTAATTATCAATGCGCTACACTTTTACCACTCACTCACCTACTGAGGGACATTGTATTGGTTTGTTTGAGCTCCAGCTCAATAGCACAAAAAGCACAGAACCCAGACAAGTCAGCTTCAAACAACATGAATGTGTTGTCATAGTCTGAAATCAAGATGTCGGTAGGGTATTGTTTTTTCTGAAACCATTTCAGATCCTTTTGAGCCTCTCAGTGTCTGATGGGACAGCCAGCATCTTGGCTGTTCCTCAAATTTGCAGATGAATCATCCCATCTATCTTAATGTGACTTCCAACAAGGACAGTAGGCATATTAAATTAGGGGCCACCCTACCCCAGTGTGATCACTTAAAATAATTATATCTGCAGTTTCCATACTTCCAAATGAATTCACATTCTAAGGTACCTGGAGTTAAGGCTTCAGAATGAGTTTTATTGAAGTGGGCAATTAACAGCTTCATTATTTGTGGTTTCCCATTTGGAACAATAAAGCCATATAAACATTCAGGTGCAGGCTTATGGGTGGACATAAGTTTTATACTTATGTGTATAAATAATTAGAAGTAATCTGGATCATATGCTAAGAACATGTAGCTTTACAAGATACTGTAAAACTGTCTTACCAAGTAGTGGCACTAAGGCAGGTAGTTTCTGGTTTCCCTTAGACTTGCCTCTGCTAATCATCTCCTGTCTCAGATTCTTTGTGGTTGTGCATTCCCATTCTTTGCTTTTTGAAGTGTCTTCCACTCTGAATTGTCCCAGAAATAGATGCTAATATAGTTCTTGTGGATGTTTACACAGACTAATGCACACCACTTTCATCTTGTCATGGTCGAAGGCCAGTTGGTGTGCTCATGTCAGAGCTGGTTCCTTGGCTTACCAGTGTGTCCGAGCTTTCAGTGAATATCAGCAGAGTTTAGTGAGTCTTTTCTTGTGGTTCAGTTTCAAGCTTCTGATTAGCCCTTCCTTTTTATGTATCCATCGTTTTTTCTAAAATTTTATTTTATTGTTTTTTGAGACAGGGTTTCTCTGTGTAGCCCTGGCTGTCCTGAAACTTTCTCTGTAGACCAGGTTGGCCTCAAACTCAGAAATCCGCCTGCCTCTGCCTCCTGACTGCTAGGATTAAAGGCACATACTATCATCACTTTCTTTTCTTCTTTGCTTTTTCTGCCATCTTGCCAGTGTCTTCATTTTCTCCATGTAATGCTTTCAAGCTGGTTCTCCAGTTTTAATTTTCCTTGTGGGTTTCCATTTTGAAGGATGGTCATGCATTCAACCCTGAGCCCCTCCTGGCTGGCCAACCTCGTGCTCATCCCTTCCATCTATCACAGAGGACATGGAAGCTCTACCTGACGTCTTCACAGCATCCCCCCATGAGATTGCCAAAATTCTTTGATCTGTTGGTTTTCTGCAAAGTCCTTTTCTCTTTTGTTCACCTACTTAGTTTACAGACATCTACTGTTCTCATGCTAAGTGTAGAAGCTGGGGCTAGAGTGCAAATTCCATCCTTTATATCTCTTCAGCCACAATACATCTGCTTAGGGGCTTAAGCCCTACTCATTTCCCCAAGACAACATCACTATACACTCTCCCACTCTCATCTATGAACTTTCCACACCAGGAAATAGAGCCAAGGACACTCAAGTCTGTGGTCTTTATGGAGTTGAGTAAGTTGTTTGTCTCCTCCTTTGCTCCTGGGCTTATTAGTCATGGAGCTTGCCTTTTCTGGAAGAGAAACTGCCAAGGCTGGTTTGCCAGCTGCAGAGGGGAGCGCAGAGCCTGTGTGTGCAATGCAGTATTAATAGTGCATCTGCATGATATAGATTTCTGTCAACCTCTGTACTAACAAACATCGCTTAGCTCAGGGTAATGATAGGTGTTTATTCCCCAGCCACTTAGCTCAGCATCATAGACTTGAACATGAAATATGGAAAATGGGCTTCTTTGTCTGGGAAGAGCAGACCCCTCCTAGAGCCAGTATCTGAGGCCACAAGAGCAGCTGCTGCTGCAGAGGCAGTGTGTATCTTTCTAGCTTTTCCTTCTTTGGAATTTCAGACTGGCCTTACTAATGGCAAGAAGGGGCTCTGGTTACAGAGCTGATCTGGGAGCTCCCTGAAGTTGCAGCTGAGAAAAGAAGGTTACCATATAGGGGGAGGGATGCTTCCTGGTAAGGGGTAGGACAAAACTGGCAAGGTGTGACATGGAAGGGATGAGACAGATGTGCAGGTGTGGGGTTCAAAGGTGCTCCTTCTTTCTTATACTGGTTGATCTTGACAAGCACCCTTAGCGGAACCATGGGCTGAATCACGATGAAGGCATCAGTGACATTTGGCTATTAGACTTTGCCAGTGGTTGGGCATTCCCAGGCTCAGATTTCCAGACAGTAGATCATGGAGCATTTTAAATGACTGTAAGCTAGGATTGCTCATCTCTGTTTCGCTTTCATCCAATTTTCAGGTTTAATTGGGATGTTTAGCAGATCTCTGAGAGGTCTGTGATGCTAGGTTTGGTACACCCAGCTTCCTTTCTATTTTGAAGATCTGGAGAGTGCCAGGATGGGACATCTTGGGAGTCAAGGGAATTAAGTCCTGTTAATTAAGCTGGAGTGCAAATATAGTCACACACTTGTCTTGTGGCTCTCTACCCTTAGGGAATAACCATTTCTAGACACAAACATCTATATCCTCTGGGTATGGTATAGCTCAACTATACTATTTTGTAATAACACCCCCCCCCCTCCATAGGGACATGAAACTAAGTATCCATACTCATTCCAAATGAGTTTAAAGCCCTAAACATACTGAACATGCACTTCAAAGTGGGCTTCAAAGTCCACCAGCACAAAGAGACCTATTCATGTTCATCTCCTTGGGCCAAGGCAACCTGCTTTTCAGTTGATAGCTATGACCTCGTCTGTTCTGTACTTCACGGCCATAATCACATACTTAAAGTTAGAAACTGCATGCAGTCATGCTAATTAAGTAATGAGTTATAATTATGCTCACTGTAAATACACAGTAATTGGATAAAAAATGTACTTGGGGGATAAGGATGTACTTCATGGTTGAAGGTGAGGAATGATAAGGTCTCTAGCCATCCTGGAGGGGTGTCAGTTTGTAGTGCAATGTGAGCCCATGGAGATGTACCCAGCAGAGGCAAGTGAGCAGGGTGTGAAGTGGGTACTTTATTTCCTTTCCAGAAGCCTAGATGCAGCAGGACTATCTGTCTTCCTGGTGCCTTCCGGCCTTAACCTTGTCTTTAGGGAGTGGGAACTCTAACTTCCCTCCTGACATTTTTTTCCAGTTCAGAGTTTCTCAGTAATAAGCTTACTTTTCTTCGTGACCGATTTCAGATACAAAGTCTGTTTAGGGATGATGATGATGATGATTATGATGATTTACTTTCGTTGTAAGTGTGTAGAGGAGGTAAGAGGTGGACACTGAGCATCTTTCTCTATGATACTTCATTTTTTGAGACAGGGTCCTTCACTGAACCTAGCATTAGCTAGATTGGATGAACACAAGTGAGTAGAGATCCACCTGGTTCTATGCCTACCAACCCCAACTCTACTCTAAGGTTCCAGATGGGTGTGACCAACCTAGCATTTTTATGTGGTGCCGATGATCCAAACTTGGATCCTTGTGCATATGCAGCTGGCATTTTACTGACTGAGCCGTCTCCTCAGCCTCAGCCACTGATTAGGATTTTTAAAGGGTGATAATTCTAAACTAGTTGAGACACACAGACATCAGACAGTAATTCAAAGATGGGCTTTATAACTGAGCTAAAGATGGTTGCTTGGACTTAAAGTCAATATGAGGAATTTGATGCCTTTCCTAAGCCTTGAACTTATGACACACAGGTATTGCTGCTGCTGAGCACATTCTGTCTATCCTGTTGTAGTGAGAGGGATCAAAATTTGCATTCCAAAGTCTAGAAATGCACAAAAAGACTTAGCACACAGGGAATTCTTTATGAATCTTGCCTAGACAAGAAATGTGATGACTGATGATGAATTCTGCCTCATTCCTCAGAACAATCCCTTGCCCTTCTCACCAAATACCACAGACACGAAGGGAAGGACGTGGGAGTTACCTTCCTTGTTGTTAAGAAGACAGAGACACTCATTTTAGGAGAAGAGTTTGAAAAATCAAGAAAAAGTGTCTACAGGACTGGGAAGATATCTTATTAGTCAAGAGAGCTCACTGTGCAAGCACGAGGACCTGAATTCAAATCCTCATCTAGGCCTGGCTTTGAATGCCAACAACCCAAGCCTTGGGGATGGAACCAGGAGGATTTTAGGTACTTGCTGCCCAGCCAGTCTAATCAAAATAGTGAGATTTTGATTCATTCAGGGGGCAGTGTCTTAAAGGAACCTAGCAGAGAGCAGTAAACTATGACAGTGCCCATTCTCCTCTGGCTTCTGCATACGTGCACACACGTGCATGAATACTCCCTCCCAAACACAAAAGAGGAAAAACTCTTTGAAAACGTAATGAAAATAATAAAAACAAAGTTAATCTACTATTTAAAAGAGCAGGAACCATCTCTCTTCTTTGTTTTTTTTTTTTAAACTTTCCTGGCTTCTGTTGTTGCTATGTGATAAATACTCACTGAAGATTTGAAGCTAGGAGCTTCATATGAGAGAGAACATGTGATATCTGTGTTTCTGGGTCTGGCATTCCATGTTCAATGTGCTCTTTTCTAGCTCCATCTATTTACCTGCAAATTTTATGATTTTTACCTTGGGTGGCTTGGGAAGTCTGGACAATAGAAGTTATGATGAGCAGTAATGATATCCACGGTCTCCAGCTTTATTATAGCCATCATCAGCACGTCCATCTCACATGGCTAGATTATGAAGATGAGGAGAAACATGCTGAAATGTGTTCACGGGTCTTAGTTTTTTACAAATAATTTTTAGTTTAGAAGGGCTGGAGAAAGAAAAGAGGCCATATCCAACCTTGAGGGGAGCAGGTCTGCCATCATTAATTGTAATCACTATTAGGATTCTCTTTCCATAAGACCTGTCTAGCAGAAAATTATTATCATTTTCACCATTTCTAGTACCTGTGAATGCTCACGCATCATCTAAAGATGATGGGAGATGTGGCAAGCATGCCAGGATTCTCTTGTTCACTTCATACTCTATTCCTAATGCTCCGTCACTAAGACTCAAAATTCTACTGTCTCCTTGGGTGGGAAGCCAGGAGCCTAGTTGTCCTTGCATCTTCTTCCAACTTCCTTTAGTTCAGGATTTCAGAAACAATGCAGAGAGGGATGCTAACCGATATTTCCTCTGCGCTTCCCCCAAATTCCATGATCTAATAAGTTTGGGAACATTTATTACATATATGTCTTCCTATGGCATTCTTAAGTCCTGGGCACTAAAATTATTTCAACATTCCAAGAAGGACATTGGCCTGGATGGAGTGACACATCTTTAATTCAGCGCTTGGGGAGTTCAGGCAAGAGGATAGAGATTTGATGTCATCTTGACTCAAAAAACAAGTCAACAAAAATGACCTTGGGTCTTCAGTTTTCCCAAATGTATCATACCATGAAACTTGAGTCAGAGCTTTGCTTGTCATTGTCTCTGTGAATAAGAGCATGCAGTGGGCCATGTTCTGACCATCCTGGAGTTCAGTGTCTCCTTATTGCCTTCAGGCAGATGATGTAAGTCACTCTGAAAATGTCCAGATGGGCCTGATCCCTTTTGGCAAAGATAGTATCATATTTCTTCTTAAACCTTTAGGGGGGACAGGAAGAGGCTGCACTCAGTGGCAATAATCAGAGTTAGAATGTGGCACTCTTTAGGATTTCAGGCAGAGTACCAACAGGCCCTGTTCACAGGGATCAGGAGTCATTTTGTGTTCTGTGCCTAGGAGTCTCTGCAGACACTTCTGACATAGCCTGACCTCCATATCAGGAGACATTGGTCATAGCCAGAATTTCACTTTGTTCCTTATTTCTGGACAGATCTGACATTTCAAGTGGGAAGTCTCTTAAGGAAAAGGGCAACCCAAGCTCCAGGTAACATTCAGGACCACTGTTTCCCAGCCACTGTGTTGAAGGTAGAAACAAATGCTCCCCTCTGGAAAGAAATATGATAATAGTCTTGGTACTGAGTGGTTGAGTCAAGCTCTTACAGTTGAGCGAGTAATCTACACCACTGGTCAGAGTGGATCTTTATTCATCAGATTTGGATGTGAGTTGTCCTAGCTTGCCTAGTCAAGTATTACTTGACTATGGTCAAGACATAAACCCATTGTATATTTTAGGAAGGAAAAGGTAGTCACCATGGCCATTATGTTATGAGATGAACTGCTACGAGAATTTGAAAATCATTGATCAACTTCATATAGTCAGCACATATCTGATTACCCTTGCTTACAACTATCATTACAAGTTTTGCTAGGAATATCTTCTCAGGGACTCATCAGGTTAATGTTCCCCAAAATGTTATATTTTCAAAGTTTGGAGTTATTTTTCAAAAAGCTAAGAACTTTCCCCCTCTGCCACCTTAAGCAAATCCAAGAAATAACATTTTATTACTCAGATCCACAGCTGTAGAGATATTCCTAGGAGTCAGAACTATAAAATGTTGGGTGTCAGAAAATGGTTGATGCAGATGAACACAAGGCTTGGGCCAATTTCTTTTTGGGTTAATTGGAACTGGAAAGCTGTGGACTCAACTGGAGAGCGCAAAGAGATCCACAGAGGGGTTCATCTGTTCTCTCAAGTCTTTGGTTTACTTTCCCCTTTAGTTTTGCTTTGTAAAAGCTCATCTCTCCCATACACATGTGTGGTACTGCTTATGTGCAGTGATCTGTGGTCTCCTGTACCTGTGCCAGTGCAGGGGCTTTTAGAATCAGGGTTTAATGCCCATTACTGTATCTTTAGATACAGGAAATAGTAAATAGCCTGAGTCTTGTTCATATTATGAGCATGTCTCATGTTTTGAACGTTTGATTATATTGACTGAGATATTTTTATCTAAAAATAATAGGCCATAATTCTGCCCCACTGGACTCATATAATAATAAATTTGATAATTATTTAGAGCAATTAAATAATAAAGAAAGGTTCCAAGTTGGACTCCAGCTCTTCTGTGTTGGGATTCTCTTTCCTATCCCTTCATTGGTTTTGATTTACCACCATGGTAATACCCCTCGTGGTTTGAGATTGAAATACTTTTCCTTTTCTTTGTTCACTGGGAAGAACTATGCCACATATTTATTCTAAAGCCAGCCACTCTCAAGCAGAATGGAATTACCACAAACACTTTAGGCTCCTGAAGAGTCTCTTCTGGGTCTGGAAATAGAACTCATTTCCTCTGAGGTATATGCCCTGTATGACCATGTGAAGGGAGTGAACACCATCACATAATCAAGGTTCTGTCAGGAGAATGTGATAGTGACCACTAGAGATGAGGGGAGATCCCCAGTCCCCCTCAGTGAGTAAAGTGTGCTCATCTACATTTCAGACATGCTAATGCCTTTACTTCTTAGAGTGAGCAGAAACCCTATGAGGTGCCCATAGCAGAAAGAAGAGAGCACTGAGCCCATGTGTCTTTTTAATATTGTATCACTATCCTCGTAGAGAGATGGTACTGATCATTTATGGTTGCTGTTGTCACTATGGGGCTGGTGGCTTGTAATAATTTCAGGGGTGTGCTTAAGAGCCCAGGCAAGAATGTCTACACTTGGGTTTAATTGAACCTGTTTGTGAATTTCTGGGAGCAGGTTTGGGTATAGTTTTTAGGAAGTAGATGGGAGTGGGTGGATGGTGAACAGTGGGTTAGAAAGGAAGAGGAGGTAAGTAAGTTCAGTAGACTGAAATCTGACGGAGGGGCATTTCTGAACTTGGAAGTCCATTATCTCAATAGTAGTGTCTAAAACAGTGATTCTTGTTGGTTGGGCAGTGACACACTGAAGGTAATGAATTAGCCAGTAGTTTAATTATTACAGAACTCTAATAGGCAAGTACTATGGCTGTCCTTATTTCCTAGATGAGGAGGAAACTGAGACAAAGGATGTAACATGCTAGAGTCCCATAGCTAGGACATGACAGAACTGTGACACACGAGGCTTACCACCCTATTTGTCTGTCTCAAGCAGTCTCTCCTGCATTAAATTAGCTAGGAATGAAATATGACTCCTTCCTTTGACAAGGAGGGATTATCTAGGAACTCAAGAAAGTTGAGGGACTTGTTCAAGGACACTTGGTGATCAGTTCCAGCCTCACACATGTTCAAGCTCCTCTCTTCTAGCTCAGGCCTGATGTCTGACCTACACTCGCACCTCATCTTTAGGTGCGAGTAGACTAAGTGTCTTCTTGGAGGATTTCAGACATGTGCTACTTTGGCTGGCGCAGTACTGATTTTCAAGCAACAGAGTTAGTCTCTTTTTAGTGTTCCTGGGCTCTTATGGGACCCAACACCACCCTCATTGCCAAGACAGTCTGGATTTGCCTCCTTTGAGGGAGGCAGGCTTCCTGGAAGATAAGTTCAGTTACAGATGGATGGGAGAAGTAGTACAATAGAAGGGAAAGATCAATGTCCTCAGAGCCACCATCTCTTGTGTCATGCCAGAGTCTCCTTGGAGCCCATCCCAGGAGACTGTGTAGGTTAATTTGTTACCCAGACTGTAACCAGCCCTCTCCCCAGACACAGTATTTGCTTCTGCCTCCAGACCTAGAAATGCTGGTGATACAGCAACTCTTCCTATGGGATTCTGCTGAGTTGCGAGGCCCTAATGCCACTGGTAATGAAGAAGTGTTGGGACAAAGCTCCTAATGGCTCATTGATTGGTTGAATTATGCGCAATGTAATTCTGAAAATAGATTTTAAATATGTGCTTGGGGATTTGTGGGGATTTGTTACCAAGGAGTTTTAACTCAGTCGTGGCTGATTTGACAAAGACATCAGCACTGAAGGAGAGCTAGATTTTTGGACACACTGTTTATCTCAGTAAGAACCTTCTCCAGAGGCACTACAGGGTTCAGAGTGCTGATGTGGGGACAGATGTAAAATGGTTTTGAACCTCTCAGCAATGGTTGTAAGGAGTTTGATTTGGTTGGACTTATCACTCAAACTCCTTAGCGTGTGTGTGTGTGTGTGTGTGTGTGTGTGCCTGTATGGGCATGGATGTGCTAGTGTGTAAGTATGAAGGGCAGAGGACCTCATGTATTGGTCTGCATCTTGTTTGAGACAGAGTCTCTCTTATTCCCTCTTTTATACACCCAGCTCACTGGCCCATTATCTTCAAACAAGCCTGTCTGCCTCTGATTTCTCAGTAGAGATGAAGTGGGATTATAAACAGTTATGCCTCTGTTTATAATCTGTTTTCTGGGTATCTGAAAAGAGGTCTTTCCTGTTGAGTAGCAATCATTTTACCCACTGAGCCATTGCCCCAGCCCCTCTCTCCCTTACTACTTTTAAGGTGGAATGAAGACAATATACATACTGGAATTTCCCTCTTATCCTTTCTGAAGTTAAGGACAACAGAAGTTTCCTAGTTCCAAACTCTCACCCATCTGAAGCTACTGTTCACTGGGAGAAACAAAGGGAGGTCTTCCTGGAGGCTTAGCCTTTGGGATAGTGAAGCAGTACCCCACCTAGCAGCATCTCTGGATCCAGGCTGTCAATAAAGGAAGTATGCCTCAGGGGCTGGACTTTTATCCCTCACTCATGTTTCTTTCTGTCAGTACCAGAGTAATTTGGAGATGATAGGAACATGAGCAGAAACTTTCCTGTGAGGGAAAAACCATCAGCACATCACACACCGAGTTCTCCCAACATGCCTTCTTCTCACTGTGTCTAAATGGAGCCATTGTGCCTTCCACTTTGGATGCAAGGTGGGTCTGAAACAAATGAGGGCAGGCGAATATGAGCCTTCTGAGGAAGTTAGAGTGACACTGCATTTCTAAGGGGAGATTACAGTCTTCCATTTTAACCTCTGTCACAGAGGGACTATAGCACACTTCCCTAGGGTAGTTTGTACTCAGCTAGTCATCAAAAAAAGCAGCATTCTTAAGGAAAGGGGTGGGGAACAAAATCTAGAGGAAAAAAAAGCCAGTGCTCTGCTCTAATAAAGAAATTACTGACGTTCTGCATTATGAACTGTATTAATTTTTAATGGCTGAGAAAGGACTTGATTTATAATGCATCCTTCCCGGCTGCAGAGCCTGTCCCCAGCTAATAAATAAATGACAGGTCTCCTGTATTAAAAGTATTCATCATTTTACATCGTTGGAATGTAAATGGTGAGAGGCAGTGAAGGAGAGACCCCTGGGAGGGGGCGTGTCCTGCACCCAGCTGGAGAAGGCACTGCTAAGTAGCTTGACCTCTGAAAGGGAACTCCATGCACCCCTTCCTCTTAGGTTGCAGCAGAGTGACCCAAATATATCTCCTTGTTCATGTAATCCAGGAAAAAGATGGCAAAATGGGGCGATAAACCACTTAGCAAAGTTCACTATGCAAGTGTAAACTCCTGAACGTTAAACAAAACTGTCTATGGCTTGTTCTCACATATCCTGAGCAAGAGTTGTTAGGGGGTCCCCATAAGGTTCTTTAAAATTGGCTGGGATGACTTTTTGAGTATCTCATTCTTGTTGACAGTAATCTGTGACTCACAGCTGTAGGTTTCCTTTCTGGGAGGTAGTCTAGTAAACGAATAATCAAGTGACACTCAACATTTGTGCATGGGTCTTTAAGAATACATACTTAGTGTAAATATTGGAGGGGCATCAGAAAAGTTAAAAAGAAGGAAAGAAGAACCACCCCAGACTACATGCAAAGGCAAGTAGTAATAGATGGTGTTTGAGTTCCAGCCCCATTTTCTTCATATATATGCACATGTAAGCAAATAACACAGTAACACAGACAAAAACCAACATGCACGCGTATCATATGTAAAGATCAGACTGCATTTTGCATATGGTTTTAAAGTCCAAATTTGTTAAATTAACAACATTTCAGAGACCTTTATTTCAAGTCATCAAAAGCGATGCAGCTGGGCTGGGGTGATGGTAAAATGGTTGCCTCGTAAGTGACAATACTTGGTAATTTGTGTTATCCTAGTCCTGGGGAAGTAGAGACAAGTAGAACCCTGGGCTCTCTGGTCAGCCAGTCTACCTTATTTGGTGAGTTGTAGGCCTGTGAGAAATTGAGTCTAACAAAAAGAAGAAAAGAAAACCCCACTAACAAACAAACAGCTTGGACAGAGCCTAAGTAACAATACCCAAACTTTCATGAGCATACACATGCACCCACATACACATGTACGGACCAGCGCATACACATATATACAAACACACACATGATGCAACCATTTTTAAAGCTATGTGTATGTGGCTTGGCAGGATTCCCCAGTGGTACCATTGTGGAGCTAGCAGCAAGCCAATGAAGATATATCCTTTTGTTCTCCATGACAATGCCAACTGGAAAGTAGCATCTGTGAAAAATAAGGTTAAAGGATAGTTTGTGTGCAGAGTGTCTAATTATGGAGCAACCACTGTGCTGCAGACTTAGTGCAGCAGGCTGAGGGATAAACAGAGTAGGCTCTACCTCAAGTGATGGAGTCTACACTCCAGCTGGGGAGACCATAAATAGTTCCTGAAGCTACATGTATAGTATAACGTGTGTCACAGAAACCTGCAACTGAAAAGCTGAGTGTGCTTACAGAGCAACTGCTTGTTTAAATTAGAGGAACAGAGATGTGGGTGAGGGCGTCGTAGAGGAGGGGGTATTGGAACTAGAAAGTGATGGAAAAAATTGAACAGGTTGAGTTGCAAAGGAAGGGCCTGCCAAGTCACGACATTAGTATGTGGAGGAAGAGCAGTGGATGGTATCTGGGCTTTAAAGATGTGGGCTTGGAGGTCAGGGTGACTCTAGGATAACCACTGGTAAAGATGGAGCCTATAGATACATGGAATCATGTTATTAAACAATTATATAATTATGAATTTGTAAGATTTATATTTAAATAGCTCAAACCTATATTTATCACAGTGCCTACTGCTGATCTCTTAAAAGTAGGTTATGACTTGGGTGGGGGTGGGAAAGAGAGAGAGAGAGAGAGAGAGAGAGAGAGAGAGAGAGAGAGAGAGAGAGAAGCATTCTTTAAGACAGATGATAGAACAGTTGTAATTTCGGCACTCAGGGGAATGAGGTAGAAGGGTTGTGAGTTCAAGGCCATCTTAGGTTACTTATCAAGAACTAATCTTGGAAGAAAAAATTTTTTTAAAAAAATACAGAGATCAAACTAAGTAGGTTATTCAGAGACTGATTCAAGTGGATAAAGAAGACCCTTGCTCGAGGAAGGAATGAGATGAAATCCCCCCTTGGGTATGCCTTTCATCACAGAGGCAATACTTAGAAAATGAGACTTAGCAATCTCTGCTAGCAAGTTCGACTCCTGATTTATTTATATTGCCTTCAGAGGCTTATAAAAATGGAAGTTTGCCTAGATTTTGAAACTAGCATTTCTGTCTGTTCACATAGAAATTTATTCCTTCATTTGTTGTGCACAGTTCTAAACACAGATAGATCAATGCTTTTGGCTTTACAAAAAGATAAAAAAGTAAAAAGCCCCTGAGTTGGAGAGGCAAAGGCTCAGGGACCACGCTGCAGCAAAAAGCCTGCTCCTATGTCTCAGGAGCAATAAGCAAGGTAGAGACCCAGAAGCTGCTAGTCCTCAAACACTTGGGGTTGGGGGGGGCATCTGTATTTTCCTGGTGTTGAAAAGGAACTGTGCACGATCAGGTCCTAGCTGGCCTCAGTATTATAACCAGACACTTATATTAGAAATATGATCCTCACTTGTACTTTTATGCTTTCAAGTCTTGGACCAAAAATTCTTCCAGCAATAGGACTTGGCTCTCAGGCATTTTCCTTCCTGTTCATCCATGTTCTTTTACTGACGTTCCTTATATAGCACAGAATTTTTATTTTCTTACACCTGAAAACAAAACAAAAGAAAACAAAAACTCCTAAGAGTTTTCCTAGATGAGGAGATAGGAGGCTAGGCCACACATCTTAATGACATTAACCCACATACATGTTTGGAAGAAAGGACAAATGTAAGGCTGGCAGCTCTTGTCTCTCGGTATTTCTCACATCTCCTGAACCTGTAAGTGGAAATGCAATCTTTTCATTTCTCCCAAAGAAGTTGATTTTGTCTGGGCCATTTAATAAGCAACGTTTGACAAAAGTGAACCGTCTGGCTCAGGTGCAGTAATTGCTACAGAAATTGGTTTTAGAGTCTTTGGGGAATTCTGCAGTTGAACCTTATCAAGTACAGTTTGTTCCAACACTCCTACAAATTTTAAGACCCTCAAATAACTTTCTGTTTAGAGCTCTTTTGGGTTATTTTAGGAAGTAAGCTTCAAGGAACACTGCCTCTTGGCCCCACCAGCTCCTAGAAGACATTACTATCAATATTTCTTTGGGTTTCCTGAACCCAGACCCGGCTGCTATTTGAGTCTTTGAACAACGTATCAAAAGTCAGTTACGTGTGATGGATCTTTGAGTAGTGTTTTAGTTCTTAACAACATTGAAAAGAAAGCAAGCCTGTAACTAAGCACCTGTTTGATGCCCATGTAGCTTTCAGGCTACTTCCTGCTGTCAGCTCACAAAGGAGATTCATTTCTACTCCTCTATTTCGAAATGATTTCTCAGAATTTATAGTGGATGGACAGCATATGGGGACTCTTCTTTGCACTGTATTGTGGAAAATTGATTGATAGTGTACAACCAAGGATATGGCTTTTTGCTTATGGCTTCTTAATCAATTAGCCCAGGTGGATAACCCATTCCATATAGGAAATGGACCAGGTTTTCATCCCACACCTTTGCTGTTTAATTATGCCTTGATCCAAAGGAGGACACTGTCAGTGGTCTTAAGCTTTCTACTGCAGAATTTAAGGAGACTCTACGTCAGTGCTTCTTAAAGTCCAATCCCCAGACCAGAAGCATCAATCAGTACCACCTTGGATCATGTCAAGAATGCAGATTCTCAGAATGTACTCCATACTTCTGAATCTTAAACTCTGGACCATGGACTGCACAATCTGTTTTAACAAGCCACACGCTTGGGGGGATTTGTGTGTGTCTAAGTGCAAGAAGATCTCTTTAAACTCTTTGTGCTACTTTTCTAAGTTCCCTTGTCCTAAAATTGTTGATGAAGTCTAGGTGTTTGAGTACAAATGTTGATAGTATATTTTAAATATTATTTGTCTAGTAAACATTTGCTGCATATTTAAGTTCCAGATTCAATTGCATGTGCTGTGAACACAGGGGAAGAGTGGGTCATCTTGATGTAGCTGCTTTCGTATGATTAGTGGGGTTTTTGTCACTGTCATACAAGCCAGAACCCTAACTTGCTTTCTCATCTCTTGTCTTGGCTCAACCTGTGACTTCAAAGCAGTTATTGAGACCTCCAAACAGAGAGGTTTATCAGACTTAGAATCATAATAAAAGGGGAGAAATGGGTTAGAAGCAGTGAAGGTTTGAGCATCCGGGCTTTGAATGGCTACTAAATCATCTGTGAGTCTCCTGGGACTAATGGAGGACCTGTATTGTTGAGTCTTTGTGTGTATAAAATGAAGGGGCAGTAGGAGGAGCTTGAAACAGCTACCTGCACTGAGGAAGCTGCCCACAACTTCTAGCTGTAGGATGGTGTGATGGTCCTCTGCCTTAAAGAGTATCGCAGTGGGTGCTTGATCTTGTCCATTTGTGATGACATCAACTATGAATGACACTTTCCCCTCCATGGAGCAGTGCATAGTAGGAAGTGTCTCCCTGTGTCATACTGATTTGATTTGGTGGCTGGCTGTATTGTAGCTTCAGAGCATATGTGCCTTTAATTATGGCTTTGCAGAGGTGACCACCCACTATGACCCAGTCCTGAAATTTCACTTCATTGTCAAGGTCAAGGAGGTGATTTCTGTGTGAAAATATCAGATTAGTAAGAATGTAATCATGATTCCCCAAAGTTCTGAAAGTACATGCACACAGCAAATATCCTTTAATATATTGAATTTAGATACATCTAACCTCTTCCTGTTCAAAATGAAATATGCATATTTTGTAATTCCCTCATAGACTCATGAATAGAGGCACATTTTAATAGTTTCCCAGCTAAACCGTCTCAATCCCTTTCTGTTTTGAGTTTTGTAAAGCAAGCTGGAGGCTGAGCTATCTTTTGGTGAATGCCTCCTGATGAACAGGAATTACAGGTGGTAAAAGAAGAGGCAGCCTGGGTGGAGGAGAGGGGCAGTGTGAGCAGAGGTAGGAAGGTGCCTCTGGGGAGAGACTGCAGTTCTGGGTGAGTATGTGATGGACAGGAGGCAGTATAATAACCTGCCTGTGGTATTTAGAGATTCTTAGCCATTTTCAGTCCAAATCAAAGAATAAGAATATGCCCTCTAAATAAGCTCCAAATGAGGAAAGAGCAGACAGAAGAACATTTGGCAAGCAAAAGGGAGTGTTTTTCCCATCATGAGTAGTATGCAGGTCACCATGTGTATGACGGTAACAACTCTGAGCTGAAGAGCTGTGAGCCGCATTCAGGTAGCAGTTATTAACCCACCATGTGTGATCAAGGCAAGGTAGCCAGAAACTCTGTCATGTGTCTTCTCTGGAGAGTGCAATTAGACCTGCTGTCTTCTGGGTTATTTCTAGTATGGAAGTTCTTTGATATTTTGTGTATGTGTGTGAGTGTGTGTGTGTGTGTTGGGGGGGGTTAAATTCTATAGCATGGACAGTAAAATAAATTTTGTTCTTCATATTTTTTAGTTCTGCTATTGGAACTTAGGTACACATAAATAATGTGTGTTTTTAGAAATAAAACATTTTCTACATTGTTTATTGTATAGTATGTAGAAGCAGAATCTGTGAGTAATTTGTGAATATATTCAATATATTACTGACTGTGTGAAAAAACAGGTATGGTTTTATTCTTCTTGTCATTTTCTTCTTGTGCCAGGAAAATACTAAAATACCTTAGAGAAAGAACTGCCGGTTTAATTTCATACTTCTCTCCCTTGTCTCTGGAATAGTCACATTTAAAATCTTTGTTACTGCTATTGCTGTTGTTGTTGTTTTAGGAAAGGATGTCCTAATGAAATCCAGGGTGACCTTGAACTCACAACCTTCTTGTCTCAAGTGCTGTGATTATGGGCATGCATCATATACGTGGCTTAAATGTATTATTGAGATGGTGAATATAGTTCTGATAACACAGAGTAAGAAAGCATAGAGACAGTAAAAGTTTTCAAATAGAATGCTGGGAAGATGGAGGAGCTGTTGGGCTCCAACACCCAAAGGTGGATCCTTTGTAAAAGGAGAGAAATAGAGCTTAGAGGCAGGAGGACTAGAAAGATATGGGACAACAGGTGTGGTGAGGACTTCTGTCCTCTAAATCTGGGCCAGATGAGTAAACACGATCTTAAATTGACAGCATTGAGAAGAGCATGGTTCAGGGGACCAAGCCAGAGACAAGATATCTGAAGGAAATTGTGGGTCAAGTTCTATGCCTGATCATTTGAAAGACTTGTATATCATGGGCTTTGGCAAAGGCAGTTTTGTGACTCTAAGAATAGATCTGTCCTAGTGTTGTCTGGTTTGTTCTTTCAGCTGCATCTCAGGCCTCTGTCAGGATATAGAAGTGGCCCCTATAACTCTGGGGTGATGGATCTTCACTCTCATACGGTGATCTGGCCTTGAGTTCTAACCCAGTTCTAGCACTTCAGCTGTGAGTCCCTAAGGGATTCATTTAGGTTTTCATCTTCAGTGCATCTTACTGGTTATTGGAAGAAAAAGATTACAATCTAGTAGCCCCAGGGTCATGTGAAATGCACAGTAGTATGTTATTTGACTGATGCAAAGCATGCCAGTATTTTCAAAAGTAAAATTCGGGCACACTCACATTAAGCTTTTGCGTTTCCTTTCCCTGGAAACAGAAGGACCTGGTAACACTGGATTGTAGTCCTTCACAACACCACCACCTAGACACAGATGATTTGTGCCTTTTCTCACTGTATTACACCTGATTTTTCATATTCATTTGTAACTGCTTACCTTGCCTGACTTTGCTACAATGTCAGTTAACCCTTTTAGGTTGAATGGAAGGAGGGCGAAGTCTTTAAAATAGGGTAAGTTTCCTTCAACTGAATATCAGCTAATGTTAGCAATATCATCATTGTCATGAGCATCATCAAATTTATTCTCAATTTTTTTTAACAAAGTAGAGAATTAAAGTACTCAAATATGTTGCTGATGCTGTGGTTTCTCCCAGACCTCTTTAGCTAGTGGTTTTAATAAGTGGGCAATGGGCACTTTATCCTCACTCGAAAAAAACCTCTTCTGTTTCAAGAGAAGCAGACAGAAAACAAAACTAAAAGTCTGTTCTTTAGCTGAGAGTTGACATCCTTTGAGCCCAGGAGGGGGCTAATCTGTGGTGTCTAGGACATCTGAGCTGCTACTAATGGAAAAAGAACCTTCCAGCAGGAATAGGGATGGGGGCGATGCCCATGGAGGTGGATCCTCTCATCCCATTTCCTGGTAGTGGTCAAGATACTATTTCAGTAATTGATATGACTTTATGAATAATAGAGTAAGGATCAAAGGGATCATAGCATCTGCTTAATATGAAGATGTGCTGAGGGTGATCCCTGGCCACTTGTCACTGTAACTCCACGTCCACCTAGAATTTTGACTTCCAGGAGATAGGAATGAACAATGGGATGTAAGCTGGGCTAGAGTCATAGAATTTAAAAGATGAAGCACTTAAAGCTCACCCAGAGTCATGCTGAACTCTGAAGCCCACAACTTGGAGACAGTCATAGCTTGTCGTTGTTTGAATCCATGGGTGTGCTTCTGCTCGGCTATCCTTTGTTCTCCACGTGTGTGTCTACATCTGTGCTCCCTTGTATTTTCATATAAGTCTCAGCATTAAGTTTACAGATGCTACACTAGCTGCCACACTAAGGGGATGTTGGTCATTTTCACATCACAGAATGAGGCTCTCCAATTGGGCAAGGCTTCTTCATTTACCCCTCATTCTCACCTGAAGCTGTATGTGCTGTGAGTCTATGGAAGGCTAGCGTCCCCAGATAGAGCAGCCTCTCTGCTGAGGATGCCACTAGACTCCAGTAATCCCCCCTTTCATATGACCTCTGGGTATGTATAATGATCTCTATCATTCCCTGCTCCATGGGCTCCTGGTAGGGCATAGCATTGCACCAGGTGCTTCAGCAGAAAAGCTGCCTCCATCACTAATCTGAAAAGCACTTTGCCTAGAAAGACACCTGAGACATATAAGATATTAATAGCTGCTTAAGTTCGTCCCTGTGCAATTTAAACCCCTTCCCTGAGTTACATTTTATGGAGGGGGTGAAAGAAGGAGAGAAAAGCCTAGGATAATTATGAGAGGTTGTGGAAAAATATTTTTTGGCTGACTGAAATATTCTTGTTTTACCACCCACTGTAGTGCCTACTGAATTTGGTAATGAGGATTTTTATTTTCTTCCTTAAAGTCAGAGCCTATTTTGACAGCTACGAATGCTGTAAATTAGGTACATTCTGAAGATCACTGGTCCTGTGAGGAACTCATAAAAAGTTTGGAAAGAGATGTGCATAGGAGTTGCCTTCTAGTGAGCCCTCTTACTCATCAGCAGATTGTGGGATAGGGGATCTTTCCTATAGAAACTTGCTGTCTCTTCTTAACCTTGAACTTCCCTATTTAATTGATGCTAGGTCCTTTCAAATGTATCGCCTCATGTCTGGCAGGTTACTAATATTGTGTCAGGGCACAATGTGACTTGAAGGGAAGTGGAACATCATGGTGGTCGAGGTTCCTACCTCTTAGAATAATGTTGTCCCCAGCCTCAAGTCAGCCAGAGGAAGAATGTGTGCTCCTAGCATTCTTCTCTTGAACTGTAGTTATGGGATACAGAGACACCAGGCATTTAGGATCTAGCAAATACCAAAAAGGTAATCTCAGAGTTGAACCATTGTCTACAGCCAGGTTTGAGGTAACCTAGTTTTGGATGTTAAACTTTCTCGTAGATAAAGAGGATTATAATACAGCTGAACAATGATACATAAAGATAAGACATAAAAGGGTTTAGATTTTAGGCACAATCTCATGGTCCTATGAGTAGGCTTTTCTAAATCTATGGAGACAATGGTGGCTGTTTGGAGCAATCATTATGAAGTTCTGTCCCTATAAAGTTTTTGTCTTAGGACAGGCAGCTGAAGTGGCAGTCTGTTTGGGATTATCAGAAACATCTAATAGCTTAAGGGGCAAGCTAGTCGCTTCTTTCATGGAGATATCAAGGTATATCAAGACTTCTTCAGTGGCACCAGAATTCTCCTAACATCAACCATAGAAAACCACCATAACCACCAAAGAGTTTGCATCTTGGTGCTCAAGAAGCCTTGGGCAATAGAAGGAAAATGAGTCAGGTGGAAACCTCTGGAGTTACTCAAATATAATTTCACATTCCAAATATGACACATATTTTTGCACAGGTTATTTAGGGTCTCTGGGCTGTATTTTTCCCAACTATAAGATGATGATAAATGCTACTTTGCTACAGTTGGGTGCATTGAAGGTTTCACTTATGGAAAACATTATGTGATGATGAAGTCTGTCCACCACCACCCTTCGCTGGCTCCGATTTGGAGGCATAGAATGGCTGTGAGATATTCATGAACATGGGCGAGCCTTGGGCCTAGTTTTTTCACTTTGACCCTGCTTATATTCACCCTGTTTTTTGAAGCTAATTCTTACAGAGCCTAAGGGCTGCTGTCTCATATATTCCCCACAATTCTTAAGATTTTCTAATTTTTTTCTCTTGTCTCAGCCGTCTCTAGACTCCTCTTTCTCTTACAGTTTGGAAGGCAGAAGAGTACATGGTTTTCTTGGTGCAAATGAACCTTGAATTTTCACAAAAAGAAGGTCATATATTCATTTCTCAGTATGTTGGTGGTGTGTTGGGATAGTGCTGGCTGTGTGCTTGTATTTTGAGCCAGAGCATCACATACTGAGACCATATCATTAATGAATCTTTTCTAGTATGTTCCAAGACCCCTTTTATATGCATGGTTTGAAATTTCCATTGATGAAAAGCGATTCTTTTCTTCCCAAGAGTCCAGTTTCCTAGCCAGCTCTCTTCTTTTTCCCAAAACATATACAAAAACCCCATCACTCTGTTCATTCTCTATTCTATGCCTTTTGTCTTTATGTTCCATTGCCTTTGTGAGCTTAAGATCAAATGAAAAGTAGAGACACTCTGATGTTGCCCTTCTGGGAGGTCAAGGATGCCAGAAGTGCATGGGAGATTGATGTATCAGAAGATTTTTAAGGATGAGGTTTAAGGCTGAGACCAGGCCAGGGGTGGCTGACACCAATGCTGGGAGACAAAGCAGACAAGGCATAACTTAGAGACCCTCTCTTTTCTTTAGAGATATATTGCCTTGAAGCAAGAGATGCTACTCCTGATTGTGAGAGAATTTTGACTATATTCCTGGCAGTGATGCTACATCTTTTCAATTACCATAGAGACTTTCATATTAAAAATAGCCACTGGGCAGAACACTAGTGAAAAATCCAAATATATCATAGCAGCAGTTGGTTGCCCACACCTTTGAGCCTATTTACTCCTTGAAGATTTTCATCCGAAAGTGTTTCTTCCTCCATATGTCGCACTGGCTCAGCAAAAAGCAAATTCCTGGTTGGATGTTACACAGTTATCTAGCTTCTTGGAGGAGCAGAGTATTATAGTTGTTAGGTATAAGCATACCAGCAGCACATGGTTTCAAATCTCCACTCTGTCTATTATCTACTATGTAGAACTAGGAACGTCACTCAGCCTCTGGGTACCATGCCTTCTCATTAGAGAAATCAGACAAATATGATTTTATTATTTAAGGAAGATAGATGTGACTGAAACTCAGAATAATGCCTTATACATCACTAGAGCTCAGTAAATGCCAAATTGAATGGTTTATTTTTTGACTTTCCAAAGAACAAGGATATAGTTTACCTGTGGAGTTTGGGCTCTGCATGAGGACACTTCAATTAACAAGTTCAAAGTGTTGCTTCAGAGCTTAAAAGTACTGCTTTCATGCCTCTCAACTTATCTGTGTCTAGTTCTAAGTTAGATCTGGAACATTCTACATGCGCTCACCTGTTTCTGCTTCAAAACTAGTCAGTAATTAGTGTTGACCTGCGCAGTGGGTGATTAGTTAAGTAACACAGTAGATTTGGGGGTGATAGTGGTGATTTTCTTTTCTTTTCCCTTTCACAACTCTTGTTGATATTAGGTAGAACCCTGGAGTTGTGTGCTCAGGTGCGGTTTTTCATAGATTTAAAGTCTCTCAGGCCTTTGAAGATTTTGCTGAATGTTACATGAGAATTTGGAGTTCACTGAAGGTCTTCTTGAGCTTATTTGCTAAGCTCTACTCCTTCCTCCCCTGGCACAGAGACTACCTTTTGCTTTTCTTTGTTAGTATACCCTAATTTTGGCATAGTCTGAGCTTCTCATACTTGAATATACTTGCTCATTTGCTATTAGCTTTTAAGGACTTAGATATGATTTGTAAAAAGTAAGCAAGATTCAAAAGAATCTTATTTGTCTAGGTTTGTAAAATACAACTTCCCAGATTTTAGGTTTGAATCCATCTTTAAAATTGTTTCTTTGTATTTCGAGAAGAAATTGACAGTGAAACTTTGCACCCATTTGTCCATTTCCTTGCTTTCCTACTCCAGGATCCAAAGCCTACATAAACTATGAAAGCAGAGACCCCTGAGTGCTCCCCAGATAGTTGGCGTTGGTTTGGGGCACATGGGGATGTTGACTGGAGTGAAGTCCTACTGTTTTCTGAGTAGTTGCTAGCTACCTTAGTCATTGGGGTGAGAATGGGATCCAGACATTTGATCACAGAGTCACTATTTCCTTAGGTCTCAGTTGGTCTGGCTACTTTCTTGAACAAGATCCTCCACTGTTCACCCTTGACTGAACTGTCCCTTGACACTTTAAATTAGTGAAAATGTTCCATGTGTTCCTGAGTCCATCAGTAGCTTGAGGGACAGAGAAAGACCCAATATGCCTCACTTCAAGATTTTCATAGGGACGAATTCCCTGTATATTACCATGAATACTGCTAATAATGAATTCATAACCTCCCCCTGGCTCATTATTACAGCAGTTTGTAAATATTTATACTTTTTCTTTTTATCAAAAAGTATTTTCATTTAACAAGTGGTACACATGGATATGCACAAGATTTTAGTATTGTTAAGATGGCAATACTCCAAAAATTGATCTAAGATTTAACACAATCTCTGTGAAAATGTAGCCTGCCTTTTTAAAACAAAAATCGACAAGCCAGCTCTAGAATTTGTATGGAAATTGAAGGTACTCAAAATAGTCTTACAATCTTCATAAATTGAGGACACTATTGGAGGGCTTAACTCGTCAATTTCAAAACTTATCACAAAGCTATGATAACTGAGCCAATATAGTACTGCTGTAAGGACAGACATAGAGATCAATGGAATAGAACTGGGTATTTTAAAATAGAAAATGTGTACATTTGTGGTCAACGGATTTACAATGAGGGTAGTAAGATGATGTACTAGGCATTGAATAATCTTTTCAACAAATGTTGCTAGGACAGCCAGATATTTACAATTAAAGGGAGTTACATTCCAGATCCCAAACCATGCCAAAAACTAACTCATTGTTGATTCAAGATCTAAGTGTAAGAATTAAAACAATTGGAAGGAAATTGTGTAGCTAGTATCTGTAGACTTTGAGTAGGCCATGGTTTCTAAGAAGTCACACATAAAACACAAGCAAGAACAAAATATGTTCACTGAAAGTCATCAAAATAGGAAGTTGGTTTTTTTTTCCTGAACTAGTATAAAGATCTGAGTTTAGAGCCTCAGAATGCATGCCAAAAGCTAGGTGTGGTAGTGAGCACACAATCCCAGTACTGGAGAGGTGGAGGCTAAAGGATCTCTGAGGGCTCACTGGCCACCCACTCTGGTCATTTGGTGAGGTCCAGGTTCAGTGAGTGACCCTGTGTGAAAACATTACGATGGAGAGAAATTTCAGAAGACACTTCACATCAATCTCTGTCCTACACACACACACACACACACACACACACACACACACACACGAATTTGTGTACCTCCTCATACATTTTGATATAAGTACACACCTTCGCATATAAAAATAAATTAAAAGTAAAAGCAAAGTTTAGAATGAGAAGCTTTTGCATTTTAAAGAGCATCACAAAAAAAAAAGAGAAAAAATTAACCTATACAATGGGGAGAAAATATCTACATATTGCATATCTGATAAATGAACAAGATTTAGAGTACAAAAAGTGGACTTCAAAACTCAGAAAAATGACACCTAATAGGAAAACACAATCAAATAATTTCAATAGAAATTTCTCTGAGGAAGAGCAAATATGCATATGGTCCAAAGAACAACATAATTAGTTGCAAATCTACATTGAGCTATTACTCCCCTCCAGAAAGACTAAAATAAAAAATTATATTGGCTAATAAAACTGTTGGGAAGGAGGCAAGAAAATTGAAACCTTCATTATTGCTTATTATAAATCATCTGGCATTTCTTCAAAACATTGAACACTAACTTATAATCTATTAAGTCCACTCTGAAAGAATTGAAAATATTGCTTTATGAAAAATCCTCTTTGTGAATGTGCATAGCATAGTTATTAAGAATATCTTAAATGTGGAATTAATACAAGTATGTATCAACTACAATACATTTTACAGACTATGGTATATCCATACAATGGAATATTACTGAACCATAAAGAAGACTGGAGTATGATTAATTCTTGAAAACATGATAAAAAATATAAGCTAGATGCAAAAGAATGTATTTTGAGATTCCCTTCTTATGATTTTCTAGAATAAGTGAATTCATAATGCAAGAGAGTAGAAGATCTTATTATCAGAAACTGATAGAGAGGAGGACAGATGGTGACAATTAGTAGGTGTGGTTTATGTGTGTATGTGTGCAAAATGTGTATGTAAGAGGGAAAGACACACACAAACGCATGTGCACACATGCACACACACACACACACACACACACACACACAAAGAAAGAGAGAGAGAGACAGAGACAGACAGACAGACAGACAGATAGACAGTCTAATGAGTATAGTTTGTGTGTGTGTGTGTGTGTGTGTGTGTAAGAGGGAGAGACACAGAAGGAGAGAGGGGGAGATATGGAGAGACAGACAGACAGAGGGTGACAAAGAGAGGAGGGGGGACAGTAAATGAAAATGTTAAGGTTTTACATTGAGGTTTTGGTTGTATGTCTGTGAGTATATTAAAACCCACTGAATAGTTTAAAACAGTGAAATTTATGAAGTGTAACCTATACTTCTAGGACTAAACCTCTCATAATCACTGGTCAGTTTCGAGAGATGCCTACACTTGAGCTTGCGTGAAACCCTCTTAGCTGCTTGGGAAACTTCTCAGAGGATGGGGCAGGGCAGCTTGATAGCAATACAGTAACGAGTATGCAAGGCACTGGGTATTTATTAACTTGTTTGGACACATGTTGACAGTTATATGTGTATACATTTGACAGAAGATGACAGTTACCTGTGTGTGTGTGTGTGTGTGTGTATGTGTGTGTGTGTCCTTCCTATTTGGCTAGACTCAGTTCAGCAAGCCCCAGGAATCATCCTGCCTCTACTTAGGATTACTTACAGGAGTGCACAGGCACACTTGACTTTTTATGTGAGTGCTGAGGATCTGAATCCAGAGCCTTATGCTCATGTGGCAAGCACTTTTCTTTAAGCCGTCTCCCCATTCCCTTCATGTCAACATTTGAGTAATGACCAGAACACATCAGTCTATGTCCACTGACTATTCATCTGGCATCTTTTTGAAGCCACTGACTTTGATTCTATTCCCGTACTGCTTACCTCATTAGGAGCAACCAGAAGTGTAGACACCCCACACTTTACCATTTTACCACCAAAATGACTGAATATACAGAATATTTACAACTCAGTACAAAGGCAGGTAATTTGATGGGGAAAAATGACTGAAATTTATGGGTCAGTAGCTGGTTATTAAATCAGCAGTTCAATCAATATTCTTGAGTGGGATCTTGCAGAAGATAGTGTAAATGTGTCAAGCTCTATGAAATCATAAGATTCATTGTTTCAAAAATTTCTTCTTCCATTTATGGCAAAGGACATTGTATTAACCACTAGGCCTCTTTATATTTGTCATCTAAGTTCAGGATTTCATGAACTCAACCCAGGTCTTGGTAGATCACAGGCTCCAAGTAAAGTGAACTCTTCAGACAAAGCTCCTCTACACCAGCTTTGTGTGATGAGGATTGCATATCCTTCCTTGATAGGAATCCACATGGTTCAATGCACAGAAAGTAGAAGCTACAAGAGGAAAGCAGAACTATTTGCATTATATCTTGCATGATATACCTTTTCAGCAAAACAAACAGACAAACAAACGTTCGAGGGATTTTGTAAGAACATGGTAGTACAGCAAGATGAATAGAAATATTTCACACTATGGGGGGAAATAACATAAAATAATAATAGAAATTAAACTGATGGCAAGGTTAGATTATAGAGTACCTGTAGCAAGAAAAAGCCTACAGATTTGTCTGTGGACATGGTGATGGACAAGCATAGCGATAAGCATCACACATTACAGGCTGATGTTAGAACAAGAATAGATTTTCTAGGTGTCCAAAAAAGAAACTTCTCTTTCCTCAGTGCTTTACAAAGGCCAGGGTGAGGATGCAGCAGCTTGCCAGCTTCCTAATGATAATTTATCACAGCATCATTAGGAGTGTTCATTAAAACATTCATTGACACAAAGCAACAGCTTCATGACCAAACTCATTTTGTGAAGAAGTGGGTTGAGGATGTAAGAGAGAAGCTGTCAAAGCACCCATGGGGCATGCCACACCCTGCCTGAAAGTGGATAGCCTTGAGGGACCCATGTGGTTGTGCCATAGATTGCCTGGAAGTAGAGAGACTTGGGGCATTCCATGGGGCTTGCTAGAGACTGCCTTGGTGTGGAGAACCTTGGGGGAAGGACAGTATTGGGGGTAGCAAAAATCTTTCTCTGTTGCAGTGCTTCACATCTGAGGCTCCACGACTTGACATCTGAGGCCCGTGGTGCTCACCCTCATCCGTAGCAAGGCTTTTTTACCCTCCTAGACTTATTGGAACCTGATTATGTGAGGCAGTAAATCATTAAAGTCCAGAACAAATCTCATTTGACATTTTTATCTTGACTCTTCTGGGGGCCTTTAATTAGCATGATTACTGTGCCGGCAATTGCTCCAGTGGACTCTGTATTGCTCATGGTTGGCAGAATGGCTATTGAAGTTTCTCTAGTTACTGTTTCTGGTCATCTAGGAAAGTCTCTGATTAAAAGTAATTAAACTCCTTAATAGGGCATATTAAGGGGCGGCTGGTAGTGAGTTTACATGAATTTTAAAAATGCATTAGAATATGAATTTCTATGGTTTTAAAAGTATCACTCCTATGAATATGATGCAGGTTGTTTGCCCCCTTGGTTCCCACAGCATTGGTGCACAAAACCATGGCACACACAGCCTCTGTGTGGTCACCTACAGTTGGCATAGCCACTGCCTCACAGCACAAGAAACCAAGGTGCCTGTGGCCACATGGTTCACAGCTTGACATTTTAGTTATAACAGGCAGATGTGAAATTCTCTGCTGTTCTTTATTGTCCATGTGCTTTGAGAAGAATTAGAACATGCTATGGTTGAAAACATATGTGTGTTTAACACCCATGGTCCTACATCTACCAGGTTCCAAAGTACAAGTATTAGTGAAGTCCAGGTTACAGAGTAATGCTCTCCTTACACATCCCATAGCAGGAGTTTCTAACTGAGGTGATTCTTCCACCAGGGGACACATGACAATGTCTGGAGATATTATTAATGATTATAGTGGGGTATAGGAAGCTATTACTGTGTAGTGAACAGAAGCTAGGTCTACTGCCAAACACCCTACAAGGCAAAGATCAACCTCCAATGGTCATTAATTACCCAGTCCATGATGTCAATCGTGCTGTCACTGAGATATGCTTCCTTGTCAAAGATGACTTCTATAGTTTGTTTCAAAAATACATGATATCTTTGTGGGAGAGAAGGCATTAAAGCTCTATTTGCATTTTACAAATCTAAAAGCTAGTGTTTCGAGATGCAGTCATGGGGCCACATTATATTATGATGTGAAATTTGGGGCCACAATAAGTGACCTAAAAGAGTACAAGTCATATCAAAATGTGTGGGCTACACCATTCCCAGGCTTTGTGAATAGGAACAGTTGTGTGATTCCTTAGTTTTCCCATAGGATCAAAAAAAAAAAATAACCATCTTGTAAGACTTGATCATGTTTGATATTTGGGAAGGGGTAAGAATACAATTGCCTTCACAGACTGTGAATATGTGATACCAGCTCACAGATTTACATTCTTTTGGACCCTGGTACTTACACGATGCATGGCATGTGTTTTTATGTATGACAATAGGGAGGGGTCTGGAGTTTGGAGTGAGAGCACATGAGCAGCTAATCAGCATTCATACAACAAGCTATCATCCTGCCCTACAATGTCTTAGTGTCCTGCTTGTGCATGTATTCCAGGCAGATAACTTTTCATGATCTTTCAGCGTAGTGGAATACCAAGTCAGAGAAGGCCACTGAGAGCTATGAATCCATTGCTGTGGTTACATCACGATTGCCTGGGGACTTGGAAGGAGCTGTAGACGAGATGGAAGCGATTCTACAGAATTCAAAGCCTTTGTTTTCTTGTCTTTTTGAAGCTTTGCTTTTCCCTTCAGCTCATGTATGACTGCGTAGGTACAAACTGCCTGCAGGTCACTTTTGGAATCTGTTTGAGATCAGAGTGCAGTTTAGGTTGAGTGTGGCTAGGAAATGACATATACTTCCCGAATGTCCGAGGTCTTAAAGTACAAATGGCAGTATAAAGCCCCCACTGGCATAAAACTGCAGGGCACATGTCACACAGATCTGCAGTGTCTCTGATCACCAAGGGAAATCTAACCATCCCTATAATGCAGATGGAAAGGCTGAACTCACAATGGTGTTAGTTATATGTGACTACTGCCTCAATGTGTAACTGAGAGTTTGCCCCTTTAACTGTTGCCACATCAGTCATAGGAATGACATTTTATTCTGAGTTCCTCCATCAAGAGGGCTGTTGGCATCCCCTTTACAGAAGAGGAAATGGGCCACTGAGCATTAGATGTGCTGCATTGTCTCATCTCCTGCTGCCTGAAGTAGCAGATGTGCTTAGAATGATAGAAAATACAAAGAATTCTTACAAAACACCCAAGTTCCTAACATAAACCAGTACCAGCCTTGGTTGTTGCACAATGAGTGTGTTCTGGGCTCAGAGCTAAGGCTTACCAGGGTCTTGAAGCCCAGGTTTAAGGTTTCTAATTCCTGTTCTAAGTATTGATATAATCAGGGTTGCAAGCATGCACTCTGAGGTCTGTGCCGACTTGACTTATCCCTGGCTCCTATTTGGAGTCCTGCAATGTTATTAATGATCCTATTGCTATTCACACTGGAGAATTTTGGAAAAGAGTCCCAGACCCTATTTCCTCTTTCTTCTTCTACATTTAATCAATTGTCAAGTTTTAGATTTGCATAAATTCTGCCTTTGGCTTTCTGTATAGTGTTCTCCCCCTGGACTCTCCAGTAATCTCATCACTAGTTTATTGCTCGTCCATTCTGGTACAGCCACCTTTAAAACCAAGTGTCAGCAGCTACAGCCTCCAGGTCCAGTAGTGCCTATGTCTATTTTCTTATAGCTCTGGAGCTAAGTTAAGAATGATATATACATTTTTAAGTGGTTGGACAGATTCAAAAGAAGAATCATCTTTTCTAACATGTAAAAATTACATGAAATTCAAATTTCGGTGTCCATAAATAAAGTCAACTGGAATCCAGCCACCCTCATTCACTCCCTGTTGCCTGATGAGGCTTTCGCACTGGCATCGCAGAACTGAGCTGTTGCAATGGAGACCGTATGGCTCACAAAAGCCTAAGATATTTATGATTGGGTTGTTGCCCTCACTCTAAGGAGCACAGCCCAGCCTATCCCCTGCTGGTCGTTCTTTTATCCTTCCATTCAGTCTGTGGTCTCAAATCATAATCTCTTTCAAATCCCTCAGGATTCATTCATTGTCCAGATTCTTGGGTGTGTTTATTGTCTGCTGAAAGTTAATGAACTTTTTGGTCTCTTGTCCCACAACATTCTGAAGGAGGCTGGTTCGATACTACACCTAGCTCCTAGGGATGTTCTAGCACTCATCCTGAACTATATTTAGGACAGGTCATTTTCTGGCTACCTCCACCTTTACTTTAGCACCCTGTGGATGGAGGAACATGAAGGATGAGGGTAGGCTGGTGGATTTGCCGATGCAGGATCTCCTTGGGTCACCCTCTATGTATGTTGAGAAATTTTACTCTTTTTGTTCTCACAGACTTATACAAAATTGTTTTTAAAAACAGGTAACATATTTCGGCATCTGAAAACTGTTTTATAGCATGCAAGAGACAGACCATTGCTATCAGTTGAAGATGCATTATTTCATCCAAATCTGTCATGTTCATGTCTGTATCTATCAAGTTATCATGTATCTGTCTTCATTTTTCTATCTACCTATCAGTCTGTCAATCTTCATCTATCTGTTTATTGATTTGTGCTAGCTCCTGCTTCTAAATTCTCGGTGCAGTGTGAATGCAGCATGGTCACATGGTTGGCAATGTCCCATTTCCACAAGATGATTCACAGCTAGTTCCGTACATAGTGGCCCTGATCTCACCTACGGAGCCACTTCCTATTTCTCACTCAACTTCTGTTTCAGGTTCCAGGAAGATTATATACCTTGCTTTTCTTGGAATGCAATCCCTTATTTAGTTTGCTAGAAATTCCTTAACAAAGCACCATGTTTTAGAGCAGAAGTAATCATAGCTTTGAGGGAGAGATATCCAAATTCAGTCTGTGTGATAGTAGAACCATGCTCCCACTAAAGGTTGGAGGACCAGATCCGTTCCAGCTCTCCCAGCTTGCAATGCTTTACTGGCAATACTGGGCATCTCTTAACTTGCAAATGTTTCACCTGGTTCTCTGCCTTCATGCTTATGTAGTATTCTTTCTGTCTCTATGCTGTCTGTGTCTCTCTGTGTCTTTGTGTTTTTATGTCTGTCTGTCTGATGTTTTTGAAACAGTCTATATTGGTTTCAAGTCCATCCTAATTATTTCATCTTGTTTCCAAATAAGGTCACATTCTGAGGTCTTAGAGCCATTAAAAGTATACCAGTAACTGCCCTTTATTTGCTATATTTTTTCTATGCTATACCTCGCTTTGATATTGTACTCTCATAGCTTTTTGTATTTCTCACTGCATCTTTCCTTTCCCTTGTGATTATGTGATCCACTTAACTGTAGGTAGGTACCTCTCCAGATGCCCACTTATATATTTCTCTTATCATAATTTTTTGTCATTGAGCCCAAGTTGCTATAAACTTTCCAGGTTTTTTTTTCTTTTTATTTCCCCTGGTGCTTGGAAGGTTCATTCTCAGTTGTTTGCAAATGTCCCTTTGGTAGTCTTAGAAAGGTGTGGCTCTCACATGCTTGGCACTGATTTTAGCATTCTTTTGGCAATAAGTTTTTATTCCTTGTTTTATTATTGTCTCCGTTTCTCCAACTCTGTACATGATTATGGGCATAGGAGGCTCCCACTGTGCATCAGTCATGCGGATGTTTGGAACACAGTGAAAAGCTGGGCTTTGGGGGTTTGGGTAAGCATCTGTTTCAAGTTCTGTAGCTACCACAAAGTGCCGAGTACTCTGTGACCCACACAGCATGGGTCACACAGATCCTCTGCTGGCACATAGATATGAACTTGCCATTTACTTTTATTTTCATTTGTGATGTTAAGGATAGAACCCAGAACCTTGTACATGCTGGACAAATGCTCTACCACTGCCTACACTCCTAACCCTTATCTTCTGAGTTTAATCTGTGTTTTGGGGAAGAAAATAATAATTTCCCTCCCCTCCATTGGGTATTGTTTTTGTCTGAATTCGTGTGTTCTCACTATTTTTTAAAATAAAGGTCAGGAGAAATCAATAGATTTTTTTTTTCTGACAGGTGTCTGGTAGGTATCTTTTCCCCCTTCTTCCCCTCCTCGGTCACCTTCATTAAGTTCATTGTCATCTTTAATCAAAGATGACAAATCAAATCTGGAGCCAATAAAGCAATGTATAGGCTTATGCTATTTAATTTTTAAGGATGTCAATTTAGAATGTGCCAATGATCTGATTCTATTATTCCAGATCCTGTTCTAAGATAATCTACTTAAAATTGATACAAGCTAGGATTAGGATTTTATTCATTACATTTCCTGCTAGACTTTGGCCTTTGTTTCTTACTGACAACATGCTGAACAATATTGCCACAATATTGAGGAAAAGTCAGACACTATGGGGTTCCGGATGGGACTTGAGGATTTGGGGTCTAGGGCCACACAATCCAGTTGAACATAGAAGGAATTGGTGGTAAAGTAACATTTCTTTTTTACATATCTCAAAGAGTTATATTGAGGCTAGCATAGTAATCATTTATGATCCTTCAAATTGTTTTCAAATGTCAAGATAGTAAAATAGGGTTTGAGAACAATATGATATATTGCTACATAGATTCACACAGAGTGAAAAATTAAATCACATGGTTCTAAAAATCAAGTTTATTCTTTTAAAATTTGGTTTATCTTTTAGGAAATAGCTTGATTTTTTCTTCTGTATAATATACAGAAGGTTTAGGAGCAGAGGAGCTAGGATGAGAAAGGCTGGCCTCAAATTCTGACTCTGCATCTATGCTCCATGAATTACTGAACCCTTCCAACTTTAGTTCTTCCATCTACAAATTGAGAACCATAACCATTTCATGTCATAAAGGTCCAGAGAGAGTATATGAAAGGTTCCATGTGTGATATTTGTTGCCTGGGCAGGTGTAAATGATTATAGATGTCCATTGTAAAGTTTTCTTTATGAAAACAAACTGATTGAGAGGTGAGAAGGAACTATATTAAAAAAGTTTTATTTCAGTGTTTATATTTAAAATGGTTTCAGACAATAGAATAAATAACACAGACCTTCGGAAGTCACTGCCAGGTGATCTAAAGAAAGTTGTCTTAGATGATGTAAAGGTCGACTAGAGACTGGATAAGAAAAATAAGCTGGAAAGTAAGTAACTGGGAGAGTGGCATTCCACAGAAGCAAGGGAAAATCTGACATGAGCAAGGCATGGTCAAGCTAGACTTTAGCTGGACTCGGGAGTGTGTATTCGGGAAGAGAGCGTAAGACCAGGATGGTTGTTGAAAATGGAGTATGGTAAGATGGGGCGGCAGCCTGTACTTATGAGGGGTGCTGATGTAGGAGGAGTTTCTCACTAATAGCTTCTGAACAGGGTAGTGGATTTATGAATGGGTTGTCTTCCTGATACAATTAGATAACAATATGTTTTATTTATTTTTTTTCTTATAAGAGAATCTGTAACATAGGTAATGATATCCTCATCTAACAGGTGGGAAATTGAGGCTTAAAGAAGTTAAAGAATTTACTCAAGTCTTTGAGGTCATATGCAATTGGTAGGTAGTAGGGAACAGGGATTTGAAAACCAGATCTGTCTGTCTCCAGATATTTGTGTTATTATTTTACAAAGTGGGAATTTAAATGTGTACATGAAATGTCACAAAGTAAACACCTAAATCCTAACATTTAATTAAATATGGAGATAAGGAAGACATTGACAGGTAATGAGAATGGCTCCAAGTGTTTGTGTCCGGGTAATGATAAAGATGGTGGTGACTTGCAATAATTACCTTTTCATCCAAGGGGATTGATTTTGATTGAGTGGAGCCTGAAATTCTTCACTTCTTGAAATCTCCTAGTGCTGCTACTGCAGATGCTACTGCTGCTCATGAGGGTAGTGTGATCGTACAAGAAAACGTTGAGCATCCAAGGGTAAAAGGCCTGATTCTTGAGAAGACCATGGAGAATGGATGGAATAGAGGAGCCAATAGAAAGAAGGGCGAAAACGTATTGGAGTTGTGCAACTGTTTGGTGTTAGGGAATCAGAGAGTCACACCATGTTTCAAGATCAAGTTGAAGAGAAGTGGAAAAAATTTAGTCATGGAGTCATCATTGATAATCTTCAAAGGCTCTGTGTGTATGGCACATTCGTGTATGTGTGCACACATGTGTCTTTTCTGTGAACAACTAGAATTTACATTTTTGGAAAGGAAAATATGAATATTCAGGAATAGTTGAGATTAGGGTTGGAACTAAATCATGAAAAATCTTTATACTTACATGACCTAAGGAAGTAGAATGGCATAGAATTGTATAGAAAAGTATAGGGCATTACTTATTACTTACTAGGTTAGAAACTCAGTACATGGACATATCAAAAGGTAGATGTAACCATATGTAGATTTCTGTGGGGAACATGTTAAGATGTCCCAAAACAGTGAACCTAATGTAGGAGTAGGTGGTAGTAAAGCGTACGCTTTGTAAATGTGTTTCAGTAGTTGGCCTGAGTGCTTTTGTAAATATCAGGAAAGGAGATTGGATGGAAAGTGTCAGTAAAAATAGTTAATTTTGTAACCAAGAACACTTATTATTTTTTTTGAATGCAGATAGAAAGAAAAAAATGGCTGGGCTTTGATTCAGATAATGCAGTAAGTTCATGCTTAGTGTACCTCCTCTGCACCAAATATATAGCAATAACAAAAAACAGGGGATGTGGATGGTCAGCAAAGCAAATAAATAATGTTGTGGCCAGGGATGGTACAGAAATAAAAGATGAAGAGCGGAGACTTGTTAATTCTTGTGATGGGACCAAAGTCTAGAAGCAAAATACAGGCACATATTTTTATTTATTTCTGGAGGGATCTTCAGAAAAGTGCATGCTTCCGATTTCCCAGAGATCAGACTAGGAGCCTCTACTGTAAATCATGCACTGGAGACACAGACTTCTGCAATGAGTTATGGAGCCCACAGAAGAATAGAGTTCTCCTCTAGAAGGACAGTGAATAGGAATTTCTGAGCCTTTGGGAGTAAATGGAAAAGAGATAAAGATCCTGCCTTTGATATGGCATTCATATTATTGACATCTATTGTGCTGTATTCCCAGTATTATCTTGTAAGGGCTCCTAATAAGCTAATAAGGGATTTTTTTCAAAAGTTCCAAAAAGCTACCTGGAAGCAACATCAGGAACAAATTAGAAAACACAGGAGAGCATCAGGGGGAAAAGGAAGAACAGCATCAGGAAAAATTTTCCACTTTCAAAGTGAATAAAAATACGAAATTATAAAATAGGTAAAAAATCTAATGATAAGAATGATTGTTGACCTGACTTTCATTCAAAAATAATCTATACAATTTAGCCAATATAGTAAGACAAGAAAAAATAGAAAAACGACTTGGAATGAGAGAGTTGGCAGTTCTTATTGTGAACGGTGTATAGTCAGCCTATATACAATATCAAGTGGTATTTGTTAATTAACTATTGATTAAGGTGTTCTGTAAAATTGCTGAAAACACAATAGATAAATAAAAGTAAGTGTATTCCTACCCATACACTTCTCTAATACTAATACTCAGAAGGATGAGATTGTAGGGGCTACAGTTTTAAAGCCAGCCAGTACTTTATACTGAGTCCAAGGTCATATTATTCTGAGCTACATAGTAAGAGTCCATCTAAAAATCAAGACAATAGCCAATGAGATAATGCAGAAGGTTAAAATGGTTGGTGACAAACTTGACAGAAGTCCCAGGAATCCACAGGGTAGAAGGAGAGAATTTACTTCCACAGTTTATCTTCTGACCTCTACCATGGCACACGCCCTTTCCCTTCCCCCATAAAACAAATAATCACAACAACAGCAACAACATCGAAGTGTATTACATAAACACAATTAGGAAAATTAACTTAAAACAAATAACATTCAGAAAAAATAAAATCAAATAAAACATGTACATTAAAAGGTATAAACACAGCAAGAGATGTTCTGAGTTTCATATTATTCTGGGATAAATAAAAGATAGTAATGATTATAGAAGGAATATGAGGGGCATTCTGAAAATATGGGCATATACATATAATGTGTATATAGACTGTAAGTTCCATTTCCAGCATTGCAGGAAAATGAAATAACAAAAATAAAATAAATCAAGTTAATGAGTGAAGGTTATACACGGCAACATAGAAACTGTCCCATTTTGTTGTACAGAGTGGTATGATGTACCCATAGGCCCAGCACTTGAGAACTGAATACAAGAGGATTAGAAATTCAAAGTCATCTTTCGCTATGTAGCTATAGTAAGTAGATAGTTGAATGTACAAAGAGACAGGTATAGGTATCTGAATTCTTGTGTATGTCATTGTAAATTAGTATGCAAGGGGAGAAACTATTCAATAAAATAATGATAGTCCTTTAAACCTCATATCAGACACTCACCGATAACATGAGTGAAGTTTGAAACAATAGTTTTTTTTCCCATCAGCTTCTTGTTTAAAAGTCGTTTTCAATAGTTTGAAAAGTTTCAATAGTCAATGCATTGCCTTATGTTTCTCCTTTATTCAGTGTCTGCCATTGTAATCATCCTTTTTTGTCAGGACACACTCACAAGAACTAAGAAACCAGGGCTGATACAGTCTTATTAAGTAAAGATGATATTATTTGATTTCATGATCCCCTGCCCCACAGTCTTTTCTCTGGCTCATGCTGAATTTGGTGACTGGGTCTATTTAGTGTCCTTGATCAGATTTTATGTAGAATGTGTATCACTTTGGACTATCAACTGTGACTGGGGAGATGGCTTTGGAGGAGGAACGTCATAGAGACATAGTATTATTCTTATCACATACATCAAGATATGCTTAAACACATGGGTGGCCACAGGAATGTTAAGCATGATCAACTAACTAGTTTGGACATTTTCAAGGATTTTTTACTGCAAAATTGCACAATTCTTCCTTAATCTGCTCTTTAGATATCCAAGATCAGTATACTTAAGAGAGAGGAGTTGAGTTCCATATCCTTGAGTGAAGAGCTCCTGCATAAAGTATTTAGAATTCTTCTGTATGGAACATAGTTCTTTAATAAGAGAGTATGACTTGTCTTTGGGGAGCAAAATAGTCCTTTAAACAATTACAGATAACATGAAATGAAAGATGAATACATTTGAGTACATCATCATATTTTGTATCCCAGTCTTGTCTGAAACTTGTTGCAATTCTCCTGTCTTAAGACACTTGAGTGCTCAGATTGAAAGCCCATACCAACACATAAAGCATATTACTATATTAATTTAAATCCTAAAATCTTTTGACTTTATACAAAATTAAAAAACAACCAATAGGCTAAGAGAACTCATTTTGGTGTATGCAGCCAACAGAGAAATTGCATACAGAATAATTAAATTTCCCAAAATATGAAAAGGGTAACACCTGCTTTTTCACCTAGAAATTTATGTTGCAAATTTATGTTGCAAGGTAATATCTACCACTGATCAGTTTGGAAGGACAACAATATCAGGTATGAAATTAGATGGAAAAATGCTTCTCCACTTAGTGTTTACAGGAATATGAGAAAAATATTGGGCAATAGACTAAAAGATTTGGATACTCCAAAGAAACATTCTCAAAAGATGTGCTTCTCAAATGTTTCTGTGCATAAGGATCACCCAAAGAGCTTGTTAAAATGCAGATATTGATTCACTGATCTAGAAGCACCTTCATTTCCACTGAGCTCCCAGATGTTGCTAAAGCTGTTAGTGCATACGTATGCTTACACTTGAGAAACAAGACTCTAGCACAGAGATAGCTAAAAGTGCCAGTTTGACTCCTGCCTGCTTTTGTAAATGAAGTTTTTTGGATGTGTGTGTGTGTGTTCTGTTTCCTTTTGTCTGTAGCTGCTTCCAGGACACACTGGCAGGATTTGGTAGGTGCAAAAGGGACTATAAAGTATCTATATCCTAAAATATTTTCTATCTGGCCCTTTACAGGAGACTTGCTAACTTCTGTTCCAAATTCTTGCTCCCATAGGTATGTAGAGTTTTGTCATAAAGATTATTGAAACTTTTTTTGAATAATAGAAAAATAAAAAACAACTAGCAGTTGATAGAACTGGAAAATAATTTGTACTATTAACACAGTGAATGCCATCCACTAAAAATCAATAAATGAAGGGCTGGGGATATAGCTCAGTGTTAGAGTTCTTGCATACCATGTAAATAGCCCTTGCTTCCATCCCTGGCATCATAGGAAAATAAAATAACAACAATAAAAACAACAACAGAAGCAAAACTAAATAAAATTAATAGATGAAAGCAAATGTATCAATATCAGAAAATATTTGTTTTTCTAGATTTGATCAGGTAAGCCTGTAAGCTCAGTCAGTATTTGAGTATTTGGTGAACAAGGATCAGGACTGCAGGTCAAGTTACCTTTATGTTATAGAGGTAGAATACCCAAAAGAAAGCAGCCAAAGGGAGAAAAGAATATATTTTAGTGTACAGTTTCAGAGCGCTAGAGTCCACCAATATGGCAAAGGCACAGGAACAGTTAGGGAAAGCATGGTGGCAGGAACAGGCATCTGGCTCATCATATGCTCATACATTTGTCCATACACAGGAAGGAGAGAGAGAGAGAGAGAGAGAGAGAGAGAGAGAGAGAGAGAGAGAGAGAGAGAGAAGAGAAAGACAGGAAGCAGAATGGGGCTATATAACAAAAGCCCTTTCCTATGATACACTTTCTCCAGCAAGGCTCTACCTTCTAAAAGTTTCTTAACTTTCTTAAAGAGTGCCACCAACTGGGATAATATTCAAATGTATAAGTCTATAGGGACATTTCTTATGTCCCCATATGCAAACTACCATATTTTTCAGTTTAGAGTAGCACATTTGAGGCCAACTTGATTATATGAAACCTTGTGTCACAAAAAAAAGAACACTCTTATTTTAGATTTGAAAGACTAGGCAAGATAATACTATAATCTTACATCAGAAAGTGTGCTTCTGTCAACCATTTATTTCAGAATAGTGGTTAGCTCTGGTCTGGAGAAACAAGGTATTGGATGCACACTGGTGAATTATTGGTCATGATTATAACAAACTATCTTCAAAAGAGCTGAAAAGAAAATACAAAAAGATGCTAGGTAGGCACTAGGCACAGAGTGTTGATATTCTCTACACTTTACTGATATTTTAAACATTTGAAAAGAATCCAAAGAATCAAGAAACAAAAAAGGCATAATTAATGTAAAAGATATTTTAAAGTGAAGGAAAGAAATGTAGATAGACTATCAATACCTAGGTTTTCTTTTCTCTCAATCAATCAAGAAAGAGATGCCCAATGACCTTATATTACAGCAAGTTTTAAGAATAGTAAGATGTTTTTATGATATTGCTCTAGAAAATATTGGGTTTTTTGGTTCAGAAAGGTGACTTTATTCATGTCATGGGATTGAAAGGATTTTGCTTTCTGGAAGGCCACTAGTTCACTCATCTAAGCCAAGATCAGCCTATTATTGGGATAGTTTGAGTAATACCAAGGGTACTATCCCCCAGAATGATCTTTCACTTTTTGTATGAGACTTTTCTAGTACTCTTTAGGAATGAGCTGAAAGCTCTAAGACTTTTCAGGACTCATGCTTCTATCTGAGGATCTCAGTGTTCTGTGCACTTTTATCCAGACTCGGTTGCCTTCCCATTTGACTTCTATGAGTATGATTGCATGAGGGGATGCATTCAGCCTCAGACCCTTTCTACTGAGCCAGTTTCATACAACTGGAACTAGATAGTTGATACTTTGCCAGCAATATTGGGGCTGCTTTACAGAAAAGGGCATTGTATATTGAAAACAGGGGACTATGTTCAATATTCATCCATAAAGCATATGGCAGTGATATTACAGGTGCAATTACACTTCTGCATCCTATAGAAGCATTTTTAAAAACATTTTTAATGATATTGTCTGTACTGTAGGAAATATAACAGCTACATTTTAAATTCCAAGGACTGTTTCTCACATACATTATCTACACCTGGAACTATGGATGACACAGTTGCTACATTCCCTTCTAGCAGTGGTGTTTTGAGTGGCCACCAATATATTTTCTTTTGTTTAAGAATTACAGTTATTTAATGATTATGTGTGTGGATATGTGTGCATGTGTGCATACATGCATGCATGCATATGTGTTTTTGCCAGGGTACATATGCAAGTGTAAGAGGCCAACTTGTGTGAGTTGTAGTTATCCTTCCACTATATGACTTCCCAGGATTAAACTCAGATCTTTGAGCTTGGATGCACCTTTATCTGCTTAGGCACCTTGCCAGCCAAAATATATTTTCTCATTCAGAACCTCATTTCTCAACACAGTCCCCTCCTATGCATATAGCTGTATTCCTGAGATGTCTTATATCTTTGAGATGGCAGGCTTGATCTTCTGCTACATATTTCTAGGGCTTCCTTTGTAACTGTTAACCATGACCAGTGAGAGGGTTAGTTTTATTTTAAGAGGACACTCAGTGAGTGCTGAATGTCAATCATTTTCATGGTGTTTTCTAATATACAGGCACAGCAAGATTGCAAAGTACCAGACTCAGGTGGGAAGACTGGTAATTCACATAACTAAGTGAAAGGGGAGAGGAACCCACAAAGTAGAGGAATATGGTAAACCACACAGCTCATCTAGAGAATATGGATACCATTTGCCTCAGGTGATTACTACTCTGTAGAAATGTTGGTTCAGCTTTGCCAGAACTCTTGGGCTTTTAAAAGAAGCTACAGATAGGGATATTTTAAGTGTGAAATCTTCTGAATTTTTGATGTTGGAAACTAAATAAAATTTCAAGAAGTTTAAAGAAATTTATTTGTTTAGGGCAGGAGTAGGAGGGGAGGAAGATAATGAAAGTCAAGATAAGAGAACAGTAGACAGAGTAGGCAAGGACAGTTCCAGGGATATGGGCTAGGCTTGTTATCTTGAATTACAGGATCAAAGATGAGTTTTAAATGATATAGTCTGAAGCCAGCAAGGCTAGGATTCAAGACTTGACAACTCAAGCCAACACTTCTGGATCTTTATTAAATTTGATTAGAAGAAAGATCTTAGATTCCAAAGAGCAACTTCCTCATCAAAGTAAAGGTCTAGCACAACACAGTCATAACCCACAATCCCAAGGCCATTCTCCTCATGAATTTGGAGGAGATAACACCCAGGCCAAAAACATGAATCAAATTATTTACCTAGGAAGGTACTTTTCTTCAACATGGTAAACTTTTCTGCCACTCTGTTCAGTGTACAGTGGCTAAGCCAGGACACTGGACTAATCCCTGCCCTATGCACTATGCTAGGCTTTCCTACCCTTGTGATCATGGCTGTTCTGAAAATTTCACTTCTTGTCACACTCCTTAATGTCTCCTCCTCATAAGTTATTTTTTCATCCTTCCTAGCCTGAACTCCAGGAGATTATACCAAGAGCAATTAAAGTCTAGATGGAGTTTAGGATTCCATACTGGAAGGTCCCAATCCAAACAATATGTTCCTGCCAGAATGAGGGTGGTGGGAATCCAGGGAAAAGCAGGTCTGTAATGTGCCTCGTGAGAGGAGTGGCATGGAATGGGACTATGTGGCTCTCTAGCTTTAAGAGCTGTTTGTGAGGAAAGAAAGCCCAGCCATATATCTATTGCTGGAGAGGGCAGGTTCCTCTCCCTGGAGAATGTCCTAGCTGCTCCTGTCTTGGCTTTCTCCCTATACCTCTTCCTAAGAATTGGTTTTCATTAAGGGGCCTTATTTCCAAGTATATCATTTCAACTATTTTGAAATCAGAAAGATCTATATTCAAATTCAAACTGCTACAAGATAACAGAAGATTTTGGAAATATTGTTGAGTTAATGCAATACATGTTTGAGGATGGTGCAGGATAATCAATGAACCTTATACAATGGCTGGCATAATAATGAATCTCTGGACTCCATGGTATGTCTACTGATAGGTGCTTTGCTTTAGGTTCTTTCTTTACTCCTGGGTCTGCTGGAATCGTGGTTCAATAACAGTTTACTCCCTCTCACCACTGGAGAAAGATGGGGAGACTCTCACAAGGATGACATGCTGACAGGGATAGGGTAGCCCTCATTCCAGAATTACCTTGACCTCTGTGTCTCTATTAATTAAGCTACCCCTGCCCTTAATACCAGAGCCCTATGCATTTCAGTTCATTCTTGTGATGTGATAACTCTAAGATGACAAATACACTTAAAGAGAGAGGACAGGAAAGTTATGCAGTGGTACCTAAAATAAGCACTTTATGAGTAGGCTAGGTAACAAAAGGGAACAGAAGGAGAAGCCCATGTGATTCCAAAGTTAGATGAAGTAAGTGTAGGCAGGAGACACAGGAAGATGCTCATCACTAGAGATGCTAGAGAGCTGCTGGCTGCTAGTTAGTCTGAAGGGTGGAAACCTCAGACAGGAAGAGATGCTTGGGGTTTATACAGCTGTTGGGAAACAGGAGTTTGAAATCTCAGACTTTCTTTTGCATTACACATCCATGGGGACTGAGCTTTCTGTGCTGCTGAGAATATCAAGGACTTGGCTGTGTATAGTTATTCTGTTCTTGGTTCATTGGAGGGTAGGTTCCAAGACCCCTCACTCCATCCTTTGGGTGTTCCACATCCCTTTCCTCCTACCTGCATCCCTTAACAACCCCCTTTCCTTTCCTGGAGCAACCCTAGCATTTCTGGCTTGCTTCTCAGACTTAGACAATCCCTGATGTCTAGGCTCTGTTCTGAATTAGAGTCTGCAAGTTCCTTCATGCTGAATGACTGTGGGGGAGAGCTGCTGCTGAGTGATAGTTTTGTTTTGTTTTTTGTTTGTTTGTTTTTTATATTTTGCTGAGCCACCTGTGGACAAGGCCCTCTTAAGAAACGTGTTTGCCTCTCTTTAGCCTCCTCTCTACCCAACTAGCCTTTTCCTAACATCTCCTGTGGTCCAGGTCTTTTCCAACCTCCTCTGAACAGATGTCTTCCCTTCATCTTCTGAGATTGTTATGAAGAGTAGGGGGAGGAGGATGCAGGAGTTTGGAGTGGTGCCTCTTATGCTATCAAGCTTCAGCTTTTAGAATCTTGGAAAGGCTCCACCTAGGAAAGAGTTCCAGAGAAAACAAACTTTGGATCCCGGCTCATATGGGAAAATGTCTGTTTGCAGAGGCAGCTTTAGGAACATTGGCAGAGACTGAGGCAGGTTTGGCCTTGGTCTGTAATGGATCTGACATGGAGCCTTCCTGGGCCCATGGATGTTGTATGGTCTCTAGAGGAGAGATCTCTCTTAGAAGCTGTAATGCTATCACCTTCACGCGGTAGCCTTAGTGTCTCCAATGAAAACTGTAACTTTTGCAGTTTCAGAGGTTTTTGCCCTCATGATGGCAAGAAGGATTTGAACGAACGAGCCACTCCCTCTATCTTACCATCACTCCTGATCACATAAATTCCCTCTTGGACATTTCTTCTGTGGGATAAGAAGTCAAAAAGGGCATCTTGCGCCCAGCTGAATCATCTCCCATGTCATAAAACTCTTCCCCTTCCCAACTCAGGAATGGCACCCAGGATAGTAACAGTGGGAATAATTTGGGGGTGTTAAAACTATTAAATGAAATGGGTTTTGGTCAAACAGTTTAGGAAAGTGATTGGGCAGAATTCATGGTGATGGCAATTTTTTTTCCCTGATTCCAACTTGATCAGTTTAGTAATTGTGTGATGCTCAGGAAAATGATTATATTTTATACATCAGACGAATCAGGCAAAGCAGTGTGGATACAGGCGCTGGGAGCACTTGATTTCTGCATTTAAGACGACTTCCCCAAGGATTTGGACTTGGGGTTTAATACTGACCATTAATCCCTGGTATCTGCCTCTTCTGCCAGGGGTCTTTTCAAACATAGACAATCATGGGATATTAAACTTGAAGGACAATAGAGATCATCTAGTCCCATCAACTCACTATATATATGAGGAACCTGAGGTCCAGAGTGGGGATGTGTCTTACCCAAGGTCACATGGTGAGTTACTTCCTTTGACATCCTTGTATGAAGTAAAGCCCCTTCCTGTGCCAGTTTTGATTCTTAAGATCCAAAGACCCATAAGCCCTCAGAGGAGTAGGCTATAGCTGGATATCCAAGTTTGGATTAGTACCCAAGTCCCTTGGGTGAGAGGAGTCTTTTTAAGAGGAGAAAGCTTCCTTAGACTAAAGTGAGGAATGTCGGAACGCAAGAGAGGGACCATGGCCTGGAGAGAAGCAGTGGCATCATAAACCTTCTCAGAAGGCTTCTCCGATGTCTGGAACTCCTGTCTTGCCCCATCCCATGCCAGAGATACCCTGGTTGGGGTTCATCCCAGAACCATGGAATCACAGCCCATGGAAAACTGAACTTCCCCTTAACATGATGTCATGAACAAGGGAGATACCCTCTATTTTCATAAACTGATCTCACTCCTTGCAGACAGAGCTAACATAACAACCAAAATGACTCATCCCTACTTTGATCATACTATGTCCTAAGTAGGGGGAGCAAGGAAATCTCAGTACAATTGAATTCTGTTTTGGTCTCTCCCCATCCTGTTTGCCCAATACTCAGGAGCTCATTGTGAGCACTCCATTCCAGAATACAGCTTTCTTAGAAAGCTGTGTTTTATCTGTTTACCTGCTCCCACCCCCCATATTTAAATAGGTATTTTTACAATCTGGGATTGATTGAGCCATTCTTTTCTGGATTTTGATTAGTAATACCCATGTCTCTGGACATCCTTCTCAGTCCCTAGACACGTGGCCAGAAAGGAACCAAGCTGTAATGGTAGTTCGCTTTTCTTGAGGTGGCTCATGACCTTATGGCCAACTATATCACTCACTCCTCTATGACGGTGCTAGCCCCTGTAAGACATGGAATTATTGGAAGGTTGAGCTCTTAGTCACCTTTTTCTAAGTATTTCACAGCTCTGGGAATATAAGGTGAGAGGCTAATGAGAAAGTGTATGTAGGCTTGGGAGTATAGTACCCTTACCTCCTTGTGTAGTTGAAAGTGGTAATAAATTTAGTTCTTAGAATTAGATCCCTAAGGACATTGAGTTCAGAGCCTTCTTTCCCAACTCCTCTGCCAATACGAGTGTACATGCACACCCCCTTATCCCCCTCCCCAGGAGCTCATTGTCAGGGATTCTTCTACTTAGAAATATGCTCATAGAGCAAGACTCCTTTAGATGAGTCGGCTGTACCTCTTCCATGACAGTTCCAGGCCAAAATCCCCATGAAATGCTTGCTTACTTCCCTTTCTCACTTCAGTGAAGGCCCTAGCAAAATGGAGTGTTTCCCATTTCTCTGAGCATATTTGTTTTAAGTTATCCCTACCCCTATCCTTCCCTTCTGCTGGCAAGTCATTTTATCTATTCCCAGTATATACCTATATTTATAGCTCTAGATTTTCCCCCTTTCAAACTCCCTCTCTGTTTCCCCTCTTAGTTTTGATCTTCTTTGGGGGTTTTGATTTTTACTTTATTTTGCTTTTTTCTGTTTTTCTGTTTTTTTTCTTTTTGTTTTTTTATAGGTTTCAGAGAAATTATGTTGAATCCAATAAGCCTTTCCGGACATTCCAAGCCTCTTAACCATGGCATCTATGTTGAGGATGTCAATGTTTATTTCAGCAAAGGACGTCATGGCTTTTAAAAAAAAAAAACTCCTTTTAAGCCTCCTTGTTCTGATGTCACCTTGGTAGGATGGGCCCTCTGAGAGGTTGGAAGTGCTAGGCGTTGCTCTTTTTGGATCCAGGGATGCTAAGTAGAAACTGCATGAGCCACCAGTGCTCCCACACCCTTTACCACCACTGAGATGGGTGTGTCTCCCATCGACCACTGGCAGGTTGCCCCTCCCTCCTGTCATCACTGTGCTCCTTTTCCTCCGGCCTCCGAGGCAACTCCTGCCAACGTCTTTAGAGCCAATAAAGAGAATCCAAACCCAAGCACCAGGAGCTACCTTTAAAACACACTAGCCATTCTCTTGACCCAACCATCACAAGAAAGCCTGAAGTCCAGCCATGTTCCAGTCTCACTTTCCTGCTTGGAAGCATGGGGTCTCCATGCTGTCCTCTCAGTGATCTCGTCACCCTGCAGCCTCCAGTGGGGAAGAGTCACAGAGAGCTTTTAAGCAGAGGTGGAGACAGCGCGGTAAGAGGAAGGGGAGCCAGGCTCAACTGTTGGCAACAGATTAGGTCTCAGAGGGAAGAATGGAAGACAGTCATTTTGTTGGTTTATTTTTATCTTTATTTTTTGTGTATGTGTGTGTGTGGAGAAATATCATGCTTTTTTGTGGACACACTTGCCCCCTCCTTCTTCTTCTCTCTGGAATGGCTCATAGTGAGTGCAATGTTAGCAAGTCCTTTGGAAAGAGTTTTTGCTGACTCCACCTGGGTCCCTAGAGCTACAGTTCCGACAAGCATTGGCTACAGAAGGTCTTGCCTGTGAATTGGCCATCCTACTAGGACCACAAGGGACCAAGGGATTCAGGGACCAAGACCCTTCCTCCTAGCCCATGATCTCGGGATTGGCTCTCCTCCCATACATTCACTTTCTCTTGACTCTGAGAACCTTTGGAACCCAGTGGAATCATCATGTCAAGGTCAAGATGAACTGAAGGGGAAGAGAAGTAAAAACCTGGCCTCCTCCAGTTCCTCTCATGGCACCGATGGGCGTGTCATCCTGGTCTCTGGTCGATATGTGTGTTCACTTTGCTTGCTTCCACTCATGTCTTACTCCACAGCCATCCTCTCCCAAAGAAGGGTTGTTCCCCTATTTTCAACAGAAGGGGTTGATAGTTCTTTACATAATAGGAAAGGCAAATTTGCAGAGCATGAAAGCTCAGCCTGGTTGGCTGAGGGCTAGCTAAGTGAATTCTGGCTTGGCCCAACTCTCCCCAGTTCCATGGAGGTCCCTGTTATGGGAAAGTATAGCGGGCATCCCCAGTTCAGTTCTTGAAACAACATGGTTGTTACTTAACAACCAGTATGTTCTGATGTAGTGTTGCACAGCAGTGAAAGACAGAGCATATGCTTTTGGCAAATTGAGCAAATCTACTTGCGTGCTAAAGTTACTACTCAAGGGTTATACTCCTTAGTGCCTGTAGATGGTGGATCATCATGCCAGGTTCCTATCCTGATGCTCTAGATACCTCCGTGGGGTACATAAGCATGCAGCTTTCCAAGTTCTTTCCCAGGGCCTAGAGTGACTTCCACAGTGTCACTTTAGGCACAGGGTTTCTCAAGGGCCCACAGTCCCTTCTAGCACCACTCACCCTACTCCCCATGATTCTAGGTCAGACTCTTCCCCATCACACCCAGATGATCCCTCAGGTTCAGATCTCCTCTTGAGTGTGGCTTTAAGGAGTAAGCTTGAGGATAATGTTTTTAATTGTTGTAAATCATGACCTCATTTCCAGCCTCCCAGGCTCCATCCATCCATTGCAGCATCTTTTATTCTGGCATTTCTTCACTTTGTGCTATGACAATGGGGCATTGTGTTTCCACAGAGACTTATAGGAGTGTTCAGTGTATAGTTTCTTAATAAACACTTTATTTTCTAATGAAATGACTGCATCAGGCCTCTTATTTGGAAGTTCTGCGAAGAATATTAAGATTTAGCAATTCCAGGTTGCCCAAAATTTGTTTCCATTTTGGTATAACGTTTCAGCGGAAGTTTCTAGCACACTTCTGCTAGCAACAGGGTTTCACAATATTTCCCATCGGTTGGATTCATGGAGACTCCTCCAGGTTCCTCAGATTCCTACAATGGAGTATTTCTTCATCTTATTAGCTACCTAGAGATATTTAGTGTTTATCATTAGAGTGTGATAGACAGAAGAATGATTCAAACTCAATTCCTTTAGTTACTACTAGAGCTACTGATATCCTTGGTACCTGGGGAGTTTTCTGCTATTTGAGAAGCTAAGACTTGTAGAAGTTTTATTTTCAGAGCTGATGTACAAAGGGATCTGGGAGTTGGGGTGAGGAGCCTTTCTCTTTGATATATAAGCAAGCCTGTGGGGTTCGCCCTCTGGCAGAGTACCTTTCTATCTTTCCTTAGAAAAAGATTATTCTCTGAAATTATAGACCAATCTCTCTACACATATGTATATACCGACGTATGCACATGCATACCCACAATCACCTTGGTTTGGCTGTCTTGGCAGAGTTCACATGGGCTTTCAAAATGTGGAGGACACTCCCTGGATCCTACTGAAAGTCAAAATTTGAATTGAGAAGGCTTACCTCTCTGACCAAGTTTGGATTCTGGCCTCACCACAAGTATAAAAGCCAAAATGCCTTCTGAACTTTATATTTGTTTCCTTTGGGGAGGAGTGCAAGCAAGAGATCAATGGTTGGAGAAAGGATAGTAGGTGGATATGGCCTGTTCTCTGGGCCTCACTGGGCCTTGTTGGAGCTCCATCATATAGGAAGTTAAAGAAAAACGAGCCAAGGTAGGTGGGAGGTGTGACAGTGTTGCTCAGATGAGATTCTGGCCTTTCTGTATAACGTCACTCGCATTATTTTCTACATATGTCTGACTGAATACTTCTACCCTAACTGCAAGTCTGTGTTCGTAAGAGTGGCCTAGTATAGAGGCTGCACTAACTCCCCACTTTTGAATATCCTTTGAGATTCCAAGATATCAGGGTTGGGGCAGGGATGTTTGGTATTGGGGGTCTATCCTTGGGACCAAGGAAAGGGTCATGAATTCAAGAGAAAACTTTGGTTTTTCATATGAGAAATATTTATGTTCTGTGTTATCTCATGCACAGAGCCTGCCATTGTTCAGCATGGACAGGTGGGAATAACCCCTGAGAAGATGGGAGGTGACAGGGGTTAGTTAGCATGAAGAGCTCTTCTTATGTAGCAGAATGCAAGAAGAAAGCATAGATCTGTGGGGTTGTTCAAAGGTTCAGGGGCAAGAAAATAAGGGAGTCTTTGTCTGGTGGCTTCTATTTTACCAGTGAGGTATGAGACAAGGTCGTGTGCCATGTGTGAGAAGATCTGGTAAGAGTTGAGAAGATATACAATGACATTGGAAGACACTAACATGAATGCCAGAGAAGTGTAGGAAGGTTGCCAGGAAGAAGAAAGACCTGGTTGAGTTTGGGAAAGAATGTCTCATGTCAAGGCCTACCATTTCTATGGTTTCCTGCTATGTATAATGTGCCATGAGATTCTCCCCATTAGGCCTTGGGGGGAGACAGAACTGGCACAGGGCACTCCCAGAGAAGCGCTCAGTCCACAAAGGCTGCCAGGTTGGAGGACTAAGGTGCATCACCCATCAGACCTGCAATTTCCTCATCTTCTTGGTTCAGAGATCACTGATAGATGTTCATGGTGATTTTCCTAGACATATGCATGTGGTTTGATCTTAAGAGATTTTTGTTGTAGAATATTATGTTTAACTAACCTATGAGCCTGGCATGCTTGTCAGGTACTTCCTGGTCTTTATTCTGGAGTGGTATTTGAGAGGTGCCACTTGTGTGTATTGGAGACTGTGAAACTCAACCATATGCTTCCTCTACTGTGTACCTTTAAGTACACGGCATACAGAGGCTGTGCGTGAGGCAGTGTTGTATGGCCAGTTCGTGGAACTGAGGTCTAAATACCTCATATTTAGGTTGACAATGGAGCACTCATTATCATTACCCTGTTTATTATAGGAAACACCAACTCAGAACCAGAACTTTTTGTCCAATGGAAAGTGAGGCTCAGACAAAGTCATTAACCACCCCGAGTTTCCACAGCAATGGCACCACAGGGTATGCTTGTGCTCTGGGCATTCTTGGTCATTCTTGTGGTCCCACAAAGCAGCCTCTTTTCTGCTCCTGGAGGCTTTACCCTGATAGCTTCCTACCCTCTACCTTAAGATATGGTCCTTCATGTATTATTCCCTGCTTCCTTATGGAACTATCTTTGAGGTATCCTGGTGTGTTGAATCTCTGCCATATAATTCTCTCCAAGCAGAGAACAGACACTAAGTAGCTTCAAATTAGAAGCTAAGAAGCTGGCCTTTGAGCTTCTCTCTCATGGGAATTTTATATTGCAGCCAAGAACACAACACGTGCATCCTCACCTACCCCTCTCCATAGGTGTGACAGCAGCAGAAGCAGTAGCAGAATACTAGGCTGTGACACCTCCACTAATTCTAGTTTGGCCCAGTTCCTTCAGGCTGAAACCAGAATAGAGAAAAGATCAAGAGTCTCTGATACAATCATAAGGTGGTTGGTGATGACTTGGTTCACCAGAGCAAACACAGGAGTAGACAGATCTATACAGGATGAGTTCATTGTTATGTAGCTTTCTAAGCTAAGACAGTCATGGGTTGGGCAGAGTGGAGCCTTCCTTCTTGCTGACTCCTGCACTGAAGCCAGAACTGCACACAGGTTGTTTAACAGACTGATGCAAAATGCAAAATGCAAAATGCCAGTGGCAGAAAGACAAAGAAATGGGATAGTGAAGAGTAGGCTTGGTTCTTCCTCTGAGACTTCTCTGAGAGACAAGGATGAAACTCTTCGGCTTGACAGTGGAGGGAGAGAGGCTGACTGGAAACTAATGGACCTGGATTGCATCTGCAGGGTCCAGTGCTGGCCTTGGCTCCACTCCTCTCCTCTGCTTGTTCTACCTACCCACTCCACTCCTGCTCTTTAACGCTGGTTGATGTGGGCGAATCTACTTTGCAGTTTCGGGTTTCCTTGGAAAGGTCTGGTTCTATGTTCTGCCTCTAGAAATCCTGTAGTTACCGCCCCCTCTACTTCCCACTTCCCAAGAGAATCTCAGCCTAGATCTGACAATGTATTTTCAGAGCTAAATCAGATTCCTCCTTCAACCCTACTTGAACTCACAAGTGACTTGAAGGAGAGGTGTTAGCCAGGGGGTTGGTTCCAAAATTACATCAGGAATCAGAAGCTTGCTTGGGTAGGATTTGGGCCCTGTTTCTTTGTACACAACGACTGAAACCTCTGCAGAGTAACCTGGCCTCATTTTTTTTTTGTAATTAAAGGACAACTTGGCCAGGAAAGATATTTCTATGTGCCCTGTAAAAGATCTGTGAAGGCCTTTGCCTTGTGAAGCCTTTCTGTCTGTAGAATGGCTTTCCATAACATAAAACACCTTTGGGTGTGCTTGCAGGAGCTCAGTCTTCCTTGCCCACTGTCTTCTCCTTAAAGGTGGATTTGAATTTGTGGAGCCTTGTTTAAAGTTACTTCATGTTCCAGTCTGTAGGAGGAGGTCTGGGAATTAGGAGGGGACTCAGGGTTAAGCCATAGATGGGGACAGGCTTGGTTTTTGTGACAAAGGGAAGTGAGATGTTCAGGGTGATCTCTGTGAAGCATAGGTCCTGCCAGGTCATAAAGGATGCTGATGACTCCTGTGTGAAGAGCCTCTAGCCCAGGCCCAGTGGGCACTTGAGACATTTTGGAGTGAAGGTGAAAGTCAGGATTACAGACTCGCAGAAAGCAACCAGAGCTGCTGAGAAAGTCATTGATGACAGCTCTGGTGGGACTTCCAGGCCTGCGTACTAGGAGACACAGGGATTTATTACACATAATCAGGAACACCCCTGTGCTTTGCATAATCACAGTGTTAACTCATGACCCTATGCAAATCATAGTCTTTCAGAGCCCTTTCAATGTAAATAAGTACAGCTTTGATGAGGGTAAGTGAATAAAGATGGGGGGTATGGCACAGTTAAAAAAAAAAAGATGGGCCCTGGATATTCTGATTCCAAACCATTGAGCTCTTACTTCACCCATCAACTAAAGAAAAAGTTAAATGACACCAGTTCAGAGGGTTTAGAGGAGGAGTGGTCAGGATCCCCATTCAGCCATGGACAGGGGATAAGGAACAAAGAGTGAGGCTGTCCACAGGTATGCATTCCAGAACTGTGCCTGTCTGCCAGGACTGGCTTCAAGAGCATCATAGCAGCTTAGAACACACCAGCAAGCCAGACTTTGGTAAGTAACACTGGCGAAAGCCTTGGTGGAAACCTATAAGGCCAGCTTGCCTTTACAGATTTCTTTCCTTCTGCTTCTGCCACCTTTATGCTGTCTGGAATCATGGCAGCTAAATGAGGCTTGGTTCTGCTGTTGAAAACTTCATTGGAGCAAGTAGTCTATTTTTCTTAAAAATATACTTTCTTCCCTCTCTTGACTCGTGAAGTTCATTTGTCAGTGAGAAGGACAGGACCTAAACTGGCAATGGTAAAGTGACTTAAATGCTGTCAGATGTGGCCTGGCAAACTTTCAATTACAAACTTCTGAAGAACCACCAACTTTCTTACTATGAGCACATGCTAGCTTTGCTGTGTGTGTGTCCTTGTGATATGTGTGGTGTGTCTCACTTTGTAAGGCTTGGAATAGTATTTGGTGAAAAGTCATGAATCCTGGTCTCCTTCTCATATGGACTTCTCAGGGAAAGAGAAGGGAATGACTGGAGACAAGAGCCATATGTACTCTTATGAGAAATATGACTTTCTCTCAGACACTCAGGAACTTAAAGTACCGTTGAGTTTGATAGTACTAGGCTCTAGCCTCTGTAGCAGTTCTCGCTGTCTTTCATGGAGGAGCAATCTTCAAGATATGTCCTCCTGATCAAGACAAGAACACATCTGTGACCTGAAGTCTGTGTCCTATAGGCCAACTAATAATCCTAGGGGAGCTGGAAAATCCTAGAACACAGGCTAGATGCCAACGGAATCAATCACTGTGCACACATCAGTATCATCACCTTCTTGCTGGTAAGGTAGAAGGAATAAATCTACAAGCAACTCTTTGGGAGTGTTATTTTTTTTTGAAAGATCAAGTCTGGCTAAAAAGGTACAGCCAGGGCCTGTGAAATTCTCTGGATGTCTCTACCAGGGTGCCATAGTTTTGCTCTCAAGTTCTTCACTCGATAGGAAACTGACTGGAAATTGGCCAGGGAGACCTGGTCTGGTCTTTCCAGTCAGTGGGCACTATAGGAGGTGCCATCAGTACAGATCATATTTTGGAATTTCATGACTGGGAGACTTTAAATTTTCAATCGGTGTCTAAATGATCCCCAGAATGCTTCAATCCTGATGGCTGTCGGTTTGGTGTTTCTTGTGACCCTAACAGACATTTGTGGGTTAACTAACACCTATGATGTCAAATGGACAACTTGTTTAAGAAGAAGACCACAGTGGCTACCATAATCATTTTATTGGGTCAGCCACTTCACCAACTGTTATTCCACATGGACAGTTCAGTTTTCTGGGCAAGGCTTCAGCTGCCACAATATGGTTCTTCCTTAATTTGGAATTTCCCAACTTGCAGAAAAATCATTTTCTCATTTCAGTTACTAGATAAATGAAGATCACGTGCTTCTCGTTACTGGCCCCAGCAGCACTCCCTTTAAGTCTGTCAGATGCTAAAGATTCATCAGATACCTTTAGAGAACATCAGGCGGATTACCTCTGGCTCTTACAGGTTCATGGTTTACATTAGGATATTGAAGGCTCTGAGAACCCCTTCTGTAAATAAACCTTGTTATTCTGCAAGTTTTCCAACATAATTGAACACAGAGCATTCTTTCTTTAACATCTATTAGTACATTCCACACTCATACTTCAGGAAACATTGGTTATTGTGTGGTTAGAAGCTTTTAAAAGAGAACTAAGCATGATGCTTCATCAGTGAACTGTTGATGTCAAAGATACCAAGAAAGGACCATACCTCACATCTCTACCCAACAGGAGGCTCAGTCCTCCATATGGTAAGTCCCTTCACAAAGGAGCTCGAGACTTCTGCTCTAACACGGGCCACTCCCACAGACTGATGTCACCTAGTGGTGGCACACAGAAATGAAGATGGGAATCCCAGTCTCAGCATTGCCACTAAGCAAGCGATGTGGGGTAAGTAACTTAATTTGCCTAGTTCTGTATTTGTTTCAGTGTCTGACAAAAAGACTGAGTGACACCCATGTAAAATAACCTATTCAACAGACACTCTGAAAGCCATGTCCCAATGAGCCACTGCTGACTCCTGGCAGGGAACATCTTTTGGCTCTTTGGGACTCTCTGGTGAATGTCCTGGCCCACGGCATGGGAAGAGTGTGAGAAACAGAGAAGCTGTTTTTGTAAGTAGAGATCAGCTGGTTTTTCTGGGTGAGGAAGGAAGCCAGTGTTTGGGGTTTAACAGACCCTTCCTGTCACCTTTGGACAGGGCCAAGCGGGAGTTTTCAGCAAGATTTTCCAACTTTGATTTCAAGAAGGCAGCTCTGCCTAACAAATAGTCTGAAATGTCAAAGAATAAATGTTAAAGCTCAAGAGGTCGCTCTCCAGGGAGTTGCCTGGGCTGGTGAGGGAGGGAGGGGAGGAGGGAGAGAAGGACACAGAAGAATCCTCCACATAAAGATTCCAACTTGGTTTTGTGATATTTAAGAGAAAAGGAAACTGAATTATTTATAACATGGAGGATGGAAGCAGGCTATAGAGGAGTGACAGGACTGGGGATGGGAGTTTACATTCCAGTATTTGGCTGGTAATGCTTCTTTTTGTCCTTGACATGCTATTAGCCATTTCTTGTGTTGTCTAGTGTCATTACTCTGTAGAAAACCAAGATCATCTGATACAGGGGGTGCAGGCGGCAGTATCTGGAAACAACTAATGTGAAAAACATGGTGTCATTCCCTCCAAGGGTCTGAAGTACATGATTGGATAGCCCTTCCCTGTCTCTCAGCTTCCAGCCTGTGCTTCACAAGGCAGATATTCAGAGGAGCCCTGTTCATGTGTGAGTGGGAACTATCTTGCTCTTGGTCTGGACACCAGTTGTCAACGTACATAACAAGGAAGGTGAATTCCACCTTTCAATTGTTTCATCTGAAAGATGATGGAGACAATTCTCCTATGCTCCTTCTGGGAATATAAAGGATGCCACGTGTTCAGAATATCTTTGCACTTTGTGGCAGGGACAGGGGCATTGTATGAGGTGAGAAAAAAAAGAGAAAACAATTTAAAAGGAGAACCCAAATGCAACAGAAGGATTGGCAGTCAAACTGGACTGAATGGGATATCTTGTTTGTTTTGGCAATGATGCAAAAGAAGCCTCTTGGTGATAATTATACATTATGATTCTATAACACGGGTAATGAAATCCATCAAAATTTCAGTTAAAGTAAAAGCAGCAAGATGCAGGAGCTCTCTCTTCCCTTTTCACAATTGACAAGAATATGTTCTTTGTCACTTTCCTAATAACACTTTCTGTGTCCTCCTGACATTCAGAGATAGAAACACAGCCAAATTTTAGACACTTTGGGTTTAGTGAAGCAGGGCTATTCCAAGTGTAAATCAGATCCTGAGTGAACCTCTAAACACAAACCAGGAGCACTATGTTTAGGATACTTGAGTTTCATGTAGAACAGCAAATACTTGTACTTTTTTTCCCCTTAGACCTGTTTTTATCCACCTTGATGAACCTAGAGAACATTTTTGTTTCAGTTGAAATGTCATGGTGACACTCCTATTAAGAAACTCTGAGATGCACGTATTTCAACATTCAGTAGCTTACTGTAGTCTCCAGAAAGGTCTTCTAAATAATTTTCATCTAGTCCCTACTTTCTACCATGTAGAAGTTTAGCTCAGCACCTATTGACTTAGGGCCTTTTATACTCTTAAAAATTATTGAAATCATATCTGAAATTAGAACAAAAACCATACACACCCAAGAGCATACACAAAGCTCTCAGAGTGATGATATCACCACCGAGTAATGTAGGAATGTACTAGAAAGATTTCACTTGTTACAGAGCAAACTAAGGAGAGTCTGTCAGCTTATAAAATCCCATTGATAAGAGACGAGACAATGGATGGATGGAGATGAAGAGAGAAGCCATTGTATATTATAGTTTCCGCTACAAATCATGTTTGGTTTTGTTTAAGGAATTTGCAAACCAGCAGTGTTCCAACCAGCCCCTATACAAGTAAGTGTAAGGATGCTAACATCTCCCTAATTTTCTAACCTGGGTGGTTTTATCAGAGAGGGTGGACTATACCATAGGTTAAGTCTATGTGGCATCCAAGACATTTCCCCACAGATACATGTTTCATCATGGTTTGTGGTGGGTGACCCATACCTTCTATGATACATCATTTGTATACTGGAGGTGAGAACTACTTTGATATTGTTATGATAGACTCTTTGTTACTGATATTTCACAGCCTCACTGGGGGAATAGAATCTCCAGAAATGACTTTTGGGGTTCAGTGGTACAGTACTTACATGGCATGTGCAATGGACTGGGTTCTGTCCCAAATAACAGAGTTTAAAAATCAACATTTTGGAGGACCCCAAATGGACACTGGCTCACTAATTCATCCTTTAACCGTATGATGGCATCTTCTCTGAGGTGTATACTCTGTTGCTAAGTCAAAAAGTTTCACTTTTCCCTGCTTTCAAGAGCCTTTCAATCTACTGCAGAGACTTTCAACTGGTGGATGATTTTGTCCCTCAGGGAAATGTACATAGAGACATGTTTGTTTGTTTAACTTAGAATGGGTGGTATGCTCCAGCCTCCACTGCACAAAGAATTAGCCAGCCCATAGCATTAACAATGCCAAGATTGGAAAGTTTCAGTTTCATGAGAATGTAAAGCAGTATCCCTTAGTCCTGGGGAAGAGAGACTTCTGTAGTTCTTAGGACCCTCTGTAGCTGCCAGTGTTCAAGAGCCATGGGAAGTGACCACCTACAATCTACTCCCTTCATTGATAGTGTTTTTGCTCCCTCACCTTCCTCACCAAAGTTCTTGATGTGCTTCCAGGATCCTAGCATACTCTTCACTAAGGTATTCTAAGAGTGTGCTATGTTTTAAATGGGCTCACTAGGGTTGGCCGAGGGACCATTAGTTGTGGATAGTGGGTTGTACAGGTGTTGTAAGGGAACTTACAGATTTAGATTGAATGTGTAAATGCATCCATATGAGGCCCGTTTTGATGCAGACTGGAGATGAGGTCTTTGTGAAGAGGAACAATCGAAGGGTCAAATCTTTAGTTTCATGTCTCATAACACCAAGAAGCCAGCGTCCTTTGGGTTTGACTTTAAATTACACTGAAGATATGTTTAACAGGGGCATGCATATCTTACTTAACAACATGTTAGCCTGATTTATACCTTCCTAACCTTTGGACATCTGAGATATTTGCTTCTAATTAATAAGGGGTGGATCCTGTGTGAATAAATGGGTAATTAGGAAACAATATGATGAACTGTGAGATCTAAGCACAGAGGGAAGAACATCTACCTCTCAAACGACATTTAAAAATTAGTTTTAATTACATGTATATATTTATCTTTGTGTGTGTACATGTGTAGGCACACCATGCTTCTCTCTCTCTCTCTCTCTCTCTCTCTCTCTCTCTCTCTCTCTCTCTGTATGTATGTATGTATGTATGTATGTATGTATGTATGTATGTAAGACAATTTCTGTGTGAGTCCTGGAAAGATAGCTCATATCATTAGACTCAGTAGAAAGTGCCTGTACTCCCTGAGATACCTCACTGGCCTCTAACGCTATTCTTAAAAATGCTTAATCATGACATCTATTTGCAGCTGTATAAGTGGAAACGGTAGTTCACAGGCTCCCACAATCAAATGATCAGTTAAGAGTTAAATGCCCCATCATTTAAAGAGCTGCTGGTCTCCTCAAGCTTTGGGAGGCCTGACCCTATTGCCACGCAGCTAAGCACCATGGTCCTTTGCTAACCCCAGACTGTCTGAGCTGGACTTTGTGCCATGTCTACACTCTGGCAATGCTCATACAGAGTCATGCCCTTGTCAGGTTGCTATGGAGACTGATCTCAAGGTTTTCACAATTGACTGGTGTTTTGGGGTAGCTCTGTGATTATCAGTATGCTGTAACCAACATTGTAGGGGTTAGGGGAGCCCATCCACTATTGATGCCGTTTGCAGAATGTTGTGAGAAAAATCTATCTGTAACAGAGAGGGAAAGACACTGGGAAAATTGAATGGGAAAGATTTTCTTTCCACTCTTAATAACAGTGTGTTTTTTCCCTGATTACAAAAGTAATTTATATTCACAGTTGAAAATTCAGTAAAATACAGAAAAGCATACAAACACATAAATTATCTACCGTCTCATCACCCGGAGACAACACTGCTAACATTTTAGCTTTCTGCATTCTAATCTTTTTTATGTACTTATTTAATTATTTAACAGGATAAAAACCATTCTATGTGAACATGCCCACACATTTGTTTTTCGTTTTTTCTTTTATAAGATTGCTTGCATGTGCAGTGTCATTTATCTTTTGCAATATTAAAAATTTGTCTATAGGTAATGTAGTTACCAGATGGTTCAAAAAATACACCTTACAAAGACTTGTGCATGAATGTTCACAGCATCATATTTTTAATCAGCAAGAAGTAGAAAAACCCAATGTCTGTGAGCTAGTACGTTGATCAACAAAATACCGTATATCTCTATTGTGGAATACCACTAACAAATAAAGACGAGGAAATACTGATGCATGCTACAATAAATGAACCTCAAAAAAAGGCCAGGTAAAAGAAGGAATGTCTGTATCAAATGTAAGGCATACTCAAAACTATAGAGACAGACATTAGTTTAGCGATCAGGTCATCAAGACCTGGGCGGGGACAGAGATGAAATGTAAATGGACAAACGAATCTCACTAGGATGATAAAATGCTGTATGACTGGATTATACTGAGGATTATTTCATTCAGGAGATTTGCTAAAAGTAATTGAATTGTACATTAAAATGGATCAACTTTATGGTATGTACATAATGCCTCAATAAAATTTATATAATATACACATAGTTTATATATGAATTTAATAAAGTTTATATATGATATATAATATATAAAGCTTATATAAAATATATATAAACTTTATTAAGATACTGCATTTGTCCGTACTCTTTTGTAGTATTTTTGTGTATAAACTACAGGCACTGTCCCTCTTACACATGTTCCTCACCTGCAGATCCTTTCCCTAGTTCCATCAGTCCCAACTAATGTTCTTCTGTGTCCCTGAGAATTAAACGCAAGCAACTTAAATATGAAGAAATATGAATACATTTTCTTAATTTTTCTCATATTTAGCACAAAGGAGGCTATATCACACACTACTGTGTATTTTTTAGTACACCCCTCCTGTTATTTATTGAAACTTTTGCACTTCCTTATTTTATTTGATTTTATTTTTTAGATAAGTTCTTACTCTGTAGTCCAAGCCGCTCTCAAACTCATGATCCTTCTGTCTCTTCCTCAGAATCCTGGGTCCTAGGATTACACATGTGTGTCAAGACTCTCTACTTACTCCTTCATGTTTGTAACGTGTATCTAATCCATCATCATGTGGTATAAGACTTAACTACTCTGTTGTCTTTGGCCTTGTAAACAAGTACGCTAGTTTTTAATCCTAAATAAATATGGTTATATCTAAGTATACTAGTCATTTGGAGAGCCAAATGATACCCCAAGATTCATTTGTATATCTGTTTTATATACCTAGCTCATATATTGACTGTGAATATAGTAATGAATTTCCTAAAAGCATGAGGTTTCCTACAGTCTCAGTAAATGGGAATTTCTTCTCCCCATTTCCTTTCCCCATTTCTTTCTTCCTTCTTTCTTGGGACTTTCTATGTAGACCAAGCTGACCTTACATTCCTGATCCTTCTGCCTCAGCCTCCTAAACGCTGGGACTAAAAGTCTGTGCCAACATGCCTACTTCAGTACATGCCTAGATAATGCCCCTATTTATTACCTCAGCCCCTTATGTTTGGAAAACTGGGTTATTTCGTTTAAATATTCAATTCTCTGGGTAACTGGTGTTTGGATGCTTTTGGCAGCAAATCAGGGTAGGGGGTGCTGGTGGCCTGGTGATAGCTCCTCCACAGATGACTAGTGTCAGTACATGGCTGCATTACACCTATTACAGTCAGCTCTGATTGCTTATAGTCCTCCAGATAGGAAGGTATCCAGTGAACCCACTTATTTTTGTTTGTGATGGCAATACTTAGAAGTGGACTGGCATGTGCTGGATAGTTTTTTTATTTCACCACTCAGCTACATTGCCAGCTGAGGTTTACTTTCTTCTTTAAGCACAGTATCTCACTAAGTGGCCTGGGCTGATCATGAAATTGGGCTATTTCTGCCTCTGTTTTGCAAGCATCTGGACTCACAAGCCTGTATCAGGAGAACTGGCTTTTTCTCTTCATGACCACCTAACTTCCTTTTAACAGAAAGCTGCCTTGGGGGGAGAAACATCCTTCTGAAATCTGGGAGCTTTGGGATTTAGAAGACATCATTAGTGAATGCAGATGACACTGTCCTTTCTTTGGTCACTTCAATGTGTTATCAACAATCATATAATGTGAATGATATTGCCCTCCCGTATCTCTAAGGACCAGAGTCTGACCACATTTTAAGGCTGAGAGTTCTGAGTTACACCATCCAGAAATGTCAATGGGATCTGAGTGGAGTCTCTAATCTCATGTGCTGTGCAGATGGCTAACTAAGTATGATGCTTTGACTTTCTCAAAGTCAGAATGATGTCAGGAGTCAGTCCTCTTGAATCCTGATCTGGCCTGGCCTGACCTTTAAGCAGTCAAGCCTCCTGGGAGCATGCTGGATGGAGTATGACAGTAGAGATTGAAACTGGCTAGAAAACATGCAGACAGATCCTGAGCTCAATGTTTTCAGCCAACCCCTTGATCTGAACTGGAGGCAGAGGAGGGTCTAAGCTGGAAAAATGTCAACTGGCTGAAGAGCATTCAGAATAATAACAGGAGATCTCTTTTAGGTCAAGAGATCAATCATGAGATTATCTAAAAGCTTTTGAGGCCAAGTAATGGCCATGTTTTCTCCCTAGCAGCTCTGTGGTAACAACAGCACTGGGCTATGTTTCTAATGTGCTATCTCCTTATCCTGACAAGGCTCTATGTCTCTCTGGGGGTGGGTATGGAGAAAACAGAAGGTGACCAGGAGAAATGTAGACTTCTTTCTTCTGACTCTTGGACCCTTGACAACTGGAGATGCAGTCCTGGGAAGAGGAGAAGCCCCTCAACACCCAAACAGGTGATACAGGAAAATCCTAACCAGGTTGGGATACAGGCAAGCATAAGGAAGTGACATTAAGGATCAAGATCTGATAGCAACAGAGCAAATTAAGAAAAGCTGAACTTAGGAAGAGCATTGAAATCAAAATCAACATGTGCAATTGGGTTTGTGTCTCCCCTACAGCCTCAGCAAGCTGTTCATTGGTCATCATTAAACGTGGATGCCAAAATCAGCACACACATTTCAAGATCCCTGGGTGCTGACCTTTCCTATTTGCCAGATTGAGAGGGACAGTAGAAACCAGCTTTGGAAAGCCACTTGGCATATGTAACCCGCCATATAAGACTCTATAACTTCCTCTTCCATATCAGGGCTAGCTAGGGAGAAAATTTAGAAGAGCTCTCAGAACACATTCCTCTCCCCTCCTTACCAAAGAAGCCATTCTAGGGGTTGAAGCAAGCTATAACTGTGGATGGCCAGTCTGCAAAAAAATGTCATGTACCATCATGAGCACATCACTGTCCATTCAGCGGCTAGTCTATTTGGCCATGACCTAGGTTCATGAAACAAGAGCCCTCAGGACATAGGATATACAAAAATTCTGTCCCTGCAGCCACTGCAGACTCATCTTGCTACCTGCCAACTTTACTTTGCCTTCTCCATCCCCTCTTCCTGCCATAGCTGGTCGGACAGTTTCCAAATCTGCTTAAGCTGAAGTGCCCATCACAGTGGGTGCTCAACAAGTAGTTGTTAGATTATCAATAGACATTATTTACTTCTTTCCTTTTAAAGTTATTTTGGGAAGAATTGTCTCCTGATTCCTTGACATTTGACCTACATGATTCATAAACTATGTATGAGGGGTACACATTATTTTTTAATAACACATTCTATGATTTACTGAGTAACAGTTGCTAAGTATAGGCTACAGACTGGGTAATGAAGAGGGTTCAAACCTACATGTTGTTTCATAGGGAGATGGTCATTTAAACAAATAACACATTATGTTGTAGTGGGTACCTGTGGGGTCTAGGTTTCTTGGACTTTTATAATCTTTGCAATAACTTTATCTCTTAAGATAAATAAACATCTCTAGTCATGCACATGTTGCTAATGCTAGGTTAGACTAAGCTAGCTTTGAAAGAATCTGAAAGTAGCTTGTGTTGAATAAAGTCTAAGAAAATTAATCCAGGATGATTATTAGGAACAGCTAAGTGTGTGATGCATACCTGTAATCTCAGGACTCATGGAACAGAGGTACTTTGTCATAATTTTGAGGCTATCTGGGCTATAGAATTAATTCCAGGTTATATAGGGCTGTATAGCGAGACCCCCATCTAATCCCCAAAAGAAATTTTTGTGTTTAGTGACATGGGGGCAACTGTATCTATGGAATGAATCCATGAAAATGTGTGTTAAGGGATGAGGGATGAATGAGGACTGAAGACAATCAAGTAGAACACGGGACTGTGGACCATCCATCCATTCATCTGGAGGCAAACAGGAGCATGGAGTGATTTCTGACTGGGCCAATGGGACCCAATGCTTTTATCCTACAGGTGAGAAGCTAGTGTGAAAGAAGAAACTACGGTTCTGAAGACATGTGAGTGCTACATGGGGCAACAAACTGGAAACCATGGATACGGAGGTTTAGAAAACATTTTAACCTTGGGTGCTGGAAGAAAGGTGAAGAAGCACTATTGAACTATCTAAGAAAAGCCAGAACAATGAAGCTGGCATACATAATGGCAGAGAAAAACAATTAGGGGCATTAATTCTATTTCCTCAGCTCACTAAGAGTGAGTCAGAGTGTCTGGGAGAGCTTTGCTGTAGTCTTTTTGGAAGGGGATCCTGAGTTAGTCAGATTTAAAGAAGAGGACCTAAAAATCCAATAAGCCTTTAATTCAAATTCATAAACCATATTTAATAAAGAGACAAAGTATCCATTTTCTACCATCATTATTTTTGGCTGAACTCAACTGCTGAGTGCGTTTGATTTTGGCTGATTCCATAATAAAATTTTGAGACTATATGTTGCTTTTTTAAGGTAAAGGATAACTGGGGAAATACAACAAACAATGTTCTGCACCCCAAATTTCTTATCCTGTAGAAGATTCAACCTTGTGGCTGTAAAAGAATATACTGGTCTCATACAAAGATACTTACCATGTGAAACTGAATATGCTTCCATGCCTGGCTATTCCTAGCTGTTCCCTGGGATGAATAGTTACCTATAATTGCAACATGCCTGGGAGACCTTTCAGTTGATGTAATGGATCTTTATTTGCTGGTGCCTATGCTTTAATTGCAAAGATGTGATCAAGGTCCAGCTTACAGGTAGAGCGTTGACATGAAGGAGCAAGGAGGTGCACCAGGGAGACAGAGAGCCTTGGATTCTGCTGTCCCATTTTTTAATGATATTTATGTGTTTGCTCATTGAATCTGTGCTCTGAAGACTGTGGTCTTAAGTTCACTGTTAACTCGGGGTTGTGATTGCTCTCCTGCTGGGCACTGCCCTGGTTTAATATCTAGCACATCTGCTTTGGTTTCAGAATTTAGATCTGCTGAAGATGCCACCATCTGGGCTGGTGCTGGATCTCCAACCCTCACTTCATGTTTCCAGCCTGTGCATAATGATAAAAAGGCTACAGACACAGTCACTCATTTGTTCAACTGGTTCAGTGTTGATAACAGTTGTGTTCCAAGTACTTGTAGAGATGCTGGGGTATGGTATCCATGGAGACCACAAACAAACTGTCCATGGACATGGGTCACTGAGAGGCCTTAATGACAAATGATAAACAAATAGACAAATAAGCCAACAAGACATTTATCCGATGGCGCTAAACATGAAAACTGGCACAATCCTGGCGTAGAATTGACTTCTTTGTAGTTGGACAGTGAGCAATAGAGACAGGCAGTGGCTGCTGTCTGTAGCACTAAGCTTGGAGTGTCTGAGAAGAGAAGAAAGAATAGTGGTATAGACTGGAGGGGTGGGGGTGAGGATGTAGCTCAGCACATGTAAGGCTCTAGATTCTTCCCCCAGCACTGAAAGAGAGAATATGAAGGAGGGAGAGAAGAAGAAAAGGAGAAAGGGAGACAGAGACAGAGAAGATAGATAAGAAAGAGAGAAAAAGAGAGAAGGAGGGAGTCAGGGGAAAGAGGAGAGAGAGAGAGAGAGAGAGAGAGAGAGAGAGAGAGAGAGAGAGAGAGAGAGA
>NW_021620849.1:811359-815992 GCF_004785775.1 Grammomys surdaster | reverse complement strand
AGAGAGAGAGAGAGAGAGAGAGAGAGAGAGAGAGAGAGAGAGAGAGAATATGGGCCAGGTAAGGTGAAACTCTATAAGCAGTGTTTTAATGGTTTTTGCTTTCATTCTAAACTCAGAAGAAAGAATTAAATTCTTTCTTCTTTTTATTTTTTGAAAAAAAAAAAAAAGATATTGGTTTGTTGACTGTGGACCAAACTTGGCGATAAAGAGTGGGTGAAAAATGGAAGTTTAACTAGGAGACCATGGCCCAGGTGAGAAACTTTCACCGCTTGGGCTGAGATAAAAGTGGAATGGTGGGGACAGCTGATCCACAGTAGAGAGATCTGCCTGAGGTGGAATTTGATGGGTTTATTGGTGAGCTTGGGAGTAATGCGGAAAGAGTCATGAAGCAAGACACATAGGCTTGCTATTACCTACATTACATATGAAAGACCATTAGGTACTAGATAGGTCTGGCAAGGAACGGAATGAGTGCACAAGACAGATGACACCTAAGAGTCTGAGAGCTCTACCCTGTATAGGCATTTTTCACATCCTTTTAAGCATGTGCAATGCTGGGGAGACTGAGGCAGACCTGCTTTTCATGACGCACATTCAGAGATGGTTTTTCATTAAAGGATGTCAGTGTGCAGATTGTCTCAACAGCTAACATACCTCCCCGGTTATGTGAATCTTCAGCACAATGCCAGAAACTTGCCTTTTGGAGCTCAAACCACCACTCATCTGTGGCACAGGCTTTTGCTCTAGCACTCATGATGTATGAAAGATGACACATATGAAGCAACATAAATTACTTAATGGTGAATCCTGGATGTTCCTGTTCCGAGTCCCTCAGCTAGCCCAGCATCAGATCCTTCACGTTCCCCCTTTGCTCTTCCAAGTCTCCCGAGTTCTTTTTGCTCATTTCTCTCCAGAGAAATCCAGTTACCACACTTCAGTGCCCTAAGCAGCTCAGTGCTTTCCTTACTCAGCCTTGTGCATGATTTTGCATTTACACAGACTAATTAATATGCTCTGCTACACAGTGGACCCTCCAGGAGCTCTCTGAACTTATTGGGAATACTCTCTTTTCTTCCATTAAAATGTGCTGACAAGGCTGAGGGTACAGTTTGGTGATAGCAAGCCCTAGGTTCTATAACCTGTACCTTAAAAATAAAATAATAATAGCAGCAACAATAACAAAAGCCAATGACTAACCTGGAAACCTAAATAATACTGAGCATGGTGATGTCTTTTGTTTATCCATTTTTGAGATAGTATTTCATGTATCCCACGTTAGCCTCAAACTTGCTATGCAGTCAATCATGACCTTGAACTTCAGATACTCCTCCCTATGCCTCTGCAGTGCTTGGATTACAGCTGTGTGCTCTCATGGCTAGTTTATGTCATGCTGGAAAGCAGGGTCTCATGTATGCTAAGCAAGCATTCTACCAATTGAACTATATTCCCAGACCAACAATATTTACTGCTGCTGTCAAAGGATGACAAGCTAGAAACTTTTTACTCTAACTGTTGCATACAAGTCATTTCACAAAGTGTGTGTGTGTGTGTGTGTGTGTGTGTGTATGTGTGTGTACATAAATTAATTGAAACTCAGGGAAAGCAGATAGAAAGCTGGGTAGGTGCCTTGGAGGTGTGGATCATGGGGCTTATATCACATGGTATTGGAATTTCTGGGTATTATAGTTTGGATGTGAAACATACCCTATAGGCTTTTGTACTTGACTGGTTCCCCAGATCATGACTGTTTTAAAGGGTTATGGAGGCTTTAGGAGAGGGGTCACACTGGAAGAATTAAGTCACCAACAGCAGGACTATAGATTGTAGCTTAGTTCTGGTTCTGGCCATAGTCTGTCAGCGTTTCTATCTTCTAGGACATGAGAAGGCAGCTTCCACAGTGATGCTCACTGATACACCCTCTCCACTGAAGTGGACCGTATTCCCTCAAACCACTCCTTTAAGTTGCTTCTTGGCTGGTATTTGATTGAAGCAACAGGAAAAGTTTCTAATGTGCCAAGTGACTGGTCTGTTTTCTCTAGACCAATGGAAATATCTGACTAGGAGAACTGAATCCCTGTGCTCCCACACAACGACCAGCTTTAGGCAAACACTTAACTTTCATGTACTTTTATAGAGTTCATCACAAATTTACTGAGCATGCAGTCCCTTAGTCACAAGACAGGTCCAGATTGATATCATGTTCCTTACTAGCAAAAATTACCAACTACTTTGAACTGCCTTCCCTTTTTTCTAGTTTGGCCACTATGGGGATTTAGCTGAAGCCATCAGCCATGCCTCTCAGGCAAGCTTAGAAGGCTCCTTTCCAGGCACCTCTTCCAGCATTCTATCTACCTTTCTTAGCTGAGTCTCGAACATGGAGCTTCTGGTTTCCCATCATGCCATTTGACTATTTCTCTGACTCAATATGACTATGTAAAGGCATTCGCCAAGGTTACCCAGCGTTACTTCCACCTGCTGGAATTTTTATCATCTTTTGCTTGCTTCCCTCTGGCCTCCTTGAGTCTTCCTCACCCTCAGAAATCCTGGCCTTCTGTGGTGATAACATATATCCAAACAGAGGGCTTCATTAGGCAGCAGAGACCTGAGGCCATCAGAACTATTTATTGCTGAAAATGGTTTCCTGGTTCAGGTGCAGATCTGTTCTTGGAAGAGGTGGGATCTTTGAATCTGTGCTTGCTTCTGTGAGCAGGTGTAAAGGTGAATGGGCGTTTGAGAGGCAGCCCAAACTGAGCAGCCTATAAGAGAGGAGAAATGACTCTCCATCATAGAATTCACTTAGTGTCTGCACTGTGCTAAGTAAGGCATTTATAAACTAATAACAATGCATTTCCCTACAAATAACAACAGTATTTTGCACTTTTCAAACTAGTCATCTCAGAGAAGTAAAATTCCCAGAGTCACAAAGCTACTTAGTGACAGAGTCATGTGTATGAAGTCAAGAGCTGGGGCTTCACCATTCAGGACATATGTAGGGCTTCACCAACACCTGCCATTCCTATAACACAGGACTAGAAAACCACAGTGGTCTGGCAGTTCTTGCTTCTCCCTGCCTCACTCTCGCCAAAATACTGTGGGTGATAAATGAAAGAACTTTCAAAAAGAAAAAAATTAGCTCCCATAAGATCACTGTGGCTTACAGAGAATTCACTTAGGCACTTAATAGATGACTTTATTATATTGGCTCACATGTTTCCAACAGTTGTAAGCAGACAGCATACCAAGGGAAAGCATGGTCTGACCTCTCTTACATCTTAAGTAGCAATAGGAACTGCATGGACTCTATTCCCTAATGTCTGACCTGTTTGGCACTTTGTTTTGGGGGATAGGAAGGCTTCCTCATTTTAACACATCTGTCAAGTGGTTTTGCTCTGTTGCAGGTAACATTTTTTAAAAACTGGTCTTTCATCCAAATATTTAATTCCTTCCTGGTTTCATGTTTCCTAAATCTTTTTGCCAAAGACATGACCCAAACCCAAAGTAACTAGATAGTTACGTATATTGATCCAAAAATCTCAGACATGGAAATAAGTTAGACAGAAGGAGATCCTGTGGAATTAACATAAGACATATTTGTAGGAAGTGACCAGATACCAGACCATGCAGCTGCTACACTGTCTACTGAAAATGAAAATTGGTAAGGCTTGACTTGTTGAGTAATAGGTTTGTGTGAGAAATCTCTTGTCTGATGTGTTCTTTCATTACAATTAGTGGGACTGAGAGGGTTGTGCAAAGGATGCTCAGGGTTGGCCTCTCTAAGTGTAGGCAGGAGAAGGTCAGATCAACAGTTCAGGTCATGGGTCCTGTCTGAATTCTGGAATAGCTTTAAGGAGCTCTTCAAATCTTTTCTGTAATGTCAATAAAGATTGACACTGGGGGGCAGGGTGGAGGGAGAAAGAGAAGAGAGAGGGGGAATGGAGAAAGAGGGATAGAAGAAGAGAGACAGAGAGAGAGAGAGAGAGAGAGAGAGAGAGAGAGAGAGAGAGAGAGAAACAGAGCACTTACAGAAAGCAGTAAATTTAAGGGCAGCCTTGGACTAAGACTCCACATGGAGGTGGGCAAGGAGGCTGGGAAAGGCTCATTCTCAGGCACAGTGGAGAAAGTGAAATGAGCTATGCTGTAGGTGGCCACAGTGCATCTGAAAAGTTCTGCTGGAAAAGCTCCCAAGGCCACTTTGCAGGGGCTTGAACTCCACCTTTAGAGTGTGAGAGCAGGATTTTTGTTAGGGTTTCTGATGTTGGTGCCTCATAGACACAACCTTAATTCTTTGGGGGACTGGTCAAGTGTGTCCCCCAGTTAGAGATAGCTATTTGATAGAGACACATGTCCAGGCATGTTCACATTCCACTGACTGTCTATCATAGTAGCCTCTTGACCTTCAATTTCTGGACCCTTCTGAAGACCTTTTTAAAATATGATATGGATACTGTTCAGATCCTAAATTTCTATATGCCACTCCGTTTCTTTTAGTGCCAAGAAAACTATACAAGAATGCTTTCTGATTCAAACATCATTCATAAATGTATGCTAGTGACATCAACCAGTGCCAGAGAGGTGGCAAACATAGAGAGCCTGGTGAACTTGAATAGATTTAATCTAAGAGAGGAGAGATGGG
>NW_021620849.1:774619-811259 GCF_004785775.1 Grammomys surdaster | reverse complement strand
GAGGGAGGGAGGGAGGGAGGGAGGGAGGGAGGGAGGGAGAGAGAGAGAGAGAGAGAGAGAGAGAGAGAGAGAGAGAGAGAGAAACACCTTAGTTCAGGAGGGAACACCAAAATTTCATGAATTCATGTTAGTGTGTGCATGTGCATGTGTGTGTGTTAGAATTATGTGTGTGTGTGGTTCCAGAGACAGGCCAGAAACTAATCCATGAGTGTGTTTAACATCTGGTGTGGAGAAACCTTTGGAAATCAACTCAAAGGATGTAGTGGGAAAACACCTGGCAAAGCAAGTGTCTTCAATATGGAGAAATAGGGATCCAGCACAGGGAGGCCGTCCAGAACGAATCTGCTAGCTGCTGCAAGCTCAGGCTGCCTACACTCAGAGTCTGTGCAAGGAGACTCATAGGGTCTGTTCTCAGACCTTGTTCCTGTCATACGTCTAGGTCAAAAGACTAGGGGCTAGATTAAGGGTCTTTGAAAGGGTAGTGGAGGAAGTGAGGAGGCAAGAGGTGCTTAGCTGAAGCCTTAGAGTAGGATTAGGGTGTGGGGTAGGAAGTGGAAGCATCTTCTTTGGAAGTGTCCCAGCATAGACTCCCTGGGATCCCTCACAGCCTCTACAGTCTGGATCTTGGCCTTGGGGCTTCCAACAGAGCCTGATAGAAGGGATGGCCAAGCCTTGAAGTTATTTGAAGGAGTCTTGGCTAGAAATGAAGGGGTGTGCTCAGGGTGAGCCGGTAGAGGCAAAGAGCACTCTGTCCTGATGTCCTGAAGGAAGCCTCTGTTGGGGCTGAGCCAAGCTGGAGAGAGAGGGGTAGCTGTCAGCCCCTGGGACAGAGAGAGGATGTAAGGATTAGCAGGTGAAATGTATAACCACCTCCTCTCCATGCTCTTGGGGGAAGAGAGGAAGATCAGATCTGAATGACTCAAACTACCAGACTGTAGCCCTGCTCAGCCAGAGGGCAAGAACTCTTTCTAGCCAATATGCTTGTGGCCTAAGAGGTGACAACTGCTAGCACACTTTAAAATCCTGTTCAAAGGAGAGAGGAAAGACAGATCTTTGTTCATAAAAGATTAAGAATTAAGGATCCCATTAGGACATATTAATTTGTATGGAAAATTTCCTTTCCCCATCTCTCCCTTTTCTGTGGCCTCTGAAGATGGTGTAAAACCACTAAGAAAAGTCACCAAGGTCTGTAAAATGAAGTCCCCTGGTCCTCACTTGATGACCTGCCTCACTTCCTTGTGCTGTGTTATAACACATTCCCTGCCATGAAGTTCATAGTTCAGGGGAAAGTGGACTGATTTCTTTAGCCTTGGAACTTTCTTCTGGAATGTGGTAAATAGATGTCATAAGGACACGACCTGTGCCCATCAGTGATCTGGACTCCCATCCTTCTCAAAGACTTAAGTGAAATCACATCACAATTGAAGCTCATCTTAACTGAGGCCATTGCTTCTCTAGTTACACAGCAAGGATGTCTGGGGTTTATCTCAGCTGTCCCTAAGTTGATCTTACCTAAGGGAAGGCAAACTAGATAAGCATGGGTTGCCAACCCCTCATTTTGTATTATACATAGACCTTCTGGAGATGGCAGAAGGACCTTTTCAAGAACAAAGAAAATCAAGAGACATGCCAGAAGGAAAATATCATATTAGTAGGATGAGTGGATGTTTGCTGCTAGAAGTGAGGGTGAAGTTTCCCAGATGGAGAACTGTGTGGGTCACCAGTCACCAGGAATGACCAGCCTTGGTATCTGTGCACCTATTCCTGCATCGTGTAAGGTGCAATAAAGAAGTGGTTTAGGGATTTGGGGTTCCGAGTATCTGAGTTTTGAAATTGGCAATTAAAAACTGTACCATGTTGGGTATGGCAGTGATCAGCTGGGATCTCAGATCTCAGGAAGTGGAATCAAGAGGAGCTTGGTGTCCATGGCAGCCCAGACTACAAAGGAGAGAAGAGCCTAAACAACCTGAGATAATTTTAAAATTTAAATTAAAAAAAATAAAGACTAGCTCAGAGGAGTTGATGCTACAGGGTAAGCTCTGCCAGGCACCTCTGGGCCGCCACAGTGTGAGCACTTTTTGAAAAATCTCATTTAAAGATACCTCAACTTTGTGTAGTGGAAGCAGCCATGTTATTATTATTATTACTTCTGTCTTCTGGGGGGAGGATTGAAACGGTGAAAGATGTCATCATTAGGGAGGACCATTAAAAGTCCAGACAGAAGGCAAATGGGAAGAGCAAACTGGTCTTCTATTTTCTCACTAAGTACATTTCAGTTGCACCACTGTGCACACCCACATTGACTTCTCATGGAAATTCCTTGAGATGAAGATTTGCTTAATGTTGCCCATGAAAAGATCCAGGCTGAAGACTGGTTTTAGTGAATTGCTATGTAGTGGATCCACTGTTGGTGCATTTCTACACAATCCAAAGACAAGTTCTCCCCAGCTTTCCTTACTCTAATGCAATGTTCATCCCTATCCCTTCTTCATTTTTATGCTTGGTGTTCTGTCTTGGGATATATTGCTGCCTATATACATAGACCTTATATCAGCATTTCATTTCCTTTCTATGAAAGAGTCCATTTTGTTCCAGAGCCAAGGGTGTTAATAGCTCTCAAATGCAATGGTAGATTCCATGAATAGATGTTGTGGCCTTCTAGTTTGACCTTCAGTTTGTCCTGACCCCAAGATTCCTTATTTCAAATCAAAGCTTCAGGTGCCCAGAAGTTTAGATCTTTGCCAAAAATCTAGAGCAGGAAGAAATGATTACAAAATAATTTTGCTCTGTGATTGCATGTGAGAACTCTGCCTCACAGGAAAGACTTTGGGGGTGGAGTTTGCTGCCTTAGAAGCTGAGAAAGCCGAAGCAGCATATCTGGATGTCTGCTGGAGCAAAGGAGTCTCTGGTGTGATGGCAGGGTGGCATTTGCCTCTTTTATGGGCATTCTAAATGAGGCCTTGCCATTTCATTGGAAAGGAGCTATCCAAGCTAGGTCAGGGGATGATATAAGGAGATGGGTAAGTTGTTGGAGGCATAGATTCCTAGCTAGAGCCTGAGATTCATCTTTCAGCACCTAGCTTCTCATTTCCAGATGGCTTTCCTTGGGGACTTCCTTTGCTCTTTACTCTTGGCTCCAGCAGCCACTGCTTAATGAGAGCCAGAGGCGTTCTCACCACAAGAAGGGTCAGCACGGCACACAGACAAGGAAGTGGGCATGAAAGGACAGGTGTGGTATGGTTATGGAGGTGATGGCAGGAGCCATACTCTCCAGTGGATGTCTGTAGTCACACAAGTAGAGTTCAGAGGATAGCACCCAGGAGCAGGGACACATCTGAACTTCAGCTTCCCTTGCTGAACTTGTGTCAGGAGACGTGAGCTGGAATTTGCCCCAGAACAGACTGTCCTTTCTCTGATCCTCTCTCTTTACTGAGTCCAGAAACAGCAGGGTTTCTTGTGTATTTATTCATCTTGATCAGAATGCATTGTCTTTGTGTCCTATACTACCACCTCTAGTTTCTGGGTGTACATGTGCCCTGCGGCATGACCTATGTTCCCAGCTTCTCAGCAGAGCAGACCACAGAGGTTCTTTGTTTGGAAGTCTGAGGTGTCAGAGATGAAGGGTTCAGATGTGATATTCACAACTGTCCTGGTTCAACAGAATCTTTATTCTTCAGGCAAACCTTAGAGTCAGGGCATAAATAAGTCTGCTCTTCGGAACTTGCTGGATCCCTTCCCATCCTCATTCATTCCTTTTAACTACTCCCCCAACTTCCCTTTTTTCGTTTCTCTTTGTAGTGTTCCCTCTGCTTACATCCATGCTTCAGATGGGACTTTAATCTATTCAGTTGTTCATCAATTATTTAGTGAGTTTCTTGTGTATATTGGGCACTGTGCAAGGCTTAACTGATGGCCTCCAGGAACATTTGACAGTGGCCTTTTGACTTGAATGCTTTAGGGATGCTTTGCAAAAGCATCCAGCTACAAAGTTGTGAAGGAAACCCAGACCTCTGGAATGGAGACACTAGGATGAGCTGTAGGCTGACAGCAGGAAGATCTGAGTTCTTAGATAAACATGACTGAGCATGTTATCTTGGTTACCTTCATGTAGCAACAACAATGAACAGCACTGGGGTTCAATGGCACCATAACCCTTCCCATATAACTGTTATCTCATTTGGTTAGCCATTTTAAAGAGTCCAAAGGGATCTCCTCTTAGTTTATAGCTTTAGAAGTGTGTTCTACAAAGGTCCTTGCCATTGCTCCAGGTGATCTTACTCTGAGAATGGAAACCATCCAGGGACTGCCTTTTAAAAGTTGTTATTTGAATAGTTATTCATTCTATGACCCCATGACTGTCCATGAGGAGGTGGCTAGATTAGTTGCAGACCATAGCATAAAGTCTGCAATCAGCCAGAGAGATGCTCACTGATAAGAGCACAGAGAACATCCACAGATCCCAGGAGAGACACAGAGGACTAAAAGAAGGGTGGGGGCAGCAGAAGTACCTTCTATGGTAATGACAAAGGTCCTGCCTTCCTGGCAGAATGTTGCCTCTCCATGATTTAGTGCTGACCCTCTTTTCTTCTGCCACTTAAAAAACTCAGTCAGAGTTCTGAGAATGTTATTCTTTTCTGCTTAAGGACATTCCATTTCATGTGTAATTAAATGTGTGGTATTGAATTAATGTTTTCTTCTGAGCCTTTTTGGCAGCTTGAGACCCTAGGGTCTGGTTAGTGCAAAGAAAACACACACTTCCCAGAGATACTCCCTTCCTCTCCCTCTTCCCTTGTCCTGTCAAGAATCTCCCAAGTCCTTCAAGTGCATAGCAGCCCTGTGCTGTGGTACATCCTGCCTAATGGCAGACTTTATGCTATGGTTTGCAACTAACCCAAGAGCACAGCAGCTCTGTGCTATGGCACATCTCTGAATAACGGCAGACTTTATGCTATGGTCTGCAACTAATCCAGTCACCTCCTCATAGACAGACATAGGGTCATAGCACCAAGAATTGTTCACATATCAACTTTTGCAAGGCAGCCCCTGGATGGTTTCCTCTCTCAGAGTAATAAAGATCCCCTGCTCCTCAGTGGAGCCCTGAATTTGAGACTTCCAGTGCTGTCCTCTTGACACAAGTGTTCAGGTGATGGGAGAAGAGCTGGCAGTGACAGGGTCTCTGTGTCTTTATGGACATCATTGCTTATTTGTATATAGTGAAGCCAACTCAGTGAAGCCAACTCAGGGCACAGGGCTTCTCCACAGAGGTGAGGGGACCTGCCAAGGCTGAAGAATGGCAACTGTCTGCCCACACATTCTGCCCTTTCTTCATGGATTTGTTATCTATGGTTTCAGTTGCAGTCTAAAAGTGTGAATATTTGTCTTGCCTCTCTTAATATACCACACTGGCTAACTCTTATCACTGTATGTTATTCTAATTATTATGTCATTAGTGGCTGTCAATCTCTTGTTGTGTCTAGTGTATGAATTAGACTTTACGATAGCTGTGTTTGTACAGGAAAAAGTCAACTCCACAGTTCAACAGGGCTCTTGCAATTTACTCTTTGCGGAAAGGGGGCAGTACTGTACCAGACTTTGCAATCTGACAGACCACCTCTGATAGCTAAGGGGTCTTGGGCAAGCCTCAGCTCCCTCTTCTGGAGTACAAGAAGAGCAACAGGCTGTATTTCACTTTAAATAGAGCCTTAGAAAGATGAATGTGAAGGTACATTCAAGTGCTTACTCAGTATGCCTTGGATAAGCACTCAATCGACTGAAGTTATTTTTATTAGTAGTAAGGGAATAAGGAATAAAATAGGGTCCATGAGACAAATATCCAAGGTTCTTTGGCAATGACACCAGGAACCAGTTGGAAATTGAGTACTAAAATGGACCAACTCTTGTGGCTGCACTGGGATTGGAAGCTGTTTCTGAGCCTCCTATCAGAGGTAGATTGTGAATGTTTCTGAGAAGAATAATGAACTTCACCTAAGGTTCTCTGCAAGTGAATTGAGGAGCACACTCCTTTCGGGGGGGAATTCCACATGCAGTGGTCAGAATCGCCATAATTTAGATCGGCTGATCCTGGGGATCTGGTATTTCTCCACTGATAAGTTCCCATCTTGAGGTGGTGGCTATGTCTGCTTTTTGATGCCTTTATTCCATTGTCTGGCCAACCTCCTCCCACAAGCTATTTTTGACTCTGATAGAGAGGAGGCTAAATGTTGTGGTGGCAGACTGAGGCAGACTGGTGGTGACCCTGAGTCGATGCCTGCCCATCCCCGAACAACCTCAGCCCATTTTCTTTTCAGAGACAATTATCATCCTTCCTTCAATTCCTCCCCAAGCCACAACTTTGTTTGTACACATAGGCAAAGTTTTTAGAATGTAGATCTTACAGAAAAAGACAGAACCACACTTGTCAAAAGTCAATTATAGTTCATTTGCTTTCTACTAAGTCCATCACCTAAAGAAACTTCTTATATGTGCCTATGTATGTGCATATATATGGAGGTTAAAAAAGCCAACATTGGATGCCATCCTTCAGGTGCTGCCCATCTTTCGAGACAATTTCTCATTGGCTTGAAACTCCCTGGGTAGGGTAGGCTGTCTGACTAGTAAGCCCCAGAGTCCACCTGCCTCTGCCTCCATAGCACTTGGGAGTACAAGTGTACAAGTGTGGACTGTCACTACCAGCCTTCTTCAGGTAAGTTCTGGAGATAGAGCTCAGGCCTCAGGCTTGTGAGTCACTAAGCATTTTAATGACTGAGCAATTTCACCAGGCTTATAATCTAAAATTTTAAGTCACCTTTCTCAATTGTTCTGCCAACTTATTATCTATGAGCCAATTTACAGATCAGGAAGTTGAGGCTTGGAGAGAGAACACAACTAGAAAGTGTCGGGGCCAGGATTCCAGTATAGACCTGTTTATCTGTTTGTTTTTATCTAAAATCTTTTTTCTTTGAGTAGTATGACAATTTTAGAGGATTTTGACCGTTCTTCATCTCTGGGTTACAAGGTTGAGCAGTTTCTGGCTCTTCTATCTTTGTAAACAAAGAAGGACATTGATATCAGTCTCTGTGGGTCCAGCTACATCTGATCATCCAGAGTCCGTAGCTGTGTGAGTTGCAGTAGGAGTTTCAGAAATGTCTCTCTCAATAATGTCAACTCCTAGCCTCAAGTGAGGCAGCTCAGGAAAACAGACAATCAGTTAACCCAGCCAACCCATCAGCCTATCAGGGAACTCAGTGCTTGAGGCCAAGCCTGCTGTAGATCTGGAAGATCCTGCTGTAGTGAGTTCTACACATGTGGAACTGTGACTTGGGTCCGAGCTGCAGAGGAAGGAGTCTGGAAGCAGTAACTGAAATGCAGGGTCCATTTGTGTTGGATTAATAATTTGTCCTGTGGGAACCAGAGGATCTACAGGTGGCCTCTTTTGGTAGAATCCCATCAGGGGCTCTCTGGTAAAGAATAATTTGAGATGAACCTTGGCAGAAAGTTCTAGTAAACTTTTTCATTTCTTGAGACTGCTTTCCATTAAATACTACCCCTACTCTCTCAGCAGCCCTTTCCTCAATGAATTTAGGACCTTTCCAGTTCTCCACCTACACATTTCCCTTTTCTCCTCCTCTCCTTCCAGCATCTCAAACCCTGAGCTTCCCAGGCCAGGTGCTGCCCATTCAGCCAGGCATGCAGTAAGGAGATGACCAATATTGTCTTCTCTTAGGAGAACCCAGCACCCTTTGGCTTGTGAGTTGGTTGGATGGCTTTACCAGTAACAGCCCTGACTTCATGATGGGAATTAAAAACAAGCCAAGAAGGGGCTCAGGTATACATGTGGACAAAGAAAAGCACAACAGTTCACTCCAAGCCAGTCCTTCAGGGTCCCTCAATTCCACATTCTCCCCCATCTCTACATTTCCCAGAGCTAGGTGGGGTCTGAATTGTCTCTTGGGGGAGACTCCTGCTCCTACTCCTGCTCCTGTTCCTGCTGTTTCCACTGGGACAATGCTGTAAAAGAATCCCAAGATGAATAGCACAGGAGAATTATGGATAGCTAATATTTGGACAAGACCATTTTCGTGACTATAGATAAAGGTATAGATAAAGAAAGGAATGGCTGCTTGATGGAGAGCAAAGAACACAGGCTTGGGAACCCCCACAAGGAAAGGCTTTTCTTGGCCATGGTTGTCTCTGGATTTTGAAGGATATCACAAGCCTTCATTTTATCTGTGAAAGGAGCCGAGCAACTCCAGCTTTTATGGGAATGAGGGCTGGACACCTCATAGACTGGCCACATGCACACTCCCTTTGGTTTACTTCTCTGTTGGAGAGTTCATGGAAAGAAGCAGCTGAGACTGCTTTTTGTAGTCCAGCCTCCTTCGTATGTGGATGTGTCCACATGGAAGGGATTTATGTCACACATTTGGCTTCTATTCAGGGTTTCTCTGCCAAAGTTCCTCAATCACCTTGAGGGGATTCTTGTCACCACAGTTGGGATTTCATTGTTTACTGTAGGAGGACTTCAGGTGGGATGAAGTCTGCTTTTACTTCTGGCTCCTTCTCCCTTTCCTAGCTCTTACCAGTTGACCAGGGATAAAAACATGTATTGATCTTAAATGCCCTATACTGAGAAGACAAGAGGATGAGACAGGGAGACCTTATTCTGAGCCATTGGATATTTCCATATCCCTAAAAATGATTCATTTGTATGTTTAGGCAAAACATTTTGGCTCTAGCTTGCCTTTTCCATGTTCCTGGGAAGAGAAGGAGAGTGATTTCTCACAATATGTTCACCTGTCCCCTGAATGGCTCAAAGCCTGTAGATGCCAAGCTCACACAGCAGTAGGAAGTGTGCAGAAGATTCCAGACTTTCAACACAGAGATGGGTGGAAAGCCATTCCTGTCTGAAAATCCCACTTGGAACCTCAGAAACTTTCAAAGCCCTGGACTCTTGCTGCTTAGGGAAGGAGAGGGGAAAGAATTTTCAGACATGACCCAGGCATAGCAGCTGCAAAGAGGAGTCCAGCTCTTTCTAAAGCTCTTCAAGTCTCATTTTTCACTGAGTGATTTTTGAGATTGGGAAGTTCTGAGGAGAGGTAGCACAGAACTGGGCTTGGGGACCAGTGAAAATTTGAAATGTTGCTTTGCTTTGTGCAGAGGTTTCTAAAACACAGGAAAGCCAGAGAGACTTGATCTCCAGGGCATCGATGACCACTTCAGTCTCTTCAAACAGTTGACTCAGCTTAAGCCGTATAGATTGCAAGGGCAAGAGGGGCTTAGAAGTAAATCCAAGACCTGTGACCTTCTCCTGGTGTTCTGGGGGGTGAGATGGGAGTTACCTGTTGGTAGGTTTGGCACTACTTAAGTCCAACCTGTAGAGGCAGCTGTGGTATCAGCTAGCTAACTCCTCGTTTTACAAAACATCCTGTTCCAGTGGTTCTCAAAGTGTGCCTCCTGAATCAGCAATGTCAGCATCATCTGGGAACTTAGAGATGCCTATTCTCAAGTCTCAAGATGAACTCAAGATGGACTAACTGGGTGGTAATCTTTGGGTTAGGAGCCCAGCGATCCATTTTAACAAACTTTCTGGGTGATTTTGAGTGTACTGCTCTCTGGCAAGTCAGAAAGAGGGTGGGACTTGGATCTGAGGCAGAGTCAGCTTTTCCCCACATGACTGTCCTCTTTGGCATATCTTTGAATTCTGGATTTCATGCTGATCTCAGCACCTGGGGGAGACTTGGCTTGGCTTTCATTTGACTTTCTTTTAAAATAACACCAGTCATGAGGAAAATGATATTTTGCTATATTTACAATTTGGAATAAGTTTATTGTTTTACTTTCCTGGGGAGAGATGGACCAACAAACATATGTTCACCCAAGATAAGGTACCGATAACATACCAAGGGCAGCTTGGCAAACAAATGAATATTAAAGTTACAGAAATATGAGTGACTCAAATTCAGCTGCATCACCCCAAATTCATCCCCCAACATGGGTCAGAAGCTGTGTGAATGTAGTTCTATCCCAGCCTACTGCATGCCATACATGGTAGCGCCTTTCAAGAGCAGGTGCAACTGGAGGGATGACGTGTGGCTAGGATGGAAGCTTGAAGGAGAGATGGGCTGAAATCTCAGGTGAGAGTCTGATAATACCCCCACTTTTTCTACAAGGACAGAATGATAAGGCTGATCCCTCTCTCTCTCTCTCTCTCTCTCTCTCTCTCTCTCTCTCTCTCTCTGCCTCTGCCTCTCTCTGTATGTCTGTGTACATGCATGCACACATGTACACATGATATGAACGTGTATGTGGGGGCGTGTTCATGCCACAATGTATGCATAGAGGTCAGAGGACATCCTTTGTGTTGGTCCTTGCCTTCTACTTTGTTTGAGAGCAGGTGTCTTATTTTGCTACTGTATATGCCAGAATAACTGGCCCACGGGCTTCCAGGAGTTCGCTTTCTGCCTCCAGTCTAATCACAGGAACTATAAGATTACATAAACAGCTACTGCCACTGACTATTCCTGGGAACCCAAACTCAGGTCCTTCCACTTGCACAAGTGAGTGCCTTTCTGAGCCATCTCCTTAGCCCAATAGACTGGTGTTGTGAGTCACTGTCACTGTGATTTCAAAATCACAAGGTCATGAAGTTCACAGAAGGCAGAGTTCCACAATACAAATGTTGATTTGTACATCCAGCTGTGGGATATGCCCATTTTATAGATGAGAAATCTGAGGCCTAGCTCCAGGCTGGAGGGCTATCTTACCAGGCCACATCTTTACTCTCTGGCCTTGCCAAGCCACTCACCTTGCAGGACCCCATGTATCATCACTAGCCACCTGGGAATGACTGGCTGTGGTGAGCAGATGACTTCCCAAAAGTGGCCCAGACCTCCTATTCTCTACCAGTGACACTTTTTAGCCTTATCTCTGAAGACCAAAAACACACTATCCTTCAGAGGCTATAAGACAGAGGCAGGGTTGCCAAACAAGGAAGGGCTTTGAATAGCTGAGCCATCTCTCCAGCCGAGGAAACCATTTTTATCTACAAGTTATGAAGACTGCCTGCAAGGAAGAAGGAAATGGAGGCAGGTCACTCTAGACCCTGTGAGATATTGAACTCTGATGGGAAAATATTAGTACTCAAGTCTACCGAGCCACTAGGCTCAGCTTTCAAACCGTGCCCCTCTGCCCCTGTCACATGGCTCTTCACTGGCGGAACAGTCTGCCCTGGTTCTTCCACGTTCAGCTTTCACTGTTCAACAAGCTCATTTGAGAGGACCTTCTTTGCTGACTGGGTGACATGCTTCATCATGTCAATACAGGTATTTAATGGGCATTTGCCTATTGAACAATTCATGTGAAGGTCGGTGAGTAATTCCCACCTCACTCCTTTCTTCACCAGCCCTCTGATTTTGTACAGTTCCTTGGTAGCATTCTTTCCAAAGAGGTGGGAGGACTGAGGTCACAGCTCTGCTTTCTCCTGGCAGACACATTTTAATTAGGTTGCTAAATTAGCAGAGGCACTAGCAGCTCTTCCGTTTACACAGACCCCTGGTTTGAGGCTGTGTTTGAACTTGTCATCTGTGATCTCATTGGTTTGCTTTCTCTCAAAGGAGCAGTGCTGGCCAGCTAGAGATTTTCCTGGCATAATTTTAGCTACCTATGAATGTTTACTATCCTGAACAGGGTATTGTTGTACTGTTATATGTGTGTACATATGTGTTTGTGTGTAAGGACATGTACATGGTATGTGTGTATATATGTGTGTGTGTATATATATGTATACATGTATATGTGTGTCCATGTGCATGCATGTATATGTGTGTGCATGTGTATGCCTGAGTTTGTGTGTGTATATGAGTACGTGTGTGGTGTATGCATGTATATACAAAAGTATATATATACATATATGTGTGTGTGTGTACATTTATATTTTTCTGTGTATACATGCGTATGCACATATGTTTGCATGTGTATATGTGCATATGTGCACATACCTGTGTGTATGTGTGGCTGTGTGTATGTGTGTATTTGTATGTGCATGTGCTTGTATTTGTGTGTGTAAGTATGTGTATGTTTGTGTATTTGTGTGTATATGTGTATGTATTTGTATGTCTGTGAATGTGTGTGTGAGTGTGTGCATGTTTTTGTGTGTGTTTATTGAGCACATGTCTCTAAGTGTCTCCGAGATTAAAACAACCTCTTAATCTGGATTATCTCATTTCATCGCAGGGCTTCAGTGAGGATGGCTTTGTTGCTAACCCCATTTAATAATGAGAAAATTGAGGTTCTGGGATTAAATATCTTTCCCAAACTGAGGGGAAAAAGTGGGCAGGATTGTCATGGAGTCAGCATCCAAATCTGATTCCCAACTCCACCCTGGCACAGTTTAAAGAGCCACCAGCAGCTCACTAGCATCACTTAGGGACTTGCTGTGGATGTTGATTTTCAGGCCTACTGAATCAGAATCTGCATCTTGCCAGGATGCTTCCATTCATCACAGGACATGCCCCTATTCAGTGACACCACTGGTTCATGTTCTGTCCTGATTACAAACTACCATTAGCTCTGGCATTCATCTGAGACAGCTGAGGTATTGAGTACTCAGCAGCTAGTCTGGCTCAGAACTGAGATTTCATTTCATGTCAGACTTAGTTCAAAAAGCCATGACAATCTCTATGCTCAAGTTGAGATATTAACATTTGCTGTTAACTGTTGTGGACCCAGAAGTACCTTAGATTCCTGCTGACCTGAAGGTGTCAGAATCTGACTTTCTGTCTCCTTTGTGATACTTCTACAGATGTTCAGCACATCAAGAGGAGAGACATTGTTCTGAAGAGAGAATTGGGTGAGGGAGCCTTTGGAAAGGTCTTCCTGGCTGAGTGCTACAATCTAAGCCCCACCAAAGACAAGATGCTTGTGGCAGTGAAGGTAAATCCTGGGGCACATGGGCAGCCAGGACGGGGTTGGTGGTGGTCCAGTGAGGTGGAGGGCCATTAAGATGGTGGTGTTAAATTTGTCTCAGATTCCATCAGTGAGACTTTGTCAGGAGTCAGTGCTGCTTCCAATAGTCTGAATCTGACTTTGGTTTTACAAGTCAGTAACTGCAGTATGTAATGGGTGTATGTCTGGTGACAAATTCTGTCTGTGAAAGGGGAGCTTTAGATTATTTTCTTCAATAACTTGTGGATGTGCTGTCAGCCTAAACAGGCATTTGGCCACATCTCAGGAGCAGAGCTGGATAAAGGGGACAGTCTGATGAGTCAGGGAGGGCCCATTTCAAAAGGTACTAGACATCATAGGGAGGGAGATAGGGTTGGGGTGGTCACATAATTAGTACCTGGAACTGGTGAGTGAGGTTGGGATACATTCAAAAAAATTCAAAAATTCAAAAATTTCTGCTATGTCATTTGAGCTCAGATCCCAAGAGTACATGCAGAGGGTAGCTGCAGTTGCAGGAGGGCCTTTAACCACAGGACAGTGAACCAGTGAGGCTCAAGACAGGTTTGCAGCTGGGAAAGTATGGAAGAAGTTTGGTTCCCATCAGTTGCCTCCCTCTACCTGGCTCCAGCAGAAAGTCTTCTCTCTGCACACCAGTGCTCAACAAGACTTGACATATTTACAGAACAAGTGTCAGATGGACTCATTGAGGTCTGGAACCATATAGAGTCAGGGGAATGGAGTGGCTCCTTTCCTGCACCAGAATATTCTGAGGCCTTTGTGGAGTTTGCACAATGTTCTCAAAAGTCCAATGACCTTGGAGGTGGGGATGGAAGATATCACTACTGAAGAGGACACTCATTGGGACCATAGTATGATCTCATCTTTAGTACTGAATTGCTCGATAGAAACTCTGTCATCAGTTTATGAATCTTTGACTTTCGGGTCTCTGTATCCATGGTCATGAGTATCTGTCTGTAGGTTGTCTCTGCCCATAGAGAGTGAACCATTTGGGCAGATGCAGATGGTATAGACATCACATGAACCAGCCATGAGCAGCTGTTTTCCAAGATAGATATTTACCAAAACAGGCATAGATAGCCAATTTCTGATATGAAAGTCAGTACCTAGAATATTGCTCTACAAAAGGTAAATATTATTGTTATTGTACATTCTTAGAATGAACTTGTGTGTCTTGGATAAGGCTTGTGGAAAAGTTTCTAATTTTATCCTTAACCTTAGTGTCTGCTCTGCTCTGTTATGTTTAATGAGAGGATGACACTTGCCTACTGGCTGTCCCAGTGTTTGTCTGGGAAGTGGCACAGGAACCAGTTTGGGAATTTTCAGCAAGAGCTAAACCAATTACTGAGAACCACAGGTCTTAGTTCAGTTTGAGGAGAGTCTCTCACAGTGAGGCACTTGCCAGTGTGTGTGATGAAGAAAAAAACAAAGAAAGGGTGTTTCTGATTACATCCTTTCTAAAGGCTCTCCTTCTCCCCATGGGCCTGGGAAACTCACGAGATGAGAGCTCTGGAATTTGACACCATTTGTCAACCAATGGAGCTGTCTAGCCCAGCCTGCAGAATTCCATCTTCTCCAAGACCACCCAGGAATGGGAGTTCCTTGTTTTCTGTTCTTTCTGGATTCTCATCCTTTTGCACGTTTTTCTCTTCACTTCATCCTCATGTTGATACAGGTTAATTCTATGCTTCTGGAGGACACTGGCAAGCATATCCCAAGATTAGGTTTCCTCAAAATTTGGTGTGAGTTTTCAATCTGTTGGTGAGTATATTTTGCCTAGCAGTTGATATGATAGGAACAAAGGTGTGGTAGGCACAGCCTGATTTTTTAAGGTGCGTGTAGTCTGCTGAAGAGCCAAGACAAGCACCTACCAAAAAACGGAAGACAGGACAAGACAGAGCATAATTTGTGTATAAGCAAGGCATTAAACTCCAGATGATCCTAGACATGCAGTGAAACAACTTCCTAATACCCATCATAAACTATGAATATATTAAGACAGAACCAGTTGTTGGTAGCACAGAGCTATAATCCCAGTACTCAAAAGACTGAGTCAGGAAGATCATGAGTTTGATGCTAGCCTGGGATACATAGTGAGATTCTATTTCGATGACAAAGATAGATATATAGATATATAGATAGATAGATATAGATATCTTATACATAGATATAGATACATAGATATAGTATACAAGATATAGATAGATAGATAGATAGATAGATAGATAGACAGATAGATACATTGTTTATCATGTCCCAGCTATACAGTATGCTAAAGAGCAATGACTGTCTCCTTGGTTTTCTCATAGTTGACAGAGAGCTATGGCTTACTGCTGCCACCTTCGTTCTATCTTAAGAGAGAATTGAAACACATTCAGTAGCCCAGGGGAAGGTCAAATTCTAAACTCGAAGTTAGATCTCTACTAAACGTGTTTTCTTTCAACCATCAGATGCCAGGGATTATATGTAATCATCTCATAGTTTCAAATTGGTGACATCACTTTATGTAGTGATTTAACAACCAGTCCACTTACACAGCATTGGCACTCAAACAAACCTCTTGCTTGGAAGGTGGGAGACACTTTCTTATTATGCGTATATGATCTGCTCGCTTCTATTTGCCCTTTCTCTGTCATTCTGTATTCAATTCAGAGTAAGCTCACGGCTTATCTAGTACTCAAGATATCCATCAAGATATCCATGTGCTTTAACCTGCTTGAATTTTTCTCTCTGTAAAGTTTTTTTTTAACTTTAATGACCATGTGGTTTATTTCCAAGATGCCAAATTGGTTTCTCATTTTTGTGCTTTTAGCTTTCTGTCTTAATTATCTTTGTTTTTATTGTCTATGTTGGTGGTTATTCTTTTTCATTTCTTCGAAGAAGAAAAGACTGAAGCCTATGTAGCCCTGGCTGACCTGAAATTTTCTATAGAGTCCAGTCTGATCTCAGGGTTAGTGCTAGGATTATAGGCACGTGTTATCATGACTGACATAAATCTATATTGATCATATATTTTACTTGTGTATATGTGTACATGTGTGTATGCACAGTACCTGTATGTGGAGGCCAGAGTACAACTTTCAGAAGTTGATAATCTTTTTTTAACACATGAGTCCAGGGGCTTCAACTCATATCTTCAGGCTTGATGACAAGTGCCTTTTCCTTCTGAGCCATCTTGCTGGCTTATGCATTGTTTTTGTAAGAAGCAATTATTTCTTCATTTTTTGGAGAATGTCCTTATTTCAAAATAAATATGGGCCTGGTCTGCAGGAATTCATATTCTTGTTTTGACAGTTCTCACAACTTGGATTTTGCATGATATTACTTTTAATACATCCGAGCCTCAGCATTTAGATTTCTCTGGGATTGGAGGGTTGTTTTGATCTGTGTGGAATGTTCATGACTTCCAGTTATAGAGATTTAAATTGTAGCAGGAACTGAAAGCATTTGTGCAACAATCTGAGGACAGAATCTCAGGGTTTGGGAGTGGTTTATATATTTTGTATTTATCATTTGCAAAGTTTAATACAGGATCTCTCAACTTCAGCACTTTTAGCAAAGTGGGATAATTTGCTGTTGGTAAGCTGTTGATTTCTGTCCATAGCGTTTAGCAGCCTTTTTGACTCTGTCCAGTAGATGTCAACTCTCATTGGAACAGCAAACATGCCCCTGACATTGTCCAGTGCTCCTAGTAGAGCCCAGAGGGCACAGTCAGCATTAGTCAGCACACTTTCAGTGGTGAACTCAAGGAATTATAGGCTACTTAAAGAGAGCTGGGAATTGGAGAGGCAGTCTTTTCCAGAAAAAAAAAACACATCATTGGCATTCTAATGGTCAGCCCTGAAAAAGCATACAAACAAGTAACATTATTTGAACTCAGCAAGTTATATTTGGAAATATGCGTATGTATGTACACTTGTACATACACACATACATGCAAACATATATACACACATACATACATGTATGCAAGTACAGTTGATGAATAAAGAGACCATGAGTGTGAAAGAGAGTGAGGAGGGAGGAAAGGGAAGGGAGAAAGGCTATAATTAAAATACAATCTCAAAAATAAAGAAAAGAAGAGAAGGAAAATGAAACAAAAACTCACCAAAAGTAGTGATCTTAAAAACTATACCACTGTTTATTAAATACTCTACTCTTTTGTTTAAAATTGACCTGCACTTTATTTGAGGAAAAATATGCAATAGTCTTGACATTATTAAGTAGCCACAGGCCACACGGTAAATTATTAGTAGAGCTAGATTCAGATTCCTTGTGAGCTCTATGATGTTTTTTTCTTCCATATTTGGAAAAGAGAGTCCTTTAATCTATGACTTTTACTGTTTTCTCATTTTTTTCAAATGATTTTTCTTCCTATGCTAGTTAGTTTTTAGTCATTGATGTTTAGAATGTCTTCACAAAGTATTCATCCTGGAGTCTAAGGAAACTGCCTGATTCCCAGTCATATTTAATTGTGTTTTTTATAATGTTTCATTACACCAAGTGATGACATGATCAGGTTTAACTCTCTTGAATAAATTTGTGGGCAGTCGCAGTAGATTCCTGGTAAGTTTTTGTCCCAAACTCTTGGGGACAGAAGTATCTCTGTAAGTGAGCAGACACCAGTCAATATGCTCATCAGAATTGATGGGCAGCACCAGCTCAGCTGCCTAGTTCTATCTCTACAGCTCTGTTGAAGGCCTTATGACCATTTGATCTTCATCAAATGAAAAGATCCAAGGATACAGAACGGCCAGTGAGATCAGAGCATAATAAATTGGAGGGTGCATGGAGTTGGGGAGAGGAAGTAGAAAGAGATGGGCAGAGCTAACATCCGTGACTGTTAAGAAGTTGGGATTTCATGCTGAAGATTATGGGAAGACAATGACATAGAAGAAAGGGGCATCTGCTCCTGTAGTGAAGACTATCTTTCTCCAGTGTAAATCTGTGAATCTCATGAGGAGAAATGACAGCAAGTGCTAAGGGACTGAGATAAAAAATTATTTTCACAATTATAATGGGTCATTCATATGTGAGCGCATGTGAGTATATGCTTGCACACCCAGGAGTATGCATACTCCCATGTGTGTGGTAAAATGAGTTGTAAGGTATTAATGAAATCCCAATGAGAACAGCCCTTGAAGTATCTCTCCCCTACTAGAGAAAAGGCAAGTGGAAAAGGCCAAAATGAAGATGTCAAATGCCTGGGAAGGGGTTGGGCTGCTAAGCACATTTGATTCTGACTCACCCCGTCTTAGTGAACAGCCCAGCTGAGCCTCATCTCCAGAGTTGAAGTTCTTACAGGAGCTGGCTTATGTGGAGGACAAGACCAGAAGGGAAATACCATCTACATTTTGAAGGGAAAAGAGGAAGATAAGGAATTAGCTTCTAGTTCACTTTGGCTGTGCTTACTATTCAAAGAGGCCCAGCCAGGAACATCCCCAAGTTCAGGCTACATGGCAAGACCCTCTTAACTGTGCCAACAATTGGTGGTTATGATAAACATCAACCCCATCCCATACCACCTCGTGGTGACCTATTTTGCAGTTGCCCAGCAACCAAGGAAGTATTGGATATAAAGTCCTATGAATGGGGCCAGAGAACTTTTGGCCCAGTTCCCCTTCCCATTATTCTCCTGTCATCCCTGTCCCAATTTGCATTAATCCCTGGGGACTCTGGCCACTGACAGCTCTGGCACCCAGTTGCTCCACCCCTCACTTTGACAGTTACATAGGAACTTCAGGTTTGACCCACCAGCTGGAAAAGCCAGTGTGAAGGAAGAAGGAAATGGTGTAGAAGCCCCAGAGACAGCAGTTATATTGTGCCCCGTTTCTCAAGAAGAACTCTGTTTGCCTTGCAGTTCAGGGTGCCAGCCTGAGGGACAGACACTGGCTGTGACTGCTCAAGGGCTGAGAGCAAAAATATCCCATGGCTGCCACTAATGTCGAGGCTGTGGGAGGGAATGATTTAAAGAGATGGAGAGAGGCCATTTGGCCGCTCCCAAATCTGATCTACTTTTCTCTCTTATAAATCCAATGCTCACATAAATCTTCATCCTCTCCCATCCCACCCATGCTGTGTTCCTCTGTTTTTTTTTCTCCCATTCCTCATGAAAATAAATGATTCACACTCAGTCACCTTATGCCCACATTTTATTCCATGTATCTCAGGACTGTGGCAGGGAGGTGGGTCACCTGGAAAGGTTGTTTTTCCCCATAATACTCTGGCTGACAAGCATTTGTTCAGGTAGTGGGTAGTCACTGCAGGTTTTCCTTTATTCTTAGGTATCCCCCCCACCCCCAGAGCTGAAGTGATCGTCACATCGGGTCATATGTCTTGGGAACTGGGGCTGTAGCTCAGTTGGCAGGCTTCTTGCCTACCATGCACAAAGCCATGGGTTCAATCCTCAGCAATGCATAAAACCAATCATGGTGGAATACAGCTGTAAATCTTAGGGCTTTGGAGGTGGAAGCAGGACTCCAGGGTCATTCTCAGCTATAGCATAAAACTGTGTCCAAAAAAGAGAATTAGGTATGGTAAAAATCACCACTGGGCTGGGAAAATGAAGCTCTCTTTATTTTATTTCATCTTTGGCCTTTCTACCTGGAAATCTTCACCGGAGGTAGCTGTTCTGTCAGCCCATACTCTCTTTCCAAGCTCAGCTCATTACATGTGTACATCCCTTCACTCTTTTGCTTGCTGTTCCCTAGGGAACTTGTCTATTAACAGGTTCCTCCAATAAATTAATTCAAGTAGATGAGCTGGGGTAAAAAATATTCTGGAATCTGGATCTAACCCATAGCTTGTTGCTCAATCTTTGGCAAGCTGCATCTGTGTTGTGGGCCTGAGTTTTCACATCTATGAAATGGGAAGGTTGTACCAAGTAACTTTCAGTATTTTTTGTTGGTAGGCCATTTAATTGAAAACTTTTTATGGTGAAATCTTTTAAATTTCCCAAAGAAGAGAAGGTGATGCTGGTTGACGATGGGGTGGGGTTTCAGGTCAGGAAGTCACACTTGCATTGATAGCCCTGGAGGCTATTGCAACAGAAGTCTGGAGTACTGTGAATTTCAGCAAAGGATTGCTCATGTCGGCTATTCTTCCTATCATTTACAATGTGTGAACATGGGTTGGCTCTTAAACAGGTTTGGTCTCAGGTTCTCCAGCTACAGAACTGTGCAACGGGGAAGTGAAGGGGTGGATAGCCTTTTCACGTTAAGCATCCATCATCCCTGATGTGCAGTGGTTACCGAGAAGTTGGAGAGGTTCACTTAGTCCATTCTTGGCAGGTTTATGCCACTGCAGCTTGGGAATCCAAAACAATTGGCAGATTTCAACCAATGGAGCTGCATCAGATGGAGGAAGATCTCTTGCTAGGGAGGATTTGCAGCACTTGCATGGCCTGTCACTTTGTCTGAATCATCAGAAAAGGCCATACATTTAGCAGAGAGAAAGAACATGCAAGTCAATATCTCGCCACTTTAGAGTCTCGATGACCTGAAATCAGGGCTGATTTTAGCCTTACTTCTTGATTACCTAGTGATCATTATGTACTAAATTACCTTTATGGCCTTAAGGCAATCATGAGGAGTTGGGAAATGTGTGGGCATGCCTGCATAGGCTTCTTCTCTGGCATAGAGCTCTTCTCGGAACAGACTATCCTTCAACTTGGACAGCATTGCCTATCCTCAGAATGACAGTTCCCTTTTGGTGTAGCTGGGATAAACACCATGACTAAAAGCAATGTGTGGGGGAGGGCTTTAATTTGTCTTAATGATTACAGTCCATCATAGAAGCCAGGGCAAGAACTCAAGGCAGGAGCAGAGACCATGGAGGATGCTGCTCACCAGCTTGCTTCTAAGTTCACAAGAGGCTATTTTTCTTACACATCACAAGACCAGCTGCCCAGGGTTGGCACCATCCGTAGAGGGCTGGATCCCCCCCCTCCACACACACACACACATCAATTAGTAATTAAGAAAATGCCACACAAACACATACAGAGGCCAATCTGATGGAGGCAATCCCTCAACTGAGGTTCCTCCTTCCTGAGTGTGTCAAGTTGACAACCAAGATTAGCTGTCACAGTAGTGTCCTGTTCACTATCTCTCATATGCATTAAATGTGTTTAATTTTGATGTCACACTCCCCATCTGATGCCAAAAACCCCAACTGAGTATTGTATACTCTTTTTACTGTATTATTCTTTCTTGAATAAGAACTGGTCAGGTCTGTACTTCTCTCTAGATCGCATTTGGGCCTGAAATCCCTGTAGGACAGAGTCATAGAATCTTGGCAAAGTGTTCCCCACTGGCTCACCTCTTCATCATCCTGCACTGGGCTTTGGTAGCTGTCTCCCAAGTCTCGTGTGCATTTAAGATTTTCACAATTTAAATGCAATCCTATTTTCCCCATAGCAATTCTGCTAAACCTTTGGTTAGAGAACACAGTGCCTTCTACAAGCCAAGTATTCGCTCTCCTCTGCCAATACAGTCTCTTTCACCATTAAGACACAAAAACTCAACGGATGAGGGGGGCATTATGACATTGCCTGATCATATTCATCGCGGGTCTAGAAGGATGTGGTAACAGTTTTCACTAGCTGGAGAACACAGCTCGCTGCCCTCTAAGTATACACTGATTTACAAGGATAAAGCAATTGGGGTGGCGCAGTTCAGTCTACTGTATCAGAGGGAGTTGTTCTGTAAAGGAAAATTTAGGAATAGGAGTCTCTCAGGTCTTATATCTCATAGCGTTGTTCCCTGACATTCATATTGAGGGAGGCTTGGGGATGAAAGATGAACACAGATTGGGGTCACTGGCCAGAGCCTAGGATGTGGGTCTCTCTTTTGACAGGAATCAAAATGCAGACTGAAGAAGGTGTTCACCAGTGTGCTCTGCTTTTATGTTTTAAAATAGATCATATTCGCTGTGTGTCTAGATGGATGTGGTAACAGTTTTTTACCATTGGGAGAGGATAACTCTCTTGCCCCTGGTTGCTAAAAACTGATGTTGTGTGGTTCTCAGGCCCTGAAGGATCCCACCTTGGCTGCCAGGAAGGATTTCCAGAGGGAAGCTGAGTTGCTCACTAACCTGCAACACGAGCATATTGTCAAGTTTTATGGGGTGTGTGGTGATGGGGATCCACTCATCATGGTCTTTGAATACATGAAGCATGGAGACCTTAATAAGTTCCTCAGGTAAGCAAGATGGGATAACGTTCTTGTCCACCTCTCTCAGTTTCACAGAGCCTTTGTAGTCTTCTCTGTAGTCAGAAATCATACTTGCCACTGTGAGCTCAAGTCTGAAGGTGACAAATCAAAAGCATCTGCCGTTCCCTTCCTTCTTCCTTCTTCTCTTTCTCCCTTCTACCACTTCTCTTTTTCCTCCTTCCCCATCTTTGATACTTTCTGGACTCATACTTACTATATAGTTGAGAATGACCTTGAACTTCAGATCCTCCTGCCTCCGTCTCTCCTGGGATCTCAGGTGTGCACTGTTATAATTGGTTATGTTGTGGTGAGGATGTATGCCAGGCAAGCACTTTTTTTCTTTTAAAGAGAGCTACTCCCCAGACATAACCCTTTCATTCTCACGTGTCATCTCCTTAACAGATGGACTTGACCTTTTGTAATCATGATGAGACACTTTTGTACTTTTCTTCTTGGCTCCCAGATGGACTGAGAAGAAGAATAAAACGGGGATAAAACATGTGGATCCCAGGTTGAGACTCATGAACCCTGATTCTAGGACTACCTACTCTCTTACCCCAATGTGGCAGAAATCTCACTTGCCAAGTGAGATTAGTATCTTACATTCACCCTGAAAATCCCACAACCATCAAGATTTTGATGAAGAGGGTGATGTCATTAGAAAGTAAAGATAGTTGATGAAGAAAGCATTTTGTATTCAGGTAAACTCTGACTGTCAGCATTTAGACTTATAGAAAGGAAAAGAAAAAGTCAGACTTGGCAGAATCTTCAGATCTCTCCTTATGATTTGAGTTTCCAAATAAATGGCCCTGGTGATACTGAGAAAAACCACAAGATTCTCTAAGACTCTGGAACTTGAATTCATAATGAAATTGATTCCTGGAGAACTCAGTCCTTAGCATAAGAGACATGGGGTTTATCTTAATTATAACTGGATCAAGTTATAAGTGTTTCATGGAATTGTTGCTAGAAGCATTACATGGCAATGTGTATATAATGCCTGCATGCTTTTTTGTACGTAGCCAATAGTTACCATTATAAAAAATCAGTGCTATTATTACTTTATAAGAGTTAAGAATCATGGTAGCTTCCAGTCTAGAAGGTACTTGATCTCAGTGTGCAGAATCTCCCTCATCTTGTGCTTCTTTCCTCTGCCCTAGTTGGCACCACAAAATATTTACCAGGGATACAGCTGATTCTCCCATCCTGAGTACAACAGAAGGGTTCAACAAAGCCCCTAGTATCTCTTACTATCAAGGAAAGATGAAGAAAACAAAGCAGAAGTGGGAGGAACAGCGTGAGGCAAGAGCAAAGGCTAGAGCAGGAGAAACACCAAGGAATAAGGAAACACAAACTAAAAGAGAATAACATTTCTTGCTGTTGTGACTAACTACTTGAGAAGAGGCCACTTAGGGGCAGGAGAATTTATTTTGGACTCACAGTTCAAAGGGATGCAGTTCATCACAGCAGAAAACATGGTGCTGTCATGTGAGGTCAAATCATATCGGCAGTCAGGAGTAGAGAGTGTTTAGAGCAGAAAGAATTTGGGTTATAAAGTGTACAATACCTCCATATCAGTGACAGTGAACTACTTCCTCTAGCAAGGGTTCCCTTCTTAGGGGTTCCTAACCTCCTAAATAAAGGGTTAGTAGAGCCCAAATATTCAGACACATGAGTCTCTGGAAGCATTTTATGTTTGAGCCATAACTGATAGAGATGGCACGAAGCTGTGCTGCACTAAATCACTCACCCCTTGATTCTCTGTGGCAGGAATGTAGGAAGAACTTAGTGATCCTTCTGTGTTTGTCTTTGGACTCACTTCTTGAAGACAGCATGGGGAGTCCATTCAAATTAAGGTCAATGGTTTCTCCAGGCCTTTCTTGTCAACTTGCTACCCAGATTCTCAGGGGGTTCCCAGATTCTCACCCATCTTCCGAGGCTCCGTTAATCAAGGCTAAGCTTTTCCAAAACTCCATGCTGAAAGCCTGGGTCACAGCATCTCTTGCTAGGAGCTGATTTAACAGGCTGCTCTCCCAAACGCCCACTTAACCCCCAGGGTCAGTTCTGCCTATTAGCATGTCTCCTGGTTGGTGGTGTTTGAGACCTGCAGGAGTGTGCCCTGGTATACTGAGGTGGGAACTGGCTTCCTGACTCATCCCTGGCTAGCTGATGCAGCTGCTTTCCTAAGAAGGGGGAGAGATGAAGCCTACCAAAGATAATAAACAGAGTGTGTTCCTATTTAATGGTGCCTTTCAGTGGAAATTGGAGAAGCAGTAAAGCAGGCTGGGGCCTCCCTGTACACCAGGGCTCGTTGGTCCTCCACTTCATAAATTAGGGCCCTGGGTGTGGTTATGGCTCATTGGGCTTTCTGCAGGAAAGAGTGAACACTAAAAGTGACCGATCTGACAGGGCAGGGTGTTATCATAACACAGCCAGGCTTGAATTTAGCATGGAGAGAATGTTGGGCTCCCAAGACGTCTGCTTTAGAGTCAAAGTGTTTCTTTATCCTGCCTTGCTTTTGCTGTTGTGAAGTGGTTAGGGGTATGGAGATAGCCTTGTGCCACTTACAGCTGGGGGCTGCAGACAGCTTGTCAGCAGCATCAGCACTGGAAGCTTGTCATAAATGCAAATGAATGGACACTGCCTGGCCAATCAGAGCTCCAAGAAGTGGAGCCTTAAGATCTATTTAAAATCCTTCTTGATGCCTCTTTTGGCAACTCTCCTTTATAATCATAGATAATAATTTGCAGTATGTCTCTGGACTACCATATAGCTATTCTGAGATATCTAGGACTTTGGTTGAGTTTTCTGATCATTCTGTGCCTCAATTTTTTTTTAAAAAACAAATCAGGCTAGGAAGATTAAACAAATGTCCTTAAAACTATCAGAATAGTGCTTGACATGTAGTAAAGGTTAGAGAATACTTTATTAATTATTCTATAATAAGTACCTAGCACCTGGGAAGACCTTGGGAAATGGTTAGGTAGTGAAAGAGAAAGTTTACTCTCTACCATTTGGATATGTCTGTGTCATCTTAGTAGGGAACTTGTAGTTTTACCAATAGCCATACTCAAAATAATTTGGGTAGATGGAAATAGGGACAGGCCACCCAAAAAGGGATTTCCTTCATTTCTGAAGGATGTTCCAGACTCCTGAAAACCTTGAAGGTTTTACCTTTGATATGCTGAGTTCTCTCTGTTCCTGCCACCTTTTCCTCCTTACAGGGCCCATGGACCAGATGCGATGATCCTCGTGGATGGACAGCCACGTCAGGCCAAGGGTGAGCTAGGACTCTCTCAGATGCTCCACATCGCCAGCCAGATAGCCTCGGGCATGGTGTACCTGGCCTCCCAGCACTTCGTGCACCGGGACCTGGCCACCAGGAACTGTCTGGTTGGAGCCAATCTACTAGTGAAGATTGGAGATTTCGGCATGTCCAGGGACGTCTACAGTACTGATTATTACAGGGTAAGGAGGCTTGCCAGCTGCAGGACTCAGTTGCTGAGCTAGTGCCTTGCTTACATGTCTGTCATTGTCCATTTATGCTGTCACTATGGTGCAGATGTATGCACACGCATGCTCACCAATGCACTCAACAGTTCTCTTTCAGCCACTCCTGCATCTTAGCATATCAACTTTTATTATTATCATGGTAGGCCATTCTTCCTTCCTCTTTGACATTAGACTAAACTCATTCTATACATCTCAATAACCTGTACATTATGTTCCTACTGCTGCACAGCTTATTCTTTATGCAAACAGAGTCGAATACATATAGATGTATGTTCAAATGCACACTCAAACAGTCTGACTTGGTGCTATGTCAATAGTCCAACCCATCTCCTGATCTAGCCTTATTCACAACATGTTTTGTTCTCTGGAACTTCCTCATGATCATATGAGAGTAATCTTGTTTCAAAAGGTAGATCTTTATGGAAAATGGAAAGCAAAGTAAACTAGAAGTAGCTAGTACATAATCCTACTGGCTTTGGAAAAATGAGAAAATGAGGCCTTTTGCCCACTTCTGGCTTTGAAGAAAGGATGGTCTTAGGCTAATTATGAAGAAGTTTTATTTGCATACATTTATCTATCTCCTATTTCAAGATCTTATTTTGCTTCCAGAATCATGGTTTACTCTTATTTTGGGGGAATCGCCTCACTGGGGAACAGTGAGTTTTCCTGTGTTATTATGGCCAAGCCAAAGCAAATGGCCACAAATGTCTCTTTTTCCAGAAAGTGAAGCATGAGTACAACTTGATACCCACAGACCCATAGATGGGTCCTGTCATTGGGACATACCTTTTTCTGCAATAAGGAAGACTTATGTTGCCCATACCAGGACTCACCTGTAATCTCAAGAGTTGGAAGGTTGAAGCAGTTGGTTAAGGTCAGCCTATACAGAAAGAAGTCTCTACGAATAAAAAAAAATAAGAAGGAAAAAATTAAAATATGGAAGACTTACTTTGGGCATTTTGCCTAAGGGGAGGGCTTGGATTTGTGATATAGGAGACAGAAGGACAATATTGTAGAGCAGAGAGTGTAATCATCTGTGAGATGTAAACAAAATATCATAGACCATGGAAGGTGTGATAATACAAAAATACTTTTCAACTTTTCAGAGGCTCAGGCAGCTTCCATGTCTGATGAAGGTTGGCTCCATGGTTCATAAATGGCCTTCATATTGTATCTTCCTTGGCAGAAGAGGCAAAGGATCTCCAAAGGTCCCTTTAGTGAGGTCACTAATTCTAATGAGGGCCAATGATTTAATGCCTCTAACCAATGTCTACTTCCAGGCCTGCTCGTATGCCATTACCTGCCATTCTCCTGCTATGATCCAAATGTTTATTTTAGCTTGAGGACTAAGGAAACCTAAACATTGAGTTCATAGCAGGAGATCTGGAGCCAACTGTCTGGTCCAGGTAGGAAAGAAATGATTGCTTTGTGAACTACTATGATCCTGTTGGCCTGAGCTGGGTAATCCAGGAGGGTGGGATTTGAGGCTGGCAAGTACACACTTGTTTGATTTATTTGAAGGCTCCTGTGACTTTGTGATGCATGACTTGATCATTCAGATATGATACTGATTACTCAAGGAACTTCACTTTAGTAACAGTGCGGAGGAATTTTTTAGAAATGCCTTTTATGGCTGCAGAGTGTCTTCTTCACATTTCAACCAAAGGATGGCAAATGACATGCTATCATGAGTACACAGGAGGCAAAGTAAAACAAATCTGGAGAAAGCAGTGTATCCCCAGCAAAGTGGCCAGTGTTAGCCACCCACCTTACCAAGTATCTTCAGAAAAAGGAATGGGAACATGATGTAGCAAACCCCCAGGTTGGTGGTCAGAGAAGATCTGTTAGGATATACTGAAGCACAGTCTCTAAAATCTAGACAGTTCTCCCCACTACACATATCCAAAGTCTGGATGTGGTTACTTAGCAGGTATATGGGTCATAAGACCTAGCTGAAGTCTGAACCATTTAATTGCCTTTCACTATAAATAATGAAGTTTTCTTTCTTGACTGGCTAAACTCAAATCTATTGTAGGAATGATGAAAGTAAAGGAAGCTTACTGCTTTTTGTTTGTTTGGATTTCTTTTTCTGAGCAGAGAAGATATCTAATTATACTTCATTGGTCTCTCTGGACTCTACCAGGTCTTAGGGAACCATAACAGACTAGAACATACAAGTGGAGATTTGAAATTGGCTTTTTAGGTTGTACTCAATATTTATTCTATGGTTTAAAGGAAATATATATATATATATATATATATATGGAAATATATTATATATATATATATATATATATATATATATATATATATATATATATACAGATAGATAATTAAAAAAGGAGCACACTCCAAATGGTACACCTTTACTGTTGCTTTAACAGCTATTAACTTTACTCTTACTCCCAGGAAAGCGACAAAGAATAACCCATCTCATTTCTTTGGGAGTCAGGACAGATTTGAGGAAGTGAAGTCAATGGGAATTGTCCACAGTCCAGATAGATATCTTAAATTCCCTCTTCATGAGCTCTAAGTCAGGCTGTTAGCTAAAGCTAGATGGCTTGAAAATATATGTCTTTTGTTCCAAAGAAGTATGAAATAAGGAAGGATAGCTATTTCAGTGAAATTCAGCTCTGCTGGTAGGTAAATCTAGAGTGGTCACACTGAAAGAACAGATTGTAAAATCCCTTTATACTTGTTTACCCCCATGCCTTGAGGTAGGCTTAGCCTAACCACCTCCACCCACTGAAACACACACACTCCAAATCTTTTGAAAAATGAAAGACAGGAATACATAGGCCTGAGGTCACAAAAATGTCCCTAATGTCTTGTCCTTTTTGGAAGACATCGCTGTTAGAAAGAATTCTTGGTCAGCTATGTTCACTCCCTAATGTTTAGCCATTATCTGCACCATGTGCTCAATGCTTCAGTTCAATTTTCTTATTTTGAAAATTAGGACAGAAATATTTACTCAGCAGAGGTATGTTTATGTTAAGCAAGCAACTTAGCTTGTGTGAAGCGCCGGTAATGCAATACTTGCTAGACAAACTATTGCTTTTACTGTCTCCTCAGCACTCCTTACACCCAAAGCAAGAACACTCTGGAGATAGTCTCATTTCCAGATGTGATTCTTGGATCAGGAAAAGGAACTCCTGACCGCTGGAAAATAAACTAGGCTCATATAGCTACCCTGAAGGAAGAAAGTTAAGATGATCACCTCAAGGAAAATTCCTTCCCGAGGTTTCAACTTCCATAGAAACAGTGGATCACTGGCATTGCCATTCTGTCTGGCCAGTGTTTGTATGTTCTTGCTTCTAAATCCTAGAGCTATGCCTAAATTTGAGAGATTTATGTAAGACTTTCTTGTTCAGTATATACTGGCAAAGGCTCCAAGGAATGTGGTGATTTGTCAGAAAGACAGAACACCATGTTGGACACTCTCTGTAACCCAGGTCAAATATGCGTTGTTCTACTATTCTTGATTACTAGAACCAAGAACTTACTGACTACTCAACTTGCTGACTAATGTAGATAAACACAGATATTTAGGTGTTTGTGCACATGCGCATGCGTGTGTGCATGCGTGTTTAAAGGTGTGCCTGTGTTAATGTATGTGTCTGTCAGCCTGGGCTTGCTTCCTCTGTGAAAATTTTAGAATGCACATAGGAGGTCAGAAGGAGAGGTAAAGATAAAATTCACTTTATATTTTTTCTTTTCATTTTTAATTTCTTAAAACAAAGAGGAGCCATCTGGCTCATACATAAGTGGTATGCAAATGATTTACAGAGGTGAACTGCCAAATTTCCTGTTACACATTTAGATTGAAAAAACAAACATACCCACACCAAAGCAGTGGAGCAATTTCTTCTCTTCTTACAATGGGCTGGATGGCAACCACCTTTTCCTCCTGTGGTTCATTGGCGCTTCCAAGAGCACCTGTAAATGGGCTTTGACAAAGGTGGTTTTTAGATATCATGATTACTTTCTTAGAGCTTCAAATAACTCAAAGAGATTGGTGATCAGACCTATAGTTAAATAATCTTTCAGACATCCCAAAGAGAGGCAAGTTGAGACTCCAGAGCAGACATGTTTTTAGTTATGTTCATTGGAGAAGGGGGTCGTTCATTGAGATCTGGAAAGGACAGGACTGGAGGTGATAGCTATTGTGATCCACAAAACCCAAAGTGAATTGACTCTCCTGTTCCCTGTCCCTCATGCCTGGCACTTGGCAGAATTAACAGAATTATCAATATAAGAAAATTGTGTGTGTGTGTGTGTGTGTATGTGTGTGTGTGTGTATTTCAGGATAAGCAGGAAATGGATCAGTCCAGACCAAGAGCCCACAGACAATCAGATACCCACCACTGAGAAGTGATCCTTTGGCAATCATGACCAAGCCTTTTCTAAACAAGTAGATGGGTTATCTGGGAAGAATGTCCTTCAGAAGCAGGCAAATAGTGATCTGGATTGCCTGAGTCTGGGATGTGTACTATAGGTTAGAAGTGAGATTCTAACCATAAAGTAGGTTGATAGCTAGCACTGGATCACTGGGTTCCAAGATGAGAATCTGGGACCAAGTTCTTAGCAATTCTTGACCAGGTTAAGAATATCAGTCCATAGGACATGGGAATAATTTAGGACAAGATGATCTGGTGGTAGAATAGTTCATTCTATGGTGCCACAATAGTTCTTACAATGATGAAAATAATAGGCTCTTAGATTTGTGTGTGTGTGTGTGTGTGTGTGTGTGTATTTATATAAACTTTGCCTTAGTCATCCTAAGCACTTTAGCCTTTTGAAGCCAGCTGGAATGAAAGAGGAACATAGAATAATATTGTTAATGAGCATGGACTAGACATGGGAATCAATACTTCTCGACTTAATAGAATGAAATATATATGAGGCACAAACACATGTCAGAGGATGATAATACAGTTTAATAAAAATTAATCAGTTACTATTACTAGAGATAACATACAAAGCTTTCTCTATTCTGTGCAAAGAATTTGCAAAGGTCTTATCTAATACAGGTTGATCACTGTAACAAATAAGTGGGAAACACACTACCGTCCAACACAAATAGAAGCTCATTTCCAGGACATGGGGCAGTATTTATAGGTGAATCTACTGGAGGTGTAACATTCCTCCACACTCTCATGCAGGCCAATATGCTCTTTGCCTTAGTGACCCTAAGCACTTGAGCCTTTTATAGCCAGCTGTAATAGAAGAGGGACATAGAATAATGTTAATTAGGATAGACTTGACATGGGGCCATCATATCCCTTCTTCAGAGAACTATTATATTATTTGTAAGGGAAGCTGAGAAATGGAGTTTAATAGTGTCTCACATGGAAAAGAAGATTCCGGTGGGTAACTGACCATCTCAAGAGGGAAGAAAAGCCAGTATCTCTTCTAACATTCTATTCCAACAGCACATTCATACAAGGAAAGAGAAAACAAGATATTCTTACTTCTATTGCTCCTGAATGCAAACTTCTGGTGCTCTGTGGAATTTCTAAGCCATGGTGGACTTGGTCCACTGCCACAGAGGTGCTTCAGTTCACTACCCTGGAGAGCAAAAGGGTAAATCCACAATGAACCACATCCTATGGAACAGAAGGGAGAAGGAAAAATGTTTGACTTCAATAGAACTCTCAGTTTGTAAAAGTCCATTTGGGGCTGGAGATATGGCTCAGCAGTTGAGAGTACTGGGTTTTCTGCCATAGGACTCAGGTTCAATTTCCAGAATCCACATGGTTCCACATGTGGTCTGTAACTCCTGTTTCCAGAATCTGATGGCCTCCCCTGGCTTCTACACACACAATACACACAAGCAATCAACAGACATACATTCAGGAAAAGCACTATATAAAATTAAATTAAGAACAATGTTTAAAACAAAACAAAACAAAAAACACGTAGAAGAGAAACAGGGAAGAAAGACTGACTATCAAAGTTTGGCTTACAAATCCACGGCAATTAAGGACGATACCAGAGCATGCTACAAATGTTAACTGATGTCCATACCCACACTACCAAAGCTGCCTAGTGTAAGGGGTAGGTCCTTCACAAAACTCAGGGAGACTCACAGGTTGAGGGCTCACACATGGGTCTGAGGAAGTCTACAACATCCTAAAATCATGAGAGCAAACTTCCTGGGTTTTTCATTTGATGTTTATCTTTTGTGGGCTCAGAGCTTTCTAGAGAATCCTAAAGGAGTTTATGGCCCACACAGATTACTTTATGGACCACACAGATTATTTTAGTGAGCTTTCAGAAAAAAACAAAAATAAAATAATAACAAAAAACAAAACAAAAATAAGAAACAGGAGTCCAGGGCAGAACTCCAACTCGAAGGCTAGGGAGGGAAGCCATGCCATTATTATAATTGAGACCTGAGGTTAAAACAGGGTCTACTTGACCAGAATGTTCTTTCTAGTTTTATAAGCAGTAACAACGGTAGCTGTTTCTGAGTCACCTGAGGTAAAAGGCCAAGCATTCTCTGTGTCTTGATTATGTGTTTCTTATTGTCAATTGGAAAGAGGTCCTTTGATGAGAGTCAAACGGTTAACAGGGTGCTGAAGAGAGACAGCAGTCTATGACTTGGCATTTGCTTTTACCTTTAAAATCTAGTGATGTCAATTAAACAACTGACTTTCATAATCACAGTTTGCTATCATGTTCCTTGCTCAATGTTTGTATTTTGGGAGGCCCATCTAGCAACAGATACCTTTCCTTCTCTACTGCACAGATCACGTGTTCTGAAGAGGAATGCGGATGAGTTCTACTATGTGCTTGGATAACAAGCTGTTGTTGCTGGCAGTCTTACTCTGCAGCTACAATAGGCTTTCTCATATGGATTCACAAATTAAGCGTCTCAACTCCACTCAGAAACCTGGGAAAATGGAAGACCTTACCCATCAGAAGCAGAAATTGTGCTTCTTAGTTTACTTTCTGATGGGACATGGTCATCATAAAGAGCTGCTTCATGCCTGGTCTTGACCAATCACTCAAGTTTTTCTTTGAGAGGTAGAAATAAGGTTGGGAATTGCTGGGGTTGGACAAGTATTCGACCTGTGCCACTTTAGTTGGAAACCTAACATAGAATGAGGGAGTTATTCTTCCTCACCTGGTATGTCAAGCAGGAGTGTGGAGACCTGACTGCCTATCAGTAGAAAAAGTGTTGGAAGCCGTGCAGACAGGTCCTTGAAGGATTTTGGCTTCATTGGAAGAATTTTGTCACTGTGGTTTTAGGGATTGGGTTCTTCTTAATAGACCCAGGAAAGCAAGGAAGGAAAAAGACACTGACTGACAAAAGATGAAAACCCCACAAATCTTTCTCATGACCAGACCCTGTTGCCAAGCCTCATTGTTTCTCAACTGCCTTGAATCCATTCTGTTCCTATTTATACATAGCAAAACAGAGAGGATTTGTGTCCCGTTCTATTCCGTTTATTAGGGGGTGATTCTAGACTCCTTTAGGAAAGTTACAAAGATGGTAGAGTTGTCATTAGCCCTTTATCTAGTTTTTCCTACTGCAGAGCCATGGCACCTTTGTTAAAATAAGAATTAATAATGGCAAACAATGTTTATGCAACTTCAGAGTGTTTGGATATTTTTCAGTTTTCTAGTATCATTCTTACAATCCCAGGAGCCCAAGATACCACATTCATGCAACTTATTCTCCTATAACAGTAGTGGTACTGCTGATGTACCTATATTGGGGCTAAAGATATATAAAATGGACCAGCTTTCTTGCAACACCAAGGTGTACAGTTACTCAGAGACCCTAAACCCTATGTTGAGGATAAAAAGGTTGTGACTCCAAGTTTCAGAAAGAATTCCTTTGAAACTATTCAGTTCTGAGTAACCTAGAAGCCATATGTGGACAAAAACTTAGTTAATTTTCTCTGACAAGGTTTGGAATAGTAGGATAGAGGAAGGTATGGGACCCCCTTAGATCCCACAGTGATCAGACTGTCCCTACATCTGTTCATTTCTTCAATTCTGGTATGGGCTGTATAGCTCATTAGAAGACATGGCACAGAGTGGACTTCTCTGTAGACAGGTGCTGTAATATAGTCACTTTGAGTGAATTTAGAGAAGCAACGTAAATGCTAATGCCTATTAATCTGTGCAAAGCTGCCAAGAGAAAGGAACACAAAGGATGGGATCAGTAGCTAATTATAGTAGGAATTGCAACCTCACTTCCTCAATTAAAGCTAGTGATCTGCACACTCTGTATCTACAAAATAACAGACATTGTAGAAATGTAGACGTCTAGTGAAGGATGGGAGTGTTATTTAGAACTCTTTGGTATCAGTGACTGCTCTGTGTCTATCAAGACATCACATCTATCTATAAAACGTCGAGCTTGGTCTGTGGTTCTATATTTCTTTTTCATCTTGTGTCTTCTGGGAGGATAAATTCTTCATAGGATGGTAAAAAAAAGGAGGAAGCTGCATTTCTGTCCAATAGGTGGGAGGCACAGCCAAAAGGAAAAGAGAATGCCAGTTACTTTATCTTCTACTATTGCTTTGACACCAGGTCAAACATGTTCGTTTTCTCAGTCCCTTTCCTTCTTCCTATTGAAATGAGAAGGCTACTTTGATTTCCGAAATAGATATTTTTGCATGACTACTTAGATCTAGTTGGGTGACTGAGGTTTAATTTTGGGTGCACTCTGATCTTTGGGACTTCTAAGGTAGGCTAACAGGGTAAAGGATTGGCTACAGGACAGGGATTGCTTTATATTTTTCCAGGAATTGGGGTTTCCTGGATCTTTCTTGCATCTATACACTCTGACTCTGTCTTTCCTAGAAAAATCTATACTTCATTTCACTATAGTGGAATTGCGGCCCAAGCACTCTATAGGAGGCAAAAGTGGTCATAGAAAGGCTTTGGTGCTTTACACCTTGGGATATTGTGGTATAAAGAGGCATGATGACCAGGAAGTTGAACTACAAACAAGTGGACTTTAACAATGTGGAGAACTTGTTTAGGACATTTGCTTCTCAGTGGCCTAAAGAATATTGTCCTAAGGAAAATTCTTCAATCTTTGATTATGGGTACTTTTTACCCATTGACTACTGTGATGGCTAGAAGCCCAGGTTTTGTCACTGTGTTGACTATTGATGTGGAACAAATCTCTTTGTTGCCTATGCTCAAAGCTAATCTTTTGTAAAGTACCAATCTCATGTCTTTCCCTCCATCACTTTGACTTTCTCACCTCAATCTCACAAGTGTGGTCTATCCAAATACAAACACCAACATTTTCTGCACTGGACAAATACTTGGCTGAGACTTTGGGGGTTTACTGAAGGCTTTCATTCATCACTCCTCCTGGAGCACAGATAAAGGTCTAGGACTAAGTTCAGTCACTAAGGTCATGTTGGAGGCATCAATTTTTTAGTATTCTAAATTGTCAGCTCATAGGAAGGAATGGTACTTTGTTTTTCAGTGTTTTTTTTTCATATCAGTGAAACTTTCCCTTAAAATAGAACTCAATAATACAAATATGTAGTCAGATAGACAGACACATGGGACATAAGGAATCTATCTTCCTTGATGTGAATAGTTGATAGACAGTCCTGGGCAGTCATAATGAGTTAGGACATACTGGTCCAGGCAAGGATCATGAGACTCTGTGACACAAGGAACAGAAGACTGAAGGTACCACCGGAATATCACTGGGACTCAGAGAGGTGAACTGAAGGCCACAGGTGAAGACTCAAAGCCATTGTCATGTTGGACCTTAGAAATGAGTAATTGTAGTTGTGGGTTAGGATACATTTTAAAAAATGTATATGTTAGGCCACTCAGTCCCTTCTGTGTCCTAAGAATTATTTTAGAAATAAATGAGAAATGCCAGATCCTTCAACTATAAAGAACCACACATCCGGTGGGAGCCTTAAATGTCATATCTTTTGCCCTGATGGCACCAGGAAGGCTGCCATCAGCATCATCTCAGGCAGATGGCCTGTTGGCTTTTTTCCAGGATTTATGGGATTCCTTCCTCAGGTTTCCTCACTTATCCATTCCAGCTGTGGCAAACCGATGTGATAACCAGTGAGCACTCTATGTCTTTTTAATTCTTTGCACTTTTTAGGAGTGAGGGACATTCTTAATCAGCTCTACCCAGAATCCTACATGTTTCCAGGTAAGCCTATCTATCCTCTGTTCCTAGTGGAGAAAACTAATGTATACTATAAAAAAATATTATAACTCCTCAGAAAAACTAAGAAGCTTGGAGTAATCAAAATGGCTGTGTATTTTGCATAGGCAACTAATTATATTTTGTTTATCTTGACTGACAAGAGAAGCAGTGGAGTGAAATCTGTCCCCTGCTTTGCTCTGCTAGAAATGATATTCTGAGAGCAGTTTTCCAGTGACCTTGATGCAGTTTCATCTCTCTGAAAGGTTGAAACATCACTGTTCTCTCCCATCAAGGAAGGTGGTATGTGAGTGGGTGAGTGGGATGGACATTATTATTGCTTGCCTGTCTCCATGGGGACAAGACAGGGAAGATGCTCCAGGAGAAAATTCCAAGAACAGGAGGGATGTTTTATTGAAGCCAATTCTGATGAGAGGAAGCAAGCTGCAGGAGGCCAGGGAGTGTGGTGAAGAGCCCCTGGTTCTCTCCCCATGCCTGTGGAGGGTGGTGATAGATGCAACATGACAGCCACCATTTTCCTTCTGAAGTGCAAAAAGCCTTTGTTTACTGAGACAAACTGAATATATAACATACAAAAATACATAAATTTCCATACAAATATCTTCCCTACTTGCTGTAATTAAGATATTTGCATGTAAAGAGAACAGTGTATTCCCTTGACTTCCTCCTGGTAGGGAATTGTGTTTCTCTCATAATCCACATAGCTCAAGAATATGTGAATTGTCTGACAAAACAGGATGAAGAGGAGGAGGAGGAGGAGGAGGAGGAGGAGGAGGAGGAG
>NW_021620849.1:761229-774519 GCF_004785775.1 Grammomys surdaster | reverse complement strand
GGAGGAGGAGGAGGAGGAGGAGGAGGAGGAGGAGGAGGAGATCTGGGGATCTGCTCAATATAGCAACTTTGTCCTCCCCTCCCACTCCCCTATATCCTGAGAGTTAGCCTACCATATAGGACAAAGCTGGAAGAAGGGTGGTTTGTTTCTTAAGGAAAGGTGAGCTGAGTACCCACTATATTCTAAGTCAGGCTGTATTCATTTGAATCTTCAAGCTTCTGCTTAGTTATTCAACCTCAGGAAACATACTTAAATTCTCTAAGCCTCAGATCCCTTATCTGAAAAAGAAAGAAAAAAAGGAGTATGAGGGAGAACAATTTCTTCTTTTGTGTGGATTAAATAAGATAATATATGCAAATTGCCTGGTACCTATTAGGCACTCAATAGATGGTTATTATCATCCCATGTAAGTGAATAAGGGAGAAATTATATATAAGAAATTTTAAATAAGTTACATGCCAAAGTATTTCCTATGATAAGTCTTTGGTGCTGGATCCTGAAATTAAAGGATAGAAGAGTCTACTTAAGAGAACTCAGAGAGACAGAAAACAAAGCTATGCACCATGCCAGGTCCCTCTAGTTCAAGTTAGTCTACTGCAAGACCAAGGAGAAAGGGGGAGCATATCAGTCAGTGAGGGGCTTGCACATTTTGAAATTGCTGGCTTCAAGCAAGTACTATTTGCAAATGGAACCTTTTCACAAACAGAGCTTCATTCTCCAGGCTTCATTTACTGACAATCTCTTTCTTGAGTATTTGAAGGGTATGTGCTCTGGTATCTTGGGAAATGAACTGAAGCTGACTGAGGTCTCACCTTCTTTTCCCTTCCCATTTGTGATGATCACGTCTGCTTCTTTTCATGGGCAACCTGAGGTCATAGATATGAATGTCCTTTGTACTGTGTTGGTTGGGTATAATTGCTTTTATTCCAATGCTCCCACTGAAGATCCTACCTAAAGGCAGTGCTGATACCCTGATAAACAGTGGCACAGGATTAGTGAATGTGTTGAGCAGGGATGAGCAGTAGATCTCTTACTCTCATAACCACCATGACACCTTGTCTACATCCTCTCCACGGGTTGACTTGCTTCAGGCTCTACAATCAGGTTGGATTTTAATTCTTTGTATCCAGTCATTTCTTTCTAGTGGATCAATCATCAGATATATATATGCTCAAGTTTGTCTTCTGGAAGGCCCAGGAGAAAGAGGAAGCATATCAGTCAGTAAGGAGCTTCCCCATTGTGAAATAATTGTTGGCTTCAACTAAGAGCTATTTGCAAATGAAACTTTGAGCTTTTCAGAAACAGTTACATATGTATATGTGTGTATATATATATATGTATGTATATATATATATATATATATATATATACATGTTCTTGAGTCACTCTATGCTATATATCTCTGAGAATATTCCTTTGAAAACAAAGGAACTTGTAGCATTCAGAGGTTTTCACACAAGTGCTTAATAAAATGCTTACTTTTATTGATTACGTAATACCACATCTCTAATACTGTTACTACTGCCTTAAGTATTATTTAATTAGACTTCAGGGGTCTCTGCTTGACAGGTATGTGCCAATGGTCAGTCTGTGGAGTCTCGGAATGTATATCTGGAAGATGCACTGGTGTCTTAAAGAAAAATCAGTTGTTACATTCATGTTCCCCACTAGTAACTCAAGCATTTGCTTTTGAGTGAACAAGACTGAATGAATATGTCACAATAATTAAAATGTACATGAGATTAGATTCAGCTAATGTAAATTATATATATATATATATATATATATATATATATATATATATCCATATGACCAAAGCATTCACATTTAGTAAGACAGTCTACGTGAGAAATAAGATTATATAGAGGAGAATCAAATATTTTTATCTATGCTAAGCCTACAGAATCAAACTAGGTTTTATTTAGTTTCCAATAATTGGGAGTTAGTTTATTACTCCACCCTCTAGTGTTTTCTGTGAAAATGAACAGACACCATACTTGAAGTATATGAGCTTCTTGGTTGTTTGTAAATTTAATTCCCTCAAGGCCATGTAATATATGCTCCAAGTGTGGCAAGCGTATCTCAGGTAGCAGCTCTGCAGGACTGGTAATGATTTCTCTGAGCAATGTGACGGACTGTATCGAGGGTGGGGAAAAGGCACGTAGTGATATTTACCATGGATTTAGAAAAGGGATTGGTGGCATCTGTGTCCTGTTGTTCTCAGGATTGGCATGCATTATTCCAGTCTGTGCTTTCAATTCAGGGATTTTTCTCTACTCTTTAATGCATACACTAGCCATAGCTTCTCACAAGTGGAGGGACTCCAATGCAGCATGGGTTATGAGCTTACTGAGTGTTCCTGTGCTGAAAGAACATGTACAGGACATAGAGTTTACCAGATGGATCTTCATGACTGGACTTCACTTAGTTTATTTGTTCAAATCTTTAGATGAAACTAATACCTTAGTGTCCTAAATTATCTTCAGTTAAGTAGTTGTTTGTAGATTAGTACATTCATACGGCAAAAATAATTTGTTTCTGGGTAGACTTAATATCCTGTTCCAGACCATCCTGCCAAGGTTTTAGTACTTCAGTCACATGTCTCTCTACCAATTCTATGCCAACATGTACCAGGGTGCCAGCACTATATTAGGGAATTATTTTTGTTGTTGTTGTTTAGTAAAATTGAGAGGTCAAAGCCTTGGGTTCTGTACTAGAATGCTTATCCCCAGAAGATCAATTTGTCAATAATCTTTGGGTGTTGTCATTAGATTGAGTTGTTTTCCTACATACATGAACCACTTTCTACATAATTATTTATATAAAAATCTTTGATAAATTCTTGCTGAAATTTGAGCAAGTGATCCTTAATGTCAAACCTGTGGAATCCTGACTTGGAATTAAGTTAGAAGTCATCTTGTCAAACCTTGATAGATGAGTTGACAAGGACACTGGAAGAAAGGGGGAAAAGTGGGAGGAAGAGAGGGGAGATGAATTGGCAAGTGCATATATTTAATTATTAGGAGCAGAATCATGATAAAAATATTGCCCTTCTTTCTTGGAGGTTTGAGATTCATCTCTGATTTCCATTTTAGTATATTTTGTTCACTGGCTGTTAGGAGTATCCCACTTTACGTTTCACAAACATGTAAACTGAGACTCAGGGATTAATTGGTAATCATCAGGTTGGTTGTTCTGTTTCATATAAATGTTTGCTTTAAAGAGATAGGAGGTTAGCTATACTTATAATTTTTAAAAGACCATACTAATAGTGTGTGGTCCCCATGAGATAAGCTAAAATTCCAAGGTAGAAGTATAGTTATATATTAACCCAATTCTAAGTGGTATTTATTCTAATAGAGTTTTGTGGCAAAGGTATTTCAAGTAAAAAAAGACAAACATTTGGTGTGACTCAGAGATGGTTACAGTAGCTAACAAGGAGACCTTAATTTAGGAGGCTTATGGTTTCCACTCTACTTGTTGAATAAGCAACAGCAAGAGAATCGATTCAAGTGGGGTCTGAAGATGGTAATACAAATTGAATGAAACTCAATGAAAAGTTAAAGATGCCAGTAGTAAAGTAGGTAATGATCACATTTAGGGAATGCTGTCCTAATATCCATAAGTGTTTTGTAGGAAGGGATTATTTTAGTGTCTGTTCATTATGAAAATACATACTTAAGAGTGCCTGACAAAAAAAATTGATCATCATAGCTTGAGATGACTTCAATGGCAATGCCTTATTTCATCAAATTTTTAATCCTTATGTCTAACATTTGAGATATATATATATATATATATATATATATGGCATGACATTTTATAAATGTTCATTAAATAAAATACAGCAGAAGACAGATAAACGTACTTATTAGTGACTGATCTCGATGATGAATGAGCACAAGGCTAGACTTCAATAAACAGATGCTCTGAGGAGGTGGTCCTTTCTTATTTCGGTGTGATGAATGTTTCCTTTTTCTTCAATAATTTATTTTTTCTGTCCACTTTACATTCTGATCTCAGCCCCCCTCCAACCTCTTCTCCCAGTCGCACCCTTATGAATCCCTCCCTCCATTACCCCTCTTATTCTCCTCAAAGAAGGAGAATCTCCCCTTGGGTATTGCCCTACACTGGGACATCTAGTCCCAGCAGGACTAAGCACATCCTTTCCCACTGATGCTCAACTACTGCCTCATTTTTAAAAAAGAAAGCAACAGTGTAGGTAGGATTAGCAAACTCTAGAGGTATTTCAGACTTGAGGATGGTGAAGCTCAGTTCCGTAGGCCTTATGTGAAAACAGGAGATTCTGGGTTGTAAGGCAGTAGACTCTTTCTCCCCACAGATTTTCTAGAAAATCCACACACGTGCATTTTCAAAGTACCACAAGGGCACTCATGCATTGGATATGAGGTTGCATTTGGTGACTGCAGAGTTTTACCTTCTTCTAGGTCCAAAATACTAAGAACATCTCTGCAATAGAAATTCCTGAGATGAAGCATTGTAATGTAAGGACTTGTTATGCATGAGCAGGAAACTGTCAAGTGTGTATTTCTGTGATGCTGAGACATATTAGAGTAAATCTATCCTGTCCATATGTTAAAATTCATAGCTCTACATTTTCTCCCAAATCATGCATCCTCTGACCCTGCTCTACCTCAGTCCTCTCTGTAACTAATCCTTATTCTGCTCAAAACTGTTGTCCCTCATTCTACTCTAAGAATTTGCCATTGTTTTTACATTAAAGAAAAATTTTGTTTAACCTTTCGTTCCCTACCAACTTCCATTTGTCTTTGCTAGTACCTGAATAAGTAGTTTTTGTCCTTTATTTTTCATTTGGGGAGTTTCTGATCTTACAACCTCTCTGATTATGACATTGGAGGGTCAATACTTATCTCATAATGCCCATATTTGAATGTATTTCCTCAAGGGTAATCCTTTATTAACTGTCTAATAAATGTCACTGTTAATAACAGCCCCATTTCTGGCCCATTCCCTACTCCCCACACCAACTCAGCATCATATTTCCATGTAATGCCTGAGTGATGTCTTACTTTTTGATGTTTCCCCCCCTTTTGGCAGTCCTTTGCCTCTTTCATGGGTTTGTGTGTTTCTTTTTATTCAAAGTTCTGAAGTAGTTAGTTGAGAGCCAACAGATTTGCATGGTTAGAATCCTGCTTTGCTTTCATGCCTCTGTCTCTTTTTTCTGTGAGTAAGACATCTATAAGCTTCCTCTAGAGGGTTCATTGGAGATTAAAGCTTTGATTTATGGAAATAAACACACCACAGCCACAGTACCACCTCCTCAGTGCTGTGGAGTAGCGTGTTAGCATGTATGGAAGCTCTCATATGTATGGAGGTCCTTTAAGGGGAATCTTATCTGAACATATCTTTGCCACGTTCTTGCTATGTCTAACTTCACAGCATCTCAAGGTCACTTGCTCTGTTCAGGAACCCACCCCAGTTAGTCCAACCATTCTGATCCTCATCCTTATTCACCCTCCCACCCCTGCTCATTCAAGATCCTTGAGTGAATCTTCATTTCTCCAAGATAGCTGTCTGTTCTTCCTGACTGCCACAGGAGCCCTGTAATTCCATCCAACCCAGGCAGCTTGAATACTGATTCACATGACAGTTATACTTCTCTTCACAGATGTTCAATGTTCTCCATAGTTGCTGGAGAAGACTGTGTAAACAAAGTGCCACACCTCACAGAGCTTTGATAACAGAACTTATTTTCTTCAAGGTTGGAGGCTAGAGTTTCATATCAAGGCACAGGCAGTTTTGACTCTTTCTCAGGCCTGCCCCCTTGCCTTGTAGATGGTTACCTTCCTATGTCTTCACAAGACCTTCCCTGTATAAGTCTCTATGTCCAGATTGCCATTCCTTTAAAGACATCAGGCATAGATTAGTTCTCAACATAATGACCTATAAAGCTCTTATATATGCTATGGACATAATCTAGAGAAGTGGGAGTTAGCATTCCAATATATTAAATTTGTATGGGGAACAAGATTCAGCGCATAATGCCTTCTCTACCAAACTGTCCCATCTGTCCATCTTTTTCTTCATTCTCTTTGTTATTTAGTGCTGTCTATCCAACAATGTCATCAAAACCCACCAAATTGATTTCATTGTCTCCACAGGATGGGTTTCTCAGCCTTACCTTATAAATTTGTATGCTCTGACTTGCTACTTCATAAACATGCTCCACCAAATAGCTTCATCCCCATGGCGTTCCTTTGCCTCTGGCTCCATAGAGAATCAGGCTGTGTATATCTCTTGCTCTTTTTAAAGAGTTCTTGACCCCAGAGGTGCTTAAGAAAGGTCAATGCTATATTACTGTAAATCTTTCCTTAGAAATAGCTTAGCTTAGTCAAGTCCTCTACATTTTAGAGAAAGATATCAAGGGAAATGGGACTTTCCAGGAGATGACGAAGAATTCAAATACAGATTCTGTTGACAGTGGGAGGAGATGGAGGGTGCCAGTGTCCATGCAGATGACACCAATACACATGATGTCCAGCTATCTGACTTACACACCTACTTTCCAAATAGGAAAAGCAGGAAAAAAAAAAAGGATTCTCAGACCCTAGGAATACTAGTGAATTCATGAATTTTCTGCTAATACAAGAAGAATAAATACTCCTTCAGGAGCTTTGGAGAAAATTAATTTTTTTTTACCTAAGGGGTTAATAATATTAGATAAAATGCACTTCCTTCTAGAGTGGTAGTGGCTGGGGTGCGAATCCTGCGGAAAGAAGAATTGACCCATAGGTGGAAAGCCTGTTGAGCTTTGCTGGTCAGAGGCAGACAGCTGAGTGGTATGGACTATGAACAGGGCTATGGTGGTGTGGCATTTAGGTTGTGCATGAATCATTCTTGATTGGTCTCCTGAGTGTAGGCAGACAGTCAGGAGTCTATCTCGGAGTGTAAGACAGGACACTGGAGGCTATGCTCAAGAGAGACATCTATTTCATTAAAGACAGGCCTGCTCCCCTTCTCTCCCCATCCATCCTTTTTCCTCTCTTTTCCCTCATCCCTTTTCTTCTCTCTCCTCTTCTTTCCTGCTCTCTCCCTCATTCACTGTCAGGAAGGGCCATGCCAGATGGGCCCATTCAGCGTGTCGTGGCAACAGCAGAGGCTAGCAGCATCAGCAGCTTCCACAGTGAGTCCAGATTTCATTTCTGGGGCCAGGGGATGGACAGGGTTGTCCACACATTGACAGCTTGCAGGCTTTGGAGAGGAACTTCCATGTATGGGAGGCTGCTGGCAACTTTGTCTTGACTGTCTTCCCCTTTATGGGGACATCAGTTAATTTCCATGGAGGTTCCCTGCCAAAGCTTTTGGTGTGCTTGTATTGTCTCATGGGGATGCAGCATGGTGGGGGTATGGGGCCATGATCTGCTAAAAGTAGGTGCATAACCTGATTTAGGTGGCTGTCAGCAATTCTGTCCAGGCCTATGTGTTGGTGGAGGCTGGAGGCTCTGCATGAATGGTGGTTTGGCTGCCTTTTTGCATTTTAGGAAGTGTGGCCTTGAGTCTTGTATACACTTTGGTTGTATGATGCTCTATAAGAAGTTCCCTTGAGGTATCTGAGAATACCATAAACAGATAGACTGATGGGTTGGAGAACAGAAATTGTGCACTTGATCTCAGATGAATCCTGATCTAAAAAGATATTGATGTTCAAGATAGTTACTAAAGGGCCAGAGTAAGTAAGGCATTGTGTATATTTGGGGGTGATTTCTATCTCCCCCCTTTAGGAGGAGATGGAAATACTTCAGATCCAGTAAAGTGTCCATCGGTCCTGTCTTGGTTAACAGACTACATCCATTAGCCATTACTTTTTTGTAGGTATTCTTTCTGTTCTGTCTCTAGAAGAATCCCCAGAATCACAAAATTTACCATCCTTTAAAAATCTAACAGAATCCTTGTTTATTACCCTGAGAAACTTTATCTCTAGGCCAAATGTTGTGTTCAAACACTGACTGAGTGTGAGGTCGAATGGAGAAGCTTTGGTTTTCTTATATGTGATCCTCTGCCAATGCTGCAGTCTCATCGGCAGGTGCATGGAAGTACTTTGAAGATTTCATTCAGTTCCCTCCTGATTTGGTTTGGGAGGTAAATTAAGCGCAGTCTCTCAGGTTCTCCTAGAGCCTCAGTTTCACAGGCTTCTCCTTGACACTGCTACACTTAGGTTCAAGTTTTTTTTTTTTTTAAATTTCCAGCCTTGCGCTATGTGACATCTGCAGGCAGAATGGTTGCAAGAGCTCATCCTCTACTCTTGCTTTTAAAATGCCACATGTTTTCAGTTACAGTAGGGTTCAGTTACAGTAGGGTTCAGTTACAGTAGGGTTCAGTTACAGTAGGGTTCAACCACTGGCTTCAGGAGTTGACAAGTTTTACTAAAGTACCAAATTGATCAAAGATATTAACTCATTGGAGCAGTTATTTATTATAAATTGATCATATGTACTTGATTATCTGGTCTCTGCTAGAGTGAAAAGAAAAAGCTATTAATTCTTAAACAGGAATGAATAGCATGCATTGTACCCTTCTCAAGTACATTAGGACAATCATGAATAAAATAGGAAAAAGAAATCTCTGCTGATAATGAGGGAAATCAGAGAAAAAATAGGATATTGCACAAGTTAACATGGCAGGTCCTCGGAAGAAAACTAAGAAAGAGAGTAGACAGAGCAGTGTGTGGTGTTGGTAGTGGAGATGATAGTGATAGTGGTATGTGTGTGTACATCAGCACATGCGTACATGTGCAGCTTTAGGTAGGATGTCAAAGCAATTCAGTTGTTTTAAAATGATAGTGCATATTTTACATTCTCCATGAATGACTTTTGTAGCTTGGCTAGATTTTCTGAAGCAAGTCAGAGCTAAAAATGTCTAAATCCAATTGAAGAAATGAATATAAACTTTAGATAGCAAGAATATTTAGTGACCACGCACTGTCAAAGCAAGCTTTGCCTGGTAGTTAGCCCAGCTTTCATGTGCTAGAAACATCACTAAAGAGGACATCAAAAGGTGAATAAGGCTGATTCATTCATCTTAGGAGCAACTTTGTAGAGGGTCTCTTAATTCGTGGTTTACGTTACCATTTAGGATATCTTAAGACCTCTCTTTCTTCCTTCTGGAATACCAAGTATGGAAGTAGGAAAGGTAACTTGCATTTGATGAGCATCTGCTCTAGGGGGGGCACTGTGCTAGGGGTTTTGAGTAAACTTTCTCATTTACTTCACACTTCTCCCACAAAGAGGTTACCACAGCCCCATTTTGGGATAAGCATACTGACATTTAAATGCAAAAATAAAGAAGGGTGGAGCCAGAACTGAAACCCAGATTGACCAAAGTCGGAAACCTCCACTTTTATCATCAGTCTCAGTAGCCATCTTTGGGTATCAGTAAGCATGAAGTAAGGTATTGAAATACCAGTGGGACTTCCTAGACTAGCCTGTGGTATGTTCTAGTGTGCATGGCTGAGTCAGGAGCTACTAGCAGACATGTTAGGGTGGTGTCCACGTTGTTGTTGATTGTGCATGAAGACAGAGCAGCATCCATCTGCTTATTCATATTGTGTTCTTCTCAGGAATGGGAATGGCCCTTGGAAGTTTGTTTCAGGAGCATGTGAGCAAGTCTTGTGTGATGTTGATGTTGAACAGAGATGAAAGTGTAACTTTGGTATAAGAGGGGGGTCCTGCTTTTCATGCACGTTAGAAGGAGGGCCAGTGCATGTTGTTTGGGTATTGTTAATTGGTGGAGAGAGTGCATGCAGAGTCCTAAGACTGTCCAAAGGTATTTTGATGGGGGTTGGGTGAAAGATTGAGTTTGAAGATTGTTTCTAATTCCTTACTGCCTTTGTGAATGGAGCACACTGACTCACCTCTTTGGATTTGGGGATGCTATCTGTGAGAAGCAGATATATATGGACCACACTTCAGATTCTATGTTTACATTTAACAATATCAGCTGTGCACCTTTGAATCTGTTTGCAATGTACTCTCCTATGCCTTTCAGGAAAAAAAATCAATATCTTGTCTTACACATAAGATGGACTCTTGGGGTTCTATGAGCTCCCCAGAAAAGTCACTATTTAGACACGTGAGACAGACTTGATACAATAAAGAGAAGATGCATCTTAGGATGTCAACATTCTTTTCCAGTTTTTTTAAATGTTACTGTTTTTCTACCTATACTGGCTTTGTTAACCTGGACTTTCAGAACCTATTTATTCCAGGATAAGTGTTCTGCCCATCCAACGGTAATTAATCTTTGAACTGCTTAGCATTTTGCAGTGTGATGTCCTGAATAGGGGTCTCAGTGCATGTCAAAGCAAGTCTCTTCAAGTTTCACAGGATGTTCCTTATAGATAAAGGGAAGTTATCACTTCCCTTCCCCTTCCTTTTCTTTACTACTTCAATGACAACACCAAGAAAGTGCCTTCCAGGCCCTTGAACACCACTTACTGTGGTCAACTCGTTATTCCTCTATAGCTTCTCAGTCACACCTTGGTTCTTCAAAGCTTATGGGCTATTGCAGGATTTTGTCCTTCACTCAGGAGCTAAAGAGAAAGGCTTTGTCCATTCTCCTTCCTAGGATATTTCTCTCTTACTTATGACTCTGAGTTCCTTCCCTGATGCAATAAAGTCAAACAATTCTTTTCTTCTAAAACATTAAGCCCTCTCAGCTTTGACTGGCTTGTCCATTCTGTATCTGTGAAGGCTCCTTGAAATTCCAATGGGACGGAAAGTGAAGCTGAGAAATATCTACTTCTAGTCCTTTTGGGGCCAGGTTATCTATGGCCTATCCTGACCTTTATAGGGCCTGTCTTAAATCTAAGTATGGATTAGTCACCCTTAGAAGGACAATAGATAAGCCCTAGACATAAGTAAAAAGGGCTAGTCAAAAGTACGTTTTAGTCTGTGAGCTTGCTCTGAGCTCCAAACTAAAATTCATTCATTTTTATAGTATGTATGTATGTATGTATGTATGTATGTATGTATGTATGTATGTATGTTTGTATGTATGTATGTCTGCTACTATCTATCTATCTATCTATCTATCTATCTATCATCTACCTACCTACTATCTGTCTATCTATCTATCTATCTATCTATCTATCTATCTACGTATCATGAATGTGAATGCCTGTGGACCTACTCACATAAAGGCCAGAGGACAACTTGCAGGCATCAGTTCTCTCCTTTCATCACGTGGGTCCTGGTGAATGAACTCTGCCTTTAGGCCTGGTGGCTTTACTTGCTGAGGCAACTTGCTGAAGGCACATTCTTTACACCAGCATGCTAAAGGATAAGGAGGTTATCTCCCCACCAAAACCAACCCATGCATACACCCTTCTCATTGCATGTCTAAGACCTATAGGAGATGACTGAAATGGGCATTATTCACTCCTCTTGGGGCTATCACTATTTCAATTGTCACTGAAGTTGTGGGAGAGCTTTGATTTCATTGAATTTGTCTGAGCAAAGGTTCATACAAAAACACACTGGAACATTGATAGATCCAAACACCACCATAGTGAGATTACCAAATGTAATTTTTCTGCACTTTCCTTGTTACCTAAAAATCATCCTGAGATTTAAGAGAATTAAGATTGGTCTTTGGGGATGAGATGGGGTAATAAAAACATTAATCTGTGCAAGGTGCCTCTCATTCATATGGTACCTCATAAATTCATAAAGCCAGATGGATTCATTGTACATTTCCAGTGCTAGTTCCCTGGGTTCTATTTTGAATAGACAATCTCTCCTTCAAATGGCAATTAGTCTTTGAATTCTGGGTTCCCTTTTGCACTATAATAATATGAATAGAGTACTGAGAGCCAAGCAAGTCCTTAGAAGAGGATGATAAGAGCTTCTTGGGATGAGGCGGAGCTCAGGTATTCGAGCAAATCTGTGGGAATCCCTCAGGAGAAGACAGGTTTCTTAGATATTCCATCCAAGACTGCTCCCTGGAAAATTACCTCAGTCTTTGTCTTCTGTTCTTTGATCAGAGCTTCTCTTTCAAAGGTGGTCAAATGCATTTGAAACCATAATTGTTTTTACAGACAAATGGCTCACTAGAAATCCATATGTCTGGAAGACTTGTGACACCACCTCCAGTGGGTAGACACTAGAAGGGGTGGTGAGTTCCGCTGTCTCTGGGCTGGTGCCAGCCTCCTGCCATTAGGAGTTAATTCTTCTGATGATTATTGCTGCCGTCTTTTCTCCAGTCATTTGTGGTTAACCCTGATGGAAAATAAAAGTCCAACAAGATCTCTAGCCACATGCATTTTCACATACCTGTCTTTCAAGGTCACAGGTCATGAACTATCACATGAAGTCCTATGGATGATAAAACCCGGTAGATGAGTCTTGTCATGCAGAGCAGAAGGTGGGTGAAGGGAGACAGTTGTTGTTTTTGCCCTCATTGGGGAAGCCCATTCTTGTGTGGGCTTCCACCTTCTACCTTGTTTTCTCTCCTTGGGTTCATTTCTAAAATTGAAGCACTTAATCCCAGAAATAGAGACAAAGTTAAGAGTTGAATTTCCCAGTGTTTTGCTGGGATTCTTTTAGCTCCAAGTAAAAGAAAATCTAACTCGAAATCCTTTAAGCAAAAAAGGCAATGTTACACATTAATAGTAAATTCAGAAGTAGGTTTATTTCTGGTACTAGACTAGGACCCATGTAATAGCACCAGATTGATTGTATGCTGATTTCTCTGTCTCCCTTCTTCCTCATCCCCATGTAAGCTTTCTTTTTCTTCCTCCATTTGTTTTCTCTTTGATGCTGATATTACAGAAAGAGATACTGATGGAAACTAGATGTCCAAACAATCAAAGGTAATGTATTCTGAAAATTTTTTAATGGTAGGTTTTATTGTGGTTGAACAGATTCCTGGAGACTAAGATCAGCACCCGAGATTTGCCTTTCCCAGGAATGGCTTGGTTTAGGAATTCTGCTGAGAAATCATCAGCATTACCTCTGCAGCCAAGCTCGAAATCATGCAGAGAAAAGTCATGACCAAGGAGGCAAAGCCCTTGCCTGATTGCCATTTACAGTCTGTCTATGAGAAGCATGGGTTGCCGTCTGGTGTCATCTTTATGAGTGCTCTCTGGGGTGATGTGAACCCTCATATGACTTCATTGCATCTGCTGATATGGATATTTCAGAATGAACCCCACCTTCAACTTTTGTGGGGGTGTTTATAGAAGTCAACTTCTAAGCTATCTCACACTTTTTCCTTTTTTTTTTTTTTTTTTTTTTTTTTTTTTTTTTTTTT
>NW_021620849.1:747011-761129 GCF_004785775.1 Grammomys surdaster | reverse complement strand
TTGGTTTGGTTTGGTTTTTCGAGACAGGGTTTCTCTGTGTAGTCCTGGCTGTCCTGGAACTCACTCTGTAGACCAGGCTAGCCTCGAACTCTCGAACTCAGAAATCCGCCTGCCTCTGCCTCCCAAGTGCTGGGATTAAAGGCTTGCGCCACCACCGCCCGGCCTCATACTTTTTCCTAAATCTGCTATTCCAACCATCAGCTTGTATGCTTTAAAGCATCTTTACTGCTTGGTGTTCCTTTGACTTGGATGTGCACAAAAATTTCAGCTTGGTGCATCCAAAGATGCTGATTTTTGGAATCAGAATATTTTAAGCATAAGTCTTGTAACTTTCATATTTTAAAAGTAAACTACATATAACCTTCCCTCTTTCTTTACTTCCTATTTGTCTCCTTTCCTTCATGAAAAGTGGATGGTGATAATTATTTCTAGAGCCCAATGTCCCATGAAGGTGGATGAAGCCATGCATCTTAATGCACTTACTGTGTATCCTGGCTCTATGTAGTGGCTCCTAAAGTTACTGTTCTGTGGTTCTGTTCACTAAGAAATGGGTTCTATCTGTGGCCACCAAGTTGAAATGCTGAGACACCTTTTTGATCTCTGTTATAGTGGGGGCCATACATTTAGATAAAGATGAAGGTTCTCATCCTGGAGATTACCTACTCTAGAACTTAGCCTGGCTCATTTTGGGGGAACCCACTTGATAACCCAGGGAAAGTCTGAACTTTCAGTAGATTGGGAAAGCTTTTGGAAACAGGAACGCATGTGCAAGAGTAGGGCTGTGTTGTGAGAGGGGAAGTTAAAAGCCATCCAATTGCTATTGCTGGCTTAGCATTTAAGACTTTTTCCTGGATTGGTCCTGAGAGTATTCCCACCCCTACTTCACATCTTCTGACCATGAAGAGGAAGCCAAGAGCAGAACTTGTTTACAAAGGCAAAAAGTGTAACCCACAGCTGCAGGCCTCAACTGATGGTCTGGAAAGCCACAAGCTCCATGGAGGCCCTGAGCCTCCATCCTGTTCATCTGAGACTGCCTTCTGCCCTCTCTTCTCTATAGAGAGGCTTCCTGGGATTCAAGTGCAGAACTGCAGGCTGAGTTGAAGTAAGTGGGTCCCAGAACTCTAGGCTTGTCTCAAGGCACGAATGAGCACTTTGTAGTTGTGTAGTCTCTGCTTCACTGGGACTTCATGTTTTGAACTAGGTAATACCTAGAGATCCATCAGTGCAGTTCCTCCTGAAGCCTATCAGTCTACCTTACAGATAAGGACATAGGAGACTATGTAGTATTATATACTATTGGAGAGGCCTCCTGAGGTCAGGTTCTTGCTCTCATTGGCTTGTTCACATATACACACATGCATGTGCAAGTGCATACAAGCACACACACTCAGGCATACACATATTTCTCTAGAATCGCAGACTCAAGGCTGCAAATACTATAAAGAACCTTTGTTCAATGTGCTTGACATGCTGGTCCAGATAAATAGTTATGCCATGGAGAAATTCATGTAGTCTCTGAACAGAGAAGAATTTTAAAAGTCCCTCAGTCTAATATGTCATTATTACAGATGCTAACATTGAGACTAAAAGGAACCCTAGGCTTTCAAAGACCTAGGGTCTCACCGCATCAGGACTGTGTCAAGATTTTAGGTGACTTGGGTCCCAACTCAGTGCCTTTCAATTGGATTCCATGCTTTCACTAGCTCTGGAGCTCTGCTGCTTCCCTTCTAGAATTCTGGAGGTGTCTCTGGCCTCTGTCAGGGTAGTGTGGCTGGGTCAATCAATACCCCTCTCCTGGAATTTCTCAGGGGATGCCTAACTAGGTACTTGTGCTGAATAAAATAGTCATGTAGCAGCTTGTGTTGATTAATCAGTCTGCAGTTCACAGAATACTCCAGCGGCTGTTATCAGCCGTCTCCAGGCTTCCCTGAGAATGACACTCTGCTGCTTCTTTTTTCTAAGTTGAATTCCCTCCTTCCAGTGAAGATGAAGAACTGTATCTACTGCTTTGTGTGTATGGTCCTGCAAGTGAGCTCTTTCCTCTCAGGCTGTGAGTATCCGACCTCCATGATGAAAGGGTTTTGTTTCATGACTCAAAGAAGCATCCCACTTTCTGCTGGGTAAACAGGTGCATTTTCTTTCAAGAAAGCTCTGGGGTTTGCAAAGTCCTATTGTCCTGACCCTCCACTGAGCTATTCCAGCAGCCCTTGGTGAGGTTAGATGAGGGAGCCAAGAGTTTGTCAAGACAAACTCATATTGCCTGTTCTTCATATTGCTTCTCTTGATGCTCTTCCAACTTCCCTTAGCCCAGGGATGCAGCTATGGATGACAGGTCTCTGCTGTGGTATGTATTGTTTACTGAAATAATTAAAATATGCAAAGTGCTCCTAGTCCACTCCCCACCTCCCTTTGCACTTCTCTAGCTCCTTCTGGCATTTTCAGTTGGCAGTTAATAAAATGTAAGGTGGGCCCAAGGGCTCTGGTCTCCCTCCAGCTAAAATGACTAATTTGAAGTGATCTGTAAGTTGTAGTTGTCACCTCTGCCAACAGCTGTGCCTTTCTGGTTGATCTGCTGACCCTGTAGTACATGACCTTACTGGAGAGGGAAAGTCAGTGTCCAGAGGAAAAAAGGGAGCAAATGCCTGGCTTGCTCTTTGCAGCAACACAAAACCAGAAAAGACTTCTCATCTTTCCTTGGGGGTAGCTTTGCTCTCAAAGTGCTACAGCCAAGGACACTGAAAATTGATTCCCTAATTCAGCTTAATCACTATCATCCCTGGCCACCAAACATCCCCATCTCCTTAGCCATCGAAAACCACATCTACTGTCTTAAATTATCTCAATGCTGGGCTCAGAGATTACTTTATGCTAATATTAACATTGCAGTAGAGCAATAGACTGGAATTTCCACATCTACCCTCCCACACTAACACCCACAGTAAGTGTCACTCTGACTGTTTCTTGCTATTATACATTGGGACTTACCAAACTTCAGGCACCCTGTCCAAATTTCCATGGATTGTTTTCACTTAATCCTCATGAAAAATCTTATTAATATTTTATCTATGGGGAAACTGAGATTCCAAAAGGTGAAGTGATTTCTCCAGGTGTCTTGGCTATAAGTTTGTGTCTACATCATGATATTATACATGATATCTAGTTTGAGGGCTGCTTAGGAGGGAGACAGCCCTTTTCTCTGTCCTTAGGTTCTGTTTCTGAACCCATCAGTTCTTCTAATGGGAGATCTCTCCCCCTGCCCTGGGGGCACAGAAGAAAGTACACTTGGTATTGAATTTTCCAGAAGTGTTAGCCCTTGGCTAGGTTTAGCTGTTCTTTGGGCCCAAACACATGGCTAGTTACTCGTCTCTCCTCATCCCAGGCAGCTTTCAGGAAGTCTTGTTTCTGAGAGATGAGTGCTATACAAAGGCATTGTCTCAAAAGAGTCTTCACAAGGATTAGAGGAAGCGCATAGGGTGGGCAGAACCACCTTGTGGGGGTTTGGAAGCAGCCAGCAATGACGCAGGTGTCATGGCACTGAAGTATCTCATATTGTCTTTGGAAACACTGATCCTTAGTTCTTGTCAGGGTAGCTGCCTGCTGATGGCTGTCCTTACAAAGATCCCTTAATTAGTCCAAAAGCCCTGAGATGAGTGGGATCAGGGGCATCAAGCAGAATCTGTCTTCTTCTCAGGCATCAAGACAGGATCCTAACAGCAGATGCACAGGTTTCTCCCAACATCCAGGTATAACACCTGTATGATATACCTCACCAATGTGAAGTCAGGAGGGTGAGAATTGTGGAAATGGAATTGGGAAAGAACATCAGTTAAAAGATCACTTGGTCTGGGTGTCTCATTCAAAGCTGAGGGAACAGGCCAGCTCTCATCCTGAGTTTCCCTGGAAACGGAGTCCCACTGAGTCATGAGGACGAATATTTCATGGATTGTTGAAAAGCTTCTTGGTCTCATGGAACCTCTGTTGTATATCTGTTGTCAGTTTAGAATTCCACAGTAAACTCATCATCCAAGTGTGCATGAACACTTATAATCTCAGCACTTGGGATGCAGAGGCAGGAGGTCTGTGCCTGTGCTATAGAATGAGTTCAAGACCAGCTTAGACAACTTAGTTAGACCTTGTCTTAAAATAAAAATGAAAGCAATAGGGCAACTAGAAACAAACAAACAAGCACCAATGACCCAGGGTCATAGCCCAGGTGTAGAACATTTGTGTAGTGTGTACAAGGCCCTGATTCATGGCCAGTATTGGGTAATAGAAACCAGATTTAGTTATTACTGTTGTTACTTTTATTAATATCGAGAAAACAAGTCATGGAGGTAATTTCTGGCTAAATTTGCCTTTTGGATAAATGACTGTTTCATAGTTGATTTTCTTCTTCTTTTAAAGTTTTAGTAATTATTATCGTATATGTATGAATGTTTTGCCTGCATCTCTGTATTTGTACTGCATGCATGCCTGGCGCCTGTGGAGGCCGGGAGAGGGCACCAAACCCATTGAAACTTAAGTTATAGAAAAGCCACCATGTGAATGCTGGGAACAGAACCCTGGTCTTCTGCAAAGTAGCCAGAACTCTCCACTGAGCCATCTCTCCAGCTTGTCATTTTCTTGAACATAATTGTTTTGCTTTTATCTCCTATTACTCAACACTCAGAGCAAGGAGAGTGTTTCATATTCTATCCCAGTGTTGTTTTCTCTGGGTTCCACTCTATTTGCCTTTCCTGAATACCATAGCTATGGATTTTTGTGGTTTTGTTTTAGTTTGTTTTGTTGTTGTTGTTGTTGTTGTCTTAAGACAGACCAGATGCAGGAATCAAGACTGACAGTCATCTAGTCCCTGACTGTCCTTTTAGGCTGTGCCCAGTGCTTGTTGGTGGCACTTTCATGAAGTGAAAATAAAACAAACAAACAAAAAAAAACAGAATAAAAACAAACAAAACAAAAACCTCACAAGAAAAAGATCTTGGGGTATGGTAATGCATTCCTTAAGGCTGATGCTTGTCCAGTGACTGACTGGTTTCTCCTCTCTGATCTGCTTTCTTATCCAATATGAAATGTTGTCTCACTGTTGTGAGGGCTCACTGAGCAGAATGTCTAGGATCCAGGAAACTTTGGGAAATGCTTGCAAGGAAGTTTTCGATTCAAATCTCTCTGTATATATTTCCTCTTTCGTTTACTACCTCATTTCTTTTCAGTACATATTCTGAGTAGGTGTGTTATTATCCCCTTTCCACACACAAGGAAGTGAGTCTTCTAGAAGATAAACACTCTGTGCTTACTGAACTGGTATACAGTCCCTGCTCAGTTAGATTTTATCACTCTGGTTGCTTTGGATCCTCTCTTTCTTCAACCTATTACATACATTTCGATGTCACTTACCAGAACACGTGAAGAGAAACAAAACATCTGGTCAAGTGAAACTTTGTTTGAAAGAGATGATTTGTAGTTTGACCTAAATCTATGTGAATATAAATTTGATCCTAACTATGAACACTTGAGCAATGATAGGTAATTAAAAAAAAAATCTAGACTCAAGTCAGCGGACTGATTTAGCGTTCCTTTATAGCATCAGTGTGCACATTTGAGATCTGGGTGGATTCTTTGGTCTCCAGTTTGATTTATGAATCGTAGCTGAATTGAGACCGCCAGCTTTGTTCTGTGAATTGAGTTCTTTTAACATCTTAAAGTTTCTTTTCATAAGAAGATTTTAGTGCAGCCAGGAGGCTAGAGTCTAGGCATCTGGAAAGGAAAATAAGGGCCAAGTTATTTTTTCAATGCAGTGTCTGGTCTCTTTAATATATATTGCTTAGGTGTTCTAAAGGACAAGGAAGACGTTGAGTGAATGCTGGCATTTAGAAAGGGAGCAAGGATAAGACATTATAAAAAGTTGTGTGTTCCTGGAGCATCCATATAAGAACTTTGCTCCTGGCAGATTCAGCTCTAAGTAAGAGAGTTGGGAAGAATCACAATGGGCTTGTTTATCCTCTAGGCTCACACTGCTAAACAGCTTGGCTCTTAACTTCTTGTAGTTTTGGAAGACTTGAGGATTTGTTCTAATCCCAGGGCTAGAGGCTCAGATGCAGCAGCCTTTCCTCTGAGACTGTGCTAAATGGATGCTGATTGCGTAAGATGCCACAATGCCCTGCTCGAGGGAGCCCCCATTCTAATGTCTTTGTAAATTTCCTCTAGATTTTTCCTTGGAAAAATTCCAAGCACCTACTGAACTTGAGGGGTCAAGTTCTTCAATTTGTCAACCAGGAAGTGAGACAATAACTTGCAGCCATGTTCTTGGGAAGAGTAGGGTGGTGTGTGTGTGTGTGTGTGTGTGTGTGGCAGGGAGGCAAAAGCAAGGATAGCAATTCTGACTTCACAATTCCGAGGTCTCATGTCATTGTAAAGTCTGGAAGGAAGACCCAGTCAGACTGTAGTGGCTACTAGGACCATAGCTATTGTCATATTCAAGGAGACAGCTGTCTTTGATTGATGTACCTCTTGGATGTGGCAGAGCAGGATAGGATGTAAGAGGCCAAACCCAGTGAGGTATGTATTAAGTGTTAAACAGACTTTTCAGGTGATGAAGAGGATTTATGTTGAAGTTTGTTTTGTTTCTTAAATGCACATGGTAGTTTTCTCTGTGCTAAGACATGCAATTAAGAAATACTAAAACTGTATAAGTAAAAATTAATGTCATCTACCAGGACTGGCAGTCTCTAGATGACTACACCATTTGGTCATAAACATATGTTTCAAAGTTTTAACAACTCTTTGTAGCTGAGTCCTCAAAGAAGATAGGTTACTTTATTATTTCCTTCAGAAACTCGGGATTAGTTCATATTCCTTCCATACAGAGGAGGTTTGAGTTGTTTCCAGAAATACTCTGCCCTGTGGATATATGTTTATTCTTCTTTGCTGAGTCTTGGTTTAACTATTTGGAATATGGGTTAGCATGTGTCCTTCTATCTAGTCAGAGTTGTGTGAGTGTAGATGTTTTGCATGTCTGGGTGAGAAGAAGGAATCTGGGTGCTTTAGTTCCCCTTTGTTTGTGTAGTAGATACAGAGGCATGAGGACCTTCTAAAGCCTGGTTGAGTTCCTCTTTGACCTTGAATAATGGGTTTCCCTTGACCACAGCTAAGTGAAATCCCCTAATAGGAAATACACAAACACAACTGCCTGTTCAGGAGAGAGGCAAACACTATTTGTAAGGATTGTGGAGGTCTGAGAGTTCCCTGTGGTCCACACAGAGCCTTCTATATCCAGGAAGTACAGGAGATTGGTTACAGGCAGCCACGACCCACTCAGTACCTTCTGTGCTATGAACTTTCTGTTTTCAGGGATGCAGCTGAGATTGAGAACTAAGGGCTAGAGTGAAGGGCAGGTATTTGGGGGTCCTAAGCAGACACTCAGGCTGGTTAGAGTGATGTTCATCCTCCCATCTGTTCCTATTTCTTCCTTTTGGGAATGGGAGAGATCCAGACTCAAGGAAAGACAAGAGAGACATGACATTTCATTTCTGCATGTGGATGTTCTATACTTAAGAGCTCCAACATTTATGATCTCAAAATAATTTTTGAAAAGCTATGTATGCCCCCAACACATTTAAAGTTGTCACTGAGAAACCTTCTATGTAGTTGGTTTCAACCTTTTAAAAAGTTTCAAAAGCAGCCATCATTTCGAGAATATTGTAAACATTGACATTAAAATATACATCATCCCTTTAATGCATCTAATGAAGTTTAAATACCAGAGCAATTTGGTACATCATCTATTTAACACATGAACAAATTCTTAAACAGCCATTTTTACATGGCTCCTTTTTCTTCTTGAATTTATATTTTCATTCCAGTTACCACACTGAATTTTATCTTTATGTAATTTATTTTTATGCTTGAAAGCCCTTTATTGGCCACTCTATCATGGTTTACTGTGACAAAAATGTGTATGAAGATTTAAATTTAATTTTTAATGTCCAGTGACCATAAGTTTCTAAATGTTAAGAGATTTGTTTGGGATGAGTATCCCAGCAATTATTAGCAATGAACAGAAACAGGCAGTAGATCAAAGTAATATCTATATATCCCAGCTTTTGATGACCATGGAAGTTAAAAGTAAAATATGAATGGGTTCCCTTCGGCCCCTGCCTGGTCCCTTGGACTGGAGCAGACACAGAGTCGGTCTGCTTCTGTCCTGTGGAGAAACTGAATCCTGAGTCATCCAGGAGCCACTGCACTCAGAGCAGCTGGTAAGAACTCCATCTCACTCCCTAAGCCCCAGAGATACATCTGGGAGCCAGGGACATCCTGGGCACAGCAGCTACCCAAACCCCGCCCCTCCGGAACTCCACTTCCCTTCGGCCCCTGCCTGGTCCCTTGGACTGGAGCAGACACAGAGTCGGTCTGCTTCTGTCCTGTGGAGAAACTGAATCCTGAGTCATCCAGGAGCCACTGCACTCAGAGCAGCTGGTAAGAACTCCATCTCACTCCCTAAGCCCCAGAAAAACATCTGGGAGCCAGGGACATCCTGGGCACAGCAGCTACCCAAACCCCGCCCCTCCGGAATTCCACTTCCCTTCGGCCCCTGCCTGGTCCCTTGGACTGGAGCAGACACAGAGTCGGTCTGCTCCTGTCCTGTGGAGAAACTGAATCCTGAGTCATCCAGGAGCCACTGCACTCAGAGCAGCTGGTAAGAACTCCATCTCACTCCCTAAGCCCCAGAAATACATCTGGGAGCCAGGGGCATCTAGGGCACAGCAGCTACCCAAACCCTGCCCCTCCGGAATTCCACTTCCCTTCGGCCCCTGCCTGGTCCCTGGGACTGGAGCAGACACAGAGTAGGTCTGCTCCTGTCCTGTGGAGAAACTGAATCCTGAGTCATCGAGAAGCCACTACACTCAGAGCAGCTGAAACTGAATTCTGAGTCATCAGGGACCCACTGCACTCAGAGCAGCTGGAGCCACTGCACTCAGAGCAGCTGACACAGAGTTGGTCTGCTCCTGTCCTGTGGAGAAACTGAATCCTGAGTCATCTAGGAGCCACTGCACTCAGAGCAGCTGAAACTGAATCCTGAGTCATCGAGAACCCACTGCACTCAGAGCAGCCGAGGAGCCACTGCACTCAGAACAGAAGGATTACCAGATCCAAGAGGTGGCCTGAGTCCCAGGAGTTCTTCCACCCGGGAGATTAGGGGCATAAGACCACAGAGACCTCTGGACTCCGAGGAGCTCTGCAATAAGCAAGATAACTGGAAATACATATTCCAATCTTACACAGAGAAGGCAGGTACCACTAGAGTTACCCAGATGGCGAAAGGCAAGCGCAAGAACATAAGCAACAGAAACCAAAGTTTCTTGGCATCATCAGTGCCCAGTTCTCCCAATATAGGAAGCCCTGAACACCCCTTCACACCTGAAAAGCAGGATTCAGAATTAAAATCACTTCTCATGATGATGATAGAGGATTATAAGAAGGAATTAAGTAACTCCCTTAAAGAAATACAGGAGAGTACAAGTAAACAGATAGAAGCCCTTAAAGAGGAATCACAGAAATCCCTTAAAGAAATGCAAGAAAACACAAAGAAGGAATTAAACAAAAACATTCAGGATCTGAAACTGGAAATAGAAACAATAAAGAAAGTTCAAAGGAAGACAACCATGGAGATAGAAAACCTAAGAAAGAGATCAGGAGTCACAGACGCAAGCATCACCAACCGAATACAAGAGATAGAAGAGAGAATCTCAAATGCAGAAGATACGGTGGAAAATATTGACACAGTTGTCAAAGAAAATGAAAAAAGCAAAAAACTCCTAACTCAAAACATCCAGGAAATCCAGGACACAATGAGAAGACCAAACCTAAGGATAATAGGTATAGATGAGAATGAAGGTTCCCAACTTAAAGGGCCAGTAAATATCTTCAACAAAATCATTGAGGAAAATTTCCCTAACCTAAAGAACAAGATGCCCATAAACATACAAGAAGCCTACAGAACACCAAATAGACTAGACCAGAAAAGAAATACCTCCCGTCACTTAATAATCAAAACATCAGATGCACAAAACAAAGAAAAAATACTAAAAGCAGTAAGGGAAAAAGGTCAAGTAACATATAAAGGCAGACCTATAAGAATTACACCAGACTTCTCACCAGAGACTATAAAAGCCAGAAGAGCCTGGACGGACATCATACAGACCCTAAGAGAACACAATTGCCAGCCCAGATTACTATACCCAGCAAAACTCTCAATCAATATAGATGGTGAAACCAAGATATTCCATGACAAAACCAAATTTGCACAATATCTTCCCACAAACCCAGCACTTCAAAGGATAATGGATGGAAAACGCCAATACAAGGAGGGAAACTACAACCTAGAAAAAGCAAGGAAGTAATCTTCCAACAACCCCAAAAGAAGATAACTATACAAACATAACTTTACCTCTAATAACAAAAATAACAGGAAGCCACAATCATTTTTCCTTAATATCTCTTAACATCAATGGTCTCAATTCCCCAATAAAAAGACGCAGACTAGCAGACTGGATACACAAACAAGACCCAGAATTTTGCTGCATACAAGAAACACACCTCAGTGACAAAGACAGACACTACCTCAGAATAAAAGGGTGGAAAACAATTTTCCAAGCCAATGGTCCCAAGAAACAAGCTGGAGTAGCCATTCTAATATCAAATAAAATCGACTTCCATCCAAAATTAATCAAAAAAGATAAGGAAGGACACTTCATACTCATCAAAGGAAAAGGCTACCAAGGTGAACTCTCAATTCTGAACATCTATGCCCCAAACGCAAGGGCACCTACATACATAAAAGAAACTTTACTAAAGCTCAAAACACACATTACACCTCACACAATAATAGTGGGGGATTTCAACACCCCACTCTCAGCAATGGACAGATCATGGAAACAGAAACTAAACCGAGACACTTTGACATTAACAGAAGTTATGAACCGAATGGACTTAACAGACATCTATAGAACATTTCATCCTAAAACAAAAGAATATACCTTTTTCTCAGCACCTCATGATACCTTCTCCAAAATAGACCATATAATTGGTCACAAAACAAGCCTCTACAGATACAAAAAGATTGAAATAATCCCTTGCCTCTTATCAGATCACCATGGAATAAGACTGGTCTTTAATAATGACAAAACCAATGGAAAACCCATGTGCACATGGAAACTGAACAACTCTCTACTCAATGATGACTTGGTCAAGGAAGAAATAAAGAAAGAAATTAAAGACTTTTTAGATTTCAATGAAAATGAGGACACATCATACCAAAACTTGTGGGACTCCATGAAGGCAGTGCTAAGAGGAAAACTCATAGCTCTAAGTGCCTACAAAAAGAAACTGGAAAGAGCACACACTAACAAGTTGACTGCACAACTAAAAGCCCTAGAACAAAAAGAAGCAAATACACCCAGGAGGAGTAGAAGGCAGGAAATAATCAAACTCAGGGCTGAAATCAACCAAATAGAAACTGAAAGAACAATACAAAATATCAATAAAACCAGGAGTTGGTTCTTTGAGAAAATCAACAAGATAGATAAACCGTTAGCCAGATTAACCAGAGGGCACAGAGAGAGTATCCAAATTAATAAAATCAGAACTGAAAAGGGAGACATAACAACAGAAACGGAAGAAATTAAAAAAATCATCAGATCCTACTACAAAGGCCTATACTCAACAAAACTGGAAAACCTGGATGAAATGGACAATTTCCTAGACAGATACCAGGTACCAAAATTAAACCAGGAGCAGATAAACCATCTAAATAGTCCCATAACCCCTCAGGAAATAGCAGCAGTCATTAAAAGTCTCCCCACTAAAAAAAGCCCAGGACCAGATGGTTTTAGTGCTGAATTCTATCAGACCTTCAAGGAAGACCTAATACCAATTCTCTTCAAACTATTCCACAAAATAGAGACAGAAGGAACACTACCCAATTCGTTCTATGAAGCTACAATTACACTCATACCCAAACCCCACAAGGACCCGACAAAGAAAGAGAACTTCAGACCAATCTCCCTTATGAACATCGATGCAAAAATACTCAATAAAATTCTAGCAAACCGAATCCAAGACCACATCAAAACAATCATCCATCATGATCAAGTAGGTTTTATCCCAGGAATGCAGGGATGGTTCAATATTCGGAAATCCATCAATGTAATCCACTATATAAACAAACTTAAAGAAAAAAACCATATGATTATCTCACTAGATGCTGAGAAAGCATTTGACAAAATTCAACATCCCTTCATGATAAAAGTCTTGGAAAGATCAGGAATTCAAGGCCCCTACCTAAACATAGTAAAAGCAATTTACAGCAAACCAGTAGCCAACATCAAGCTAAATGGAGAGAAACTTGAAGCAATCCCACTAAGATCAGGGACTAGACAAGGCTGCCCACTCTCCCCCTACCTATTCAATATAGTACTGGAAGTCCTAGCCAGAGCAATTAGACAACAAAAAGAAGTCAAAGGGATACAAATAGGAAAGGAAGAAGTCAAAATATCGCTATTTGCAGATGATATGATAGTATACTTAAGTGACCCCCAAACTTCCACCAGAGAACTCCTAAACCTGATAAACAACTTCAGCAAAGTGGCTGGTTATAAAATCAACTCAAACAAATCAGTAGCCTTCCTCTACATGAAAGATAAACAGACTGAAAAAGAAATTAGGGAAATGACACCCTTCACAATAGTTGCAAATAATATAAAATACCTTGGTGTGAATCTAACCAAGCAAGTGAAAGACCTGTATGACAAGAACTTCAAGTCTCTGAAGAAAGAAATTGAAGAAGATCTCAGAAGATGGAAAGATCTCCCATGCTCATGGATTGGCAGGATTAATATAATAAAAATGGCCATCTTGCCAAAAGCAATCTACAGATTCAATGCAATCCCCATTAAAATCCCAACTCAATTCTTCACAGAGTTAGAAAAGGAAATTCTCAAATTCATATGGAATAACAAAAAACCTAGGATAGCGAAAACTATTCTCAACAATAAAAGAACTTCTGGAGGAATCACCATCCCTGACCTCAAGCTGTACTACAGAGCAATAGTGATAAAAACTACCTGGTATTGGTACAGAGACAGGCAGGAAGATCAATGGAATAGAATTGAAGACCCAGAAATGAACCCACACTCCTATGGTCACTTGATCTTTGACAAAGGAGCTAAAACTGTCCAGTGGAAAAAGGACAGCATTTTCAACAAATGGTGCTGGTTCAACTGGAGGACAACATGTAGAAGAATGAAAATTGATCCATTCTTATCCCCTTGTACAAAGCTCAAATCTAAGTGGATAAAGGACCTCCACATAAAACCAGATACACTGAAACTAATAGAAGAGAAGGTGGGGAAAAGCCTCGAACACTTGGGCACAGGGGAAAAGTTCCTGAACAGAACTCCAATGGCATATGCTCTAAGATCGAGAATTGACAAATGGGACTTCATAAAATTGCAAAGTTTCTGTAAGGCAAAGGACACTGTCAATAGGACAAAACGACAACCAACAAATTGGGAAAAGATCTTTACCAATCCTTCATCTGATAGAGGGCTAATATCCAATATATACAAAGAACTCAAGAAATTAGACTCCAGGCAACCAAATTACCCTATTAAAAAATGGGGTATAGAGCTTAACAAAGAATTTTCAACAGAAGAAACTCGAATGGCCGAGAAGCACCTAAAGAAATGCTCGGCATCCTTAGTCGTCAGGGAAATGCAAATCAAAACAACTCTGAGATTCCATCTCACACCAGTCAGAATGGCTAAGATTAAAAACTCAGGTGATAGTAGATGCTGGCAAGGGTGTGGAGAAAGAGGAACACTCCTCCATTGTTGGTGGGACTGCAAGATGGTGCAACCACTTTGGAAATCAGTGTGGCGGTTCCTCAGAAAATTGGACATAGCATTACCCGAGGATCCAGCTATACCACTCCTAGGCATATACCCAGAAGGTGCTCGAACATATAATAAGGACATATGCTCAACTATGTTCATAGCAGCCTTATTTATAATAGCCAGGAGCTGGAAAGAACCCAGATGTCCTTCAACTGAGGAATGGATT
>NW_021620849.1:692091-742011 GCF_004785775.1 Grammomys surdaster | reverse complement strand
CCCCCCCCTCCTCCTCCTCTTCCTCCTCCTTCTCCTTCTTTTGGCTAGTCATATTTAGTTCTACCTTAGGTCTCTGGGTTATCCAGCTTCTGGGACCTGGCCCTCCAGGCAGTATCAGAGGTGTCCTTTCATGGATATGGGTCTCAAGGTGGACCAGTCGTTGGTTGGCCACTTCCACTATTTCTGTACCATCTTCACCCTGGCACATCTTGCAGGCAGAACAGTTTGCAGGTTGAAGGCTTTGTGGCTGGGTTGGTGGAAGTCATGCCTGGTTATTGGAAATGGCTGATTCAGGCTCTGTATTCTCCATTACTAGGAGTTTTAGCTATGGTCACTCTTGTAGATTCCAGGAAGTTTCCAATGCACTAAGTTTCTACCTTGCCTCCCAAATGCCCTCCAATTCCAGATGTCTCTCCCAGCACCCTCTCCCCCTAACCTTCCTCTCCCTTCACTGATCACTCTTGTTGCCATTCCCACCCTTTCTGACTCCTCCTACAATATCTATTCTATTTCCCTTTCCCAAGGAGATTCATGCTTCCTCCTTGAGTCCTCCTTGTTACTCAGCCTCTCTAGGTCTGTGGATTGTAGCATGATTATCCTTTACTTCACAGCTAATATCCACTTATAAGTGAGTACATGCCATGTTTGTCTTTATGGGTTTGGGTTACCTCACTCAGGATGATTTATTTTCTGTTCCCATCCATTTACCTGAAAATTTCATGATGCTGTTTATAACAGCTGAGTAATACTCTATTGTGTAAATGTACTACAGTATGTTTATTCATTTCTCAGTTTAGGCAGCACCTAAGTTGTTTCTGCCTATTATTAATAAAGCTTCTATGAACACAGTTGACCTAGCTTCCTGGTGGTAGGAAGGAGTGTCCTTTGGGTATATGCCCAGGAGCTGGGTCTTGGAGTAGAACTGTTGCCAAATTCCTGAGAAACCGCCATAGTCATTTGATTTCCAAAAGTTGCTGCACAAATTTGCACTGCCACCAGCAATTGAGGAATCTTCCCCAAGCTCCACATCCCAACATGAACTATCACTAGTAGGTTGTTGTTGTTGTTGTGGTTTTGTAGTTCTGACAGGAGTAAGGTAAAATCTCAAAGAAATTTTGATTTGCATTTCCCTGAGTGCTAAGAGTGTTAAACATTTCTTTAAGTGTGTGTCAGCCATTAGAGATTCCTATGTTGCGAATTCTCTGTTTAGATCTGTACCCCCTTTTAAATTGAATTGTTCAGTTTGTTGATGTTTAGTTTCTTGAGTTCTTTATATATTTTGGAAATTAGCTTTCTTGTCAGCTTTGGAAAAGTTTGGAAAGTGTTTTCCCATTTTGTTCCATTGATGGCATCCTTTGACTTACAGAAGTATTTCAGTTTTGTGAGATCCCATTTATTAATTGTCAATCTTAGGTGGCACTTGGGGAATCTTGTGGAAGGGGAGGAAGTAAGACTGTAGAAGCCAGAGGGGTCAAGAGAACCACAAGAAAACTCACAGTATCAACAACCTAGGCTCCTAGGGGCTCACAGAGACTGGAATGACAATCATGGACCCTGCATGGGACTGACCTAGGGCCTCTACATATATATTATAGCTGTGTACTTTGGTTTTCTTTTGGAACTCCTAACAGTGGGAACACGGTCTGTTTCTGACTCTTTGCCTCCTTTTTGGACCCTTTAACCTCATACTGGGTTGACTCTTCAAGCTTTAATATGAGGGGAGGTTTCTAGTTTTATTGCAACTTGATGTGACATGTTTGGTTGATATCCCTGGGAGGCCTGCCCTTTTCTGAAGGGAAACGGAGAAGAAGTGGATTAGGGAAAAAGATAAGTGAGGGGGAAAAATCACACCCGCTGGAGGCAGCTCAGGCTGCGGTCTGGCCCCAGGAAGCAGCACGCCTGTCCTGGAGGCTTTTTCCACAGCGGAGCTTTCCCACATACACGAGAAAGTCCCAGGTTTCCAGGAGACATGTGGAATCCGTGGAAGAAGTTTATTGATCATGCTAGGAAAGTTAGATCTAGATGTGTGCCCCCGGCAAATGCCAGGAAGAGCTCCCTTATATTGGAGAGTGGGAAAGAGGAGGGACTAGGGAGGGGAAAACTTAATTAGCTATGTCCCCCGGCCTTTAGATAATTTATTAATATGTAAATCTAGAGGCAAAGGCCTGTTAGTCACACCCTCAACCCGTGTTTTACGTGACTGACCGTACAAGTGAAATGGAAATGAGACTGAGTGTTAGGTCCCTGGGTTCTGGGGGTGTGGCTAAACATCCCAGGATGTCCTTCTACAGCCCGAGAGATAAGCATAGGGAAAGGCTGGGAAGAGAGAAGCGAGGGAAAACCGCAGATGCAATATATGAGAGAATAAATAACTTTTAAAAGTGACACTAATAAATTATGAAAAATTAAATAATTTTATTATTAAATTATAGTAATCATGATTTTCAGCATGAGAAAAAAATTGAAATATAAAGTCAAAGGAAGCCAAGCAATCCTGAATTTGAGTGCAGATAAGCAAAATCATGAGCTCACATTGTATTTTCCCTTTCAAAAAGTGATTTCTTAGCTTTGAATTTCCCATTATAAAGACTCAGAAGTCACAAGCACCCTAGTAGCATGGAAAACATACAAAGATCCATATTATGGTCCCAAAATTCCATCAAAAAGGATACAGAGATCCTTGGAAGAACATCAGCTTCAAAGTCTCTGGAAAGAAATGATAAGAGGAGGATAGAATAAGCTTTCATGTAAGAAAGTGAAGGTGCTATCAAAGACTGCTGGGGTTACATGAGAAGAAAAGGAGGCTCAGCTTTAAGAGGTTTCCATTGACCAAAGATAGAAGAAAACAAGACATCAAAAATAGTCACTGCAGTAGACTGAAACACTTCAAGTGCGTACCTAACAGAAACAAACAAACAAAAAACCCAAAAAGCAGAAACCAACCAACCAACCAAACAAACAAACAATCAAAAAACTGAGCAAGTCCTGAAAATGATTTTCAGAAGCAAAACAAAGTCCTTACAGCTGACCCTTGGAGACTGCTAGCTCTTATCTTCTTATTGATAGGACCAATAACTGTCAAACAGCAGCTTAAAAGAGGAAATTTTTTAATTTGACTCAAAATTTGAGGTGGTACAGCCCATCATGGAGGGGAAGGCATGGTGCTAGGGAGAGTATGAGACAGCTGATGTTGGCAATAAAAAAACAAGAGTGCACAGGGAGTAGGGCTAGAAGATAAAACTTCAAGACTCACCTTTAGGAATTCACTTCCTTCAGTAAGGATTTTGTTGTTATTGTTTGATTGTTTGATTGGCTTTTGTTTTCCTTTCAAAAGAACTCCATAAGCTCTGGAATTTATTCAAATATCCAAGCCTACGTGTTCAAACCACACATAAACCCTACTGCTTGGGGATAAATTCACTCTCCTAAAAACAAGTTAATATGAGGAACTAGTCAAACCTATTTCATAGAAGCTATAATCAGTACAATCGCATAGCAGATGAAGAGAAGTTTTATTTATAGATTTTCTGCTAATATATGCAGAAGGAGTACTATAATTAGAATGTAATCCTTCTGAACCACTAATGAAATAATAGATTTGGACAATGATCATCAATTCTTGCTAAAATCACTAGGTTAAAGGGGACTTTATAATGAGTGACCAGACAGAATCTATTGATGGGTCATAACATCATATAAAAGAAAGACATACTTTACCTCCCATTATGTTTCAGAGGAATAACATGCTATATCATGTAGATACTATATGTCTGGAGATGACGGTCTTAATGAGAAACAGACAATAATTAAAGAAGTTTTGTATTCTTAAGTCAACATACGTGATGATCTTAGAAAGGAAGTTCCCATAACTAACTTATGATAATGTATCTGAGTAGGTTTTGCTACCAAATTATTTATCTGTTGTATCACAGAGTTAGTCTGCCTTTTTGAGGGCCAGGGACCAGCAGAAAAAAGCAAAAAGAACCCAAATAATGGTCCCAAGATGGGAGGAAATAGGGTTGACAACCTTGGAGAGCTGAAAACCAATTCTTGTACCAGCATTCATCTGTCTCTTTCTCTCTCTGATTTTTCTTAGGGCCTTCACTACCTATTTCATGCTCTTTTTAACCATCCTTGTCTTGTCTATGAAAAGGCAACCTTCTTCTTTAAGGGCTGTACACAGTCAAGAGGTGTACACAGCCTTTTCTATTGTAATAGAGTAAATCAAATCCAATAAGGATCTTTGCGATTTTAGGAGGTCTCTTCAGACAGCTAAACGAGGGATTTCTTCAGATTAGTGATGTCAATCTCTAGCTGTTTGATGTTCTTGTCAGTGGCCCTTCAAAGGTCTGAGTAGTATAAGTTTGGAGGCCAGCATCTGGATTAGAACTTCTAACAGCAGACATCACGGGTGATTTATTTTCACCTGGAAAGGAAAAAGAAGGGGATTCTCAGGGAGATTTCTCTTCCCTGGATATAAATTGTTATTCACCATATTTATGGTTGGGCCTGGCTTTGTGGGGGTATCTATTTTTTTCATTAATCTTTTTGGTAGCCAGTTAGCTGTGCCTTCTGTGGTATCAGACAGGCATATCAATCCTCGGCCCCATAAGGGAACAGGGTCTCGGCCATTTTCTTTAAGGGTAAGAGGGTCCTTCCCCATATCTGTGGCAAGTTTTGTTGGTCTCGGTGTTGCCAGAGGCAGTAAGCAGCAGATTTTCCATGAGCTTTCAGCTTTAGAGAGATAAAAGTAAACAAGGCATGATGGAGAGTATTTCAGGGGGACTCCTTCTGAGGGGGTACCGTTCCCCCTCTTTTGTTTTTAAAGCCAATTTTTCAGAGTTCTTGTAAAATCAGGGCAGAAGTGCCAACAGTCGCTCCTTCCACACTCAGAGAGTCATGAAGAGTCATATATTTAAGAATATATAAATCTATATTAATAATCTTTTGTCAAAGGACTGTTATAGCACTGCCGACAACTAACATTATCATAACTTAGCTATGGAGGACCACAAGACTCAAGATGAAGTTGTTACTTTATACAGGGTGTTTCCAAAACTCATCTCCACCCAACCTAAAAGGGGGGACTTCTGCCCCTAGACCAAGCAGAGAGGGACCACCCAGAACCCCCTCTGACAGGCAATCTGAATTCTTGCTTAGGCTGCGAGGCTAAGCACTGCAAGGGAATATAAATAAAAGATAAAAATATCTATCTGGGTTCCCTGAGGGACAAGCCTGACTGCATAGGGGTTGATGTCAAAAGTACCCCCTCTCCAGGAAAAAGACATCGGGACTGGTATGGCCCTCATGCCTCACTGGACAACGACAAGGGGACTGGAGCCATTACAAGGACCCCTTCAAATACTGGAGGTCAGGCCTCTATTCCCGCCTTTGAAGTTTAGAATTGCCACAGCCCTTCTATACTTAGAGAAGGGAGGAGATGTTAGGGGCAGCTCTGCTTACACACTGAAGGCCTAAAATCAGCCATAGGCCTAAAATTAGCAATAGGCCTGTCCTACATGTATACTAACACCAAGTCTTAGGTCTCAGTGGAAAAACATTGAAACAGATGGCTATAAGCTAATGTAAACAGACAGCTTTTGTGGAAATTTACAAGCCTGAGTAGTCACAGACCTTGTAAATAGGTAGCCTTAGCAGACAATACCAACTTAGATAAGGACAAGCAAGTCATAAGCAAAGTCATAGTGACTTGTCCCCTGAACCTTCACCCAGCCGATACCCGGTTCTAAAGTCCCCTGAACCTTCACCCAGCCGATACCCGGTTCTAAAGTCCCCTGAACCTTCACCCAGCCGATACCCGGTTCTAAAGATATCTGTATAACTCGTTGAACACCCACAGTCCAGTGTCATTCCCTTCCCCACATCCTGCCTTTCTGTGTTTATAACCCCTGAGTGAACGAATTACGATTTGAGAAAAAATAAATTATAAAAAAAAAAAGAAAGGAAGTTCCCGATGAATTCTGCACAGGTTCAGAGACAGAAGCAAGTTACGAGCAGGTGATGGGATCCCAGGACCACCTGATTTCTATAGACCCACATCTAAACCTATTGAGCAAAGCCTTTCCTGAGCAATTCCTCTTAGATTTCCCTAATTCCTGACTTTGTAGGTTGTGAGGATAAGGGAAGACAACAGAAGGCAATGATGGGGTGGTGGAAGGCTCTGAAAGCAGACAGGGGTTTATGCCTAAGAGAAATTAATTTCAAGTTTTATTTTCCTACTTTCTTTTATTGCTGCAATCATTCTTCAGCGTCTTCCTTGCTCCTGATTAGTTTATGTCACTCTTTTCAAGGTTTAGCTTCAAGATCCTTAAGGTATCCCTTAGAGAGCTCCAATCACAAACCGATCCTACTCTTTTCATCTGTGAAGTAGGCACAATAGAGGCACCTGTCCTACAGGAATGGAGAAAGAATGAAATAAAAGACCACATGATATCACTATTCATTCATTACTATTGTTCTTATTCTTGACACTATAGCTCTGTATAGCTTATGTCTGCGTAAGTATTAGGGTGGAGATATTTGTCATGGAGTGTTTTCCACTTCTGTTTCTCTTCTTTTGTCATTAGAAACTATTAGACTACTATTTTTACCAGACTGGGTCTCCTCAATGTGGGAGAATGCTGGAAGAAAATTGCTATGGGTTCTTATGGGCAATAAGGGAACTGTAGGAAGTTAGATTTGTTATGTTATCTAGGAGCATATAAAGACATGCACAGTGATCAATTACTGTACTGTGTGTACATCTCTGCACTTAATGGTACCTGGTAGGTTTTTGCATCCATGAAGCCATTTGAGGCAGCGTTATGTGACTCATACTTTGAAGCTGAAGACATGTAAGTTTATAAAAGCCAAGTACTGATCAAAAGCATAGCATAATTCAGGGTCTCTTGACTTCCTATTTTTGCTGTTTTTGCCATGTTAAGTCCTTCTTCTTGGAGGAGTATAGTATAAATATCACCCATGCTACTTATGACAGTTTTCTACAGAGGCCCTATGACCAGTTAATGCCCTTCTGGGAGTTGTCTGCTCAAACAAAAACTTAGAGTCATCACTGTTTGCACCCAACACTCTTGAATTGCTCCATTTCTGAACATGGAGATTTCAATGTAAAAAATCCTCTGTATTTTATATAAAAACCATCACTGAGACATATGTTAGCATCAAATAGAGGGTTCCATTATTTAGAATTGTACACCCAGGGTGATGTTTTGGTATTCCTGACTTCTATTTGTTTTCACTCAAGAAGCCAGGTGAGACAAATTATTCTAGCATATTCTGTCACAAACATACTTATTTTACAAAACTGATATTTTTCTGTGGACTTGTATCTGTTGGTTTCTGTCTGTCTATTCAAATGTTTGCTTTTCCTTTTATCTTGGAATTTTTAAATATGGTACCTGATCACTGTAAAATCATAAACAATATAGAAATACGTATAATAAAATTTGGAACCTTCTTACTTTCATCTCTAGAGAAAATTACTGCCTTAGTGGCTTTCTGGATCCTTTCATATCATTCACAAATGCATATATTATTACTGTATATTTGATTATGTTTACATATTTTTATTTTTACAAACGTGAGAATGACAACCTCTATTTATCAATGAGTTGTATTTTCAAATACTGCACTTATCAATCTGGACATACATAGATAGCAGTACATATAGCATTTTTTATTCTGTTTAAAATATCACACATACCTTTAAAAATGAACATATCTGTGCCTTTTAAAACGACAAAATGAAAGTCTTGAACCAAGTAATTTTGTCTACACACAAGACAATAATTTTATACTACTCTTACAGTGGAATCAATGGACCCCAGGGCTCTTACCTCTTCATGTGGGTAGATAATGCAAAGACTGTACCCTCAGAAACAGACTCCAGTCTCAACCATTGGGATTGCAACATCAAGTCTCACACCTTCTCAAGCATCAAATAGCAATCTGTCTTTTACCCTTTTATCAAATGTCATTAAAATACATGTCTATGCTCTTTGACTAGGCATCCTGTCATTTGTTTGTGGCCATTTGTAGCTATTTTGTGGCTTGTCCGCTCTTAGTCTTCACTCATCTGTCTGTTGGTTTGCTTATCTAACTAATGCAAAGAAGCACCATGAATTATATGTATTTTAATTCCTTGTCTGTCCCAGCACTGGGGAGGCAGAGGCACGAGGACTTCTGCCAGCTTGAGGCAAGCCTGATTTACACAGAGACTTCCAGGCCAGCCTGAGGCTGCTTAGCAAGACTGTTTTACAAAGTCATATTAACGATAATAATGATTATGATGATTTATCTGTTACATATGTTGCAGACGTTTCTGTCCTTTGTCTTTGATTACAAATTTTTGTCTTTGCTATTTAATTTTACAAAATTGTGTCTATAAATTGTATCCTTTATGGCTTTTTAAGTGTATGTCATGTAGGAAGGTCTTCTACTCCTGAGGTTGTACAATTACCTTTGTAAGTTTTCTTCTAATATTCTTATTGTTTTGTTTTTTTATGTTTAGCTCTTTAATCCATCTGGAAATGATTTTTGTATATGGTGTGAGGTAGGTATCTAAGTGTATTTTTTAAATGAATAGTTCATTGTCCCAACACTTTAATTACTAACCCATCATTTCATATATTAAACTTCAGTATTGACACATGATTCTCCTTCCAGGATTTCTGTTTTGTTACATCATGTATTGTGTATTCCTGTGCCAAATATAGGGTATTCATTGCATAGTGCAATAAAATGTGTTGCTATCTGATAGAACAAATCCACATCATTGTTTTAGTTCAACAGTCTTTAATTGATCAGTCACTACTCTGGATATACTCTGGATTCATCTTGTCAGTTTTCATAACCCATTCCATTGGGTATTTCAAATATATATTGCACTGAAATTTTAAATTGTATTTGAAGGATGAACGAGTGACTTATCCCATCAACTCTTCTTATCCAAGAAAGTGATAAAACTCCACTTTGTGGGTACTGCTTTGTAGTTTTTGATCTGAATATACCTATACATTTTAAGCCAAGTTATATATCAGATTTTTTAAGTGCTTTATTGATATTTAAGGCAAGTTATGTATCAGATATTTTTCAGTGCTTTATTGATATTACACAGTTTTATTTTCAATTCTGTTTTGACTTACTATGGTATTATTAATGTAGTTTGGCTATTATTTTTCTCCATATGTGGGTATCTTACTAATCTATTAACAGTTTTAATTACTTTTTAATTAATTTTTTTGAATAACCATGCTATACTGAGACAGCAGACAATTTGGATTCTTTGCTTCAACATTTTATCATATATTTATTTTTAAAAATAATTACTTTATTAATTCTTTGAAAATTTCATACCATACATATATTATGGTAATATGTATCTCCAACTCCTCTCTGTAACTCCCCCTTCCCAGACCTACCCATCTCCCTAATCTTTTTGTGTTCTCCTTCTTGAAATTTAATAACCCATAGACTTTGGGTTATTAAACCCATAGACTTAATCCTGTCTATAAGACTTCTGGTTGTATATCCATCTACTGGAGTGTGGTTGACCTTCCCTTGGGAAAAAAATTTCACTCCCATGGAAAATATCAAATCTCGATAGCATCTCAGTTAGAGATTGTGACTCAGGAACTCCTTCCCCCTCCATGCCAGAATGCTGACTGGCTTGATCACACACAGGTCTCCTGCAAGCAACCACAGCTGCTGTGAGCTCATGAATTCTGTCATGTCTAGATGACTCAGTTTTGCTCTCGTCCTCCCTACCAATCTTGACTCTTACAATCTTTGCTCCCTCTCTTCTTTGATGGCCACTGAGCCTTGCAGAAAGGATGCAATGCAGATGTCCCAGTTGTGGCTGAGCTTTTACAGTCACTTATTCTATGCACGCCTACACCTCATTAGTTTCTGTGTTAAGTACTGTCTGCTGCACAAAGGAAGTTTTCTGGTGAGTTCTGAGAGATGCACTAATCTAGGCATAGAGAGTTGTGTATTTAGAAGCCAGTTTGATACTGTATGCATTTAACAAAATAATTACTTTATTACATTGATTAGGATTTCCTAGATAGTGTTTCACAAAATCAAGGAAATAAATCCCTTCTGTGCTTCTCAGGTTTATCAGGCATTGTGATCTGTAACATGTTAAGTAAAAGAAGTTTCCTTTCCACATTAATAGATTAGGCTTTTCAACCAGAAAACAGTACTGGAAATTTTTAGCATCTTTTCAAAGAATGTATTTACTTTTTAATTAGATAAATGCAACAGTAGATTTCCTAAGGTTGTTATTCTTGTGATGTATTTTGAATAAGCTATTTAGTTTGGTGATTATATTTAGAACTGAGATGGCTTTATAAGAACATATAGACTAAATCTCTTTATCTGTATTTATATATTTGAGGCTCTGTGTTGTTAGACCAATTCTGCTTTTATATATATATTTAAGCCACAGAGAGTCTATGTTTTTTGCATTGGAAAACTTTACTAAGACTCATATACAAGACCACATTTTTATATTCATCAGATGTGGGTTTTATTTGTTATAATTTTGATACTTTGTTCTCAAATTTTCTACATTTCTCATTTTTTTCTTTTAGTATTTCCAGTAAGTCACTTATTGAACTCATTTAAAAACTTATTGGACTTCAAATGTTTTTGTAATTTTACATTTTTCTCTTTTACATTGCTTATTAGCCTTGCCAAAGATTTTAATAACTTTTGAAAGACAGATAATTCATTATATAGATCAAGTAAGTGATTTTGCTTCTTTTGACTGTTTTATCATTGTTTTGACTTACACTAAACCAGTTTTGTTTTTAAAAATTTGTCTTAATTGTTAGTTTCTTTTTACTGTATGGATTTTTTACTTCTTTCAAAATTAAATTCTTACTTAGCTTAGTTATAATTTAATTATTCCAACAATAGTTAAATTCCATATGTTTTTTTAAAGATTCGATTGTATTCCATTGGATGCAATGAATAGGACCAGTTCATAGAATAATAAATCTCGTTAAATATTATTTTCAGCAAATAGTGCTTTCATTCCTTCTGCCCATACACTGCTTAGTAGATTAATCAATCCTTTGTTATGCTTTCCTTGCTATGGAAAATGTTTCTTGTTCTTCTTATGTACTTACTTTTTTTTTCTTTTCAGATTTCCTTTGAGGTTTAATATGTAATTGGATTTTGTAAATTAAAAAAAGTAGCTTTAGTGTGGATTAGTGTTTTCATTGTGATAGCTTTATCAGTTTTTAAATTTTTATAATATTTTACTCTTTATATCTGCATATATTTAGCATAGTGCTGTTGTGGAGTAAACATGTTCATGACTATCATTATGGTGATTTTTTCTAACTTTATATATGTCATTCTATTTTAAATAACTATGACATAAGCCCCTTTTAATATTAAATCGTTGATATTTAGAGTTTTGCAACTACACATAAGAATACAAAAATGTCTAAAAAGAAATGAATTAAGGAAATTTAATTGGCCATCCACATCTACATAAATGCATACATGTACTGGCATGTGTGCCTGTATGTATTTGTATATGTGCCTGTGTGCATATATGGCCAATTATATCTCACTTTTATTGCTTCTACCTTCAGCGTTTTATTTTTAATATTTTCTATAATTTTGTTTTAAACACAGCTTTTCTAAATAACATGAACCTTGAATTCTAACCCTAATGTTCCTCCCGTGTTAGAGGCAGTAATAATCCATTTTTATTTGCTGTCTACAGAGCATCAGATTTTAGTTTCATTTTGTACATTTTGTTCATTATTGCTGCTGTTTTTTATAAGATGAAAGATACTCTGTTCCTGAAAATGGTTAGGAAGCTGTATGTAGTACTTTTATTCTTTTAGAAGCTACTTAACATTTTTCACAAGCATATTTAAGGGTTAATTACTATGATCAATAATTGATTGGTATCTATATGTGCTTTCCTTCCTCTCTTAATGATAAAGTCCTTATCAAGCTTTTAATTATTTCTGCACCCATTCTCCTCTGCACTTATGGTTAAAATTATGTGGAAATTCCATTCCCCATAATTAGGTTAGCAGTAGCAGCAGTAGTACTATTAACATTATTGGTAATATTATTTACTTTATGTTTCCATTTTATAGGAAACCCTTATTAGTTATTGTATTACCTTTAGCCACCAAATTAGCAAGAATTATTTAGATTTAAATTACACTGTTGTGGTCTATTTGTCCCGTTGTTGTGGAATTCAAGATAACACATACTTTGCATTTCTTTTTCTGTTCTTCTAGAATCAGAGTCTATTAATTTCTGGTGTTTTTTGTTTGGTTGGTTTAGTTTGGTTTTTGTTTTTTTTCTTTAAAAGCTTATATTTACTGAAGAGTCCTAGTGTTTGCTTTCTAGGTAGAAACATTTTGCATGTCTTATGGCATATAGAAAGCTTGGCTGATTTCAAAAGTTCCAGGTTAAAAGTGACTTTTCTACAAATCCAGAAGATTAGCTTCTTATAAGATGTTTCCAATGGATGACATACACACAATCTTTCTTTTAGATGTGAGGTTTTCATCTCTTTAGCTACTTGCTTTCCAGTGCTCATTGCTGATGTTCTTGAACTGGTCCATCAGGGAAAGATGTTTGTGTTAACAGTTTACTAGGACACAGGCACAGAACTCTCTTTCAAGCCAACAGCAAGCACTTTTGGTACAAATTTCACTTATTAACTGAAAGGTTTAGCTTCTGATGTTCTGCTTGGTAATGATGTGGTTGATTCCTGAGATTTGAAACATGCTGTGAACTTTCTTTTGTGTGTGCTAATATCTCTAACCAACTGGATAGTGAATATTTATGGAGAGCTTTTCTCTCAGTCATATCCCAAATGTCTCCTCTTCTAGGTCACTTCCTCTTGCCCTTACATCTCGGGGTAAACCCACAAAGTGTCTCTTTCGGCTCATTGTAAAGACTGTATCCTCTGTAATGTATCATACTAAGCATTTTGAAGAGTTATTCTTTTTTCCCCACACCAATTTCTTATTAATGTGTGGGCTTATGAACTTCTGGAAGACTCCATCTTGTTCATATGAGGCACAGATCCCAAGTTGTGATGAGAAATTTAAGTGGGAGCTGAAAGTAATAATCTACAGATTAGGTGTCTGTAACGTATAGTTGTACCTTGGTCACCTTTGTCAAAGGGTCTAACTTAGTGTTTGTGGCCACTCTGTTGGTTGGAGGATCACATTCTGGCTTCCTCCTGGAGATTTCTTAAAGGAAGCTTTTAAGATTATATTCTAGTGCCAGATTCTTAAACCTCCTCTCTCACTTCAAATCACGTTTTAGTTTTCATGCTCTGTGTTAAGAAGTCTCCCTTCTTCTCTAGGGTCTGATCCATAGCTGCTCTGGTGATATTCACTGATGTCAGTATCCCCATTCACCTGTGAATTCAGGTTGCCTAGAGCATGGCCATGTTGGTCAAGTGCATGGAGGGTACATTTATATAAGAAAGGGATAGACTTCTGGTTGATTCTGGCCATCTGGTAACTGTTTCTGCCACTGTCTTTGCTCTTTTTAGGTGGGAGGACACACCATGCTCCCCATCCGCTGGATGCCTCCTGAAAGCATCATGTACCGGAAGTTCACCACAGAGAGTGATGTGTGGAGCTTTGGGGTTATCCTTTGGGAGATCTTTACCTATGGGAAACAACCATGGTTCCAGCTCTCCAACACAGAGGTAACAAAGGGACAGGTCAGGATCTGTTGGGGGTGGAAAGAAGGCTGATGACAGATATCTCAGAACATGTATTGCATATAGTGTACAGAAGGTGGGCTGTCAGGATAGCAGACTGGATGTAAGCACGATCAGGAGGAAAAAGCTTCCTAGTGAAGGAAAAATTATAACTACAGAAAATGTGATATAACTGTCAAAAGAGTATGAAATCAGATATCTAAATTGAGACAGGAGTCAGGGTTCTGTTTGTTCTGCTACATAAAAAACAAACAAACAAACAAACAAACAAACACCACAAAAGTTTCCCTAAGAGAGAAAAAGAAAACAAAGAAAAACTGGGAGCTTTTCAGTTGTGCCGTCTTGTGGAAACACTTACTGCTTAGTATATCTACTAAAAGAAAAAGTCCCCAAAGGCTTGAGCTACCTCAGGTACAGGGAAACATGGAATCCTGAATTGACTGAAATGGCCAAATATACATGATTATCAGTTATGTGTAAGTGTCCAAGAATAGAATAAACCTACTACAGTGCAATACTAAATGCTTATTATCTTTTCATAATTTTAATTTATAAAGCATTAACATGGTAGGACAGTAAATGATATTATTTAGCACTAGGAACTTTTCAAAGCATCTTTGGTACAGTAACTTAGTAATTTTCACAAAATTCTTCTTGAACTTGGGACAAAGGGAGAAGATTGCCGTGGCATCTTGGTAGAGACTGGGTATCTTAGAGAACTAGACAAGGAGACAGCTTGGGTTGTGGCCTCAGCAATTTTCTTTTTCTGCATAACATCAAGACATATCTCAAGTATGTACAGAACAGATTCATGTTGTCCCAGGGATTAAGCACGGTCCATAGACATTTGGATGGAGCTCCTACAGCATCTGATGTACAGAAAAATGCTAGCTCTCTTTGTACTCTTCTGGTTTTCTTGGAAATCATAAACACTAAGGCTTCCTTGTGTTGAAATTTCATTTTAACACTCCAGAAAGTATCTTTTACTTAGAAGCTACATTCTTTTCCTGTCTTTTGTGTCCTGACTATTGAAGTAACTTTCAAAGTCCAAAACTTAAGGTCGTAGATGTGGCTCAACTGGTAGAGAACTTAGCTATCATGGACAAAGCTCTGAGATTGATCTCCTGCACCACAGAAATCAGGCAGTGACATATGCTTATAATCCCTGTACGCAGGAGATAGAGTAGGATTGATCAGGAAACCAAGGTCATCCTTTGCTACATGTAGGTTAAAGAACAGCCAAGATCACATGAGACTATGCCTCAAAATAAGGCATCTCTTTTTTTCCATTATTTATTCTCATTACATCCCAATCACAGCCCCTTCCCCTTCTCCCAGCCCCACTCTCTCTCTCCCTCCCTCTGTTCCTCCCCTTTTCCTCAGAGAAGGGGACCCCTACTCGTGTATCAAGTCTCATCAGAATTAAGCACATCGTCTCTCACTGATGCCAGACAAGGCAGCCCAGATAGGGGAAAGAGATCCAAAGGTAGGTAATAGAGTCAGAGTCAGAGACAGCCCCTACTCCATTTGTTGGGCAATCCATATGAAGACCAAGCTGCACATCTGCTACATATGTGTAGGGGGCCTAGGTGTAGTCTGTGCATGCTCTTTGGTTGGTTGTTCAATCTCGGTGAGCCCCAATGGGCTCAGGTTAGTTGGCTCTGTAGGTATTCTTGTGATGTCATTGACACCTCTAGTTTCCTTAATCCTTCCCCTGACTCTTCCACAAGATTCCATGAGCTCTGCCTAATGTCTGACTGTGGTTGTTTGTATCTGTTTCCATCAGCTGCTGGACAAAGCCCCTCAGATGATAGTTGCACTAGGCTCATATCTGTAAGCATAGCAAAGTATCATTAATAATGTTGGCGCTCTCCAATGAGATGGGTCTCAAGTTGGGTCAGTCGTTGGTTGGCTATTCCCTTCAATCTCTGCTTCATCTTTATCTCTGCACATCTTGTATGCAGGATAAATTTTGGGTCAAAGGTTTTGTGGTATGCTGGTGTCTCCCTTCCTCCTCTGGAAGTCCTGCCTAGCTATAGGAGGTGGCCAATTCTGTCTCCATATTCCCCACTGTTACGAGTCTCAGCTAGTGTCAGCTTCATATCCTCCCAGGAGCCTACTCCATCCTAGGCCCCTGACTTATCCCAGAAATGCTCCCCAACCACCACTGATTTCTTTTCTCTCTCACAGCCCTCTCATCCACATCTCTGCTTTCCCCACACCTGATTCCCACCCCTCCTCCCTTTCCCTATCGCCTCTCCCACCCAGTTCCCTCTCTCTACCCATTTCCAATGTTTATTTTATTTTCCCTTCTGAGTGAGATTCAAGAATCCCTGGGCTCTCCTTATTTCTTACCTTATTTGTGTCTGTGGATTGTAGCATGGTTATCCTGTACTTTATGTCTAATATCCACTTATAAGTGAGTACATGGATGTCTTTCTGGGTCTGAGTTACTCAACTCAGGATGATGTTTTCTAGTTCCATTCATTTGACAAGGCATTTCTTTATATAGTGATGTCTTACTATGCAGGCACTCAATGGGACCTGAACTCACTTCCCAATATAGAACAAATATTTTAGTGGACTTGAAAAAGAAGAAGAAGAAGGAAAGAGTGTATGTAGAAGCTATTGTTGTGGGTTTTATTTAAATTGGTACTATTTTACTGAGGGATGGCACACATACATTTGCATATACAGATACATGTATGTGAACTTATATGTATGCAAATACACACATGCATGCATCTGTGCACAACCTCCATGGTATTTGGTAGCCAAAGAAAGAAAATATCATGGGTGGGTATGTTGCCATTTTTAGCATATGTTTTTAAACTCTTCTATCTCGTATTATATTCAATCTATTATTTCCCCTTCGCAAATCTCCCCTTTCCCACCTTCCCTACCCAACCCCAAGACCCACACCAACACCCTTCCCTCCCCTCCCCTCCCCTCCCCCCAGACTCACACCCTCACCCCCCTTCAGAAAAGAGCAGACCTCCCAGAGACATCAATCAAACACAGCATAACAAGCTACAATACAACCAAGACTTCACATCAAGACTGGACAAGGCAAACCAGTAGGAGGAACAGGGTCGCACAGAGAGGCAAAAGAGTCTGGGACAATCCCGTTGTTAGGAATCTCACAAGAACACTAAGTTACTCAGCCATAACGTATATGCAGAAGATCTAGGAGTCTTGTCATGCATACAAAAGCTAGCTAGAGCAGCTAATGGGGTGTTTATGGCCTTTTCTAAGACAGTGTTGCAGGGCCCTACCCTTGAAGACTAGCTTTCTTCTGTCAACCATGCCCCTTGCCCTACCCACAGCAGCAGCTAAGTACTGGCAGTAACTGATGATGGGCTTAGCAGTAGAAGTTTATGGTCTGGACAGTTCTGCTATAGAAAAGATGGTCCTGGGTGCCTTTGATCGAAGCATAGGCAGAAGCTATTGCAGTTTGCAGTGAATCGTTCGGCCTGAAGGTGGAAGGAATAGAGGTGAAAATAGAGAGAAGTCTGATACCAAATGGTAAACACAAGCACCTGAAGACTTATCACATTGGTGTTGAAATGACTCCAGTGTGCCATCGCAGACTGCATTACGAGTGTGAACAGAAAGGGGCTAGCACAGTGAAGGTGTCCAGATCAGAGTAATCTGAGAAGCCCAGGAGAAAGCACTGTTCTGCAAGGTGCAAGGTTTTGAGACAGAGGGAGTGAGGGAGCAGAAGATCATGAGATGAATAGAAGAGAGGCGGTTCTTATGCCATTAATACATTCTAATAGGGAAGAGAAGCAAAACATTTGCTCAAATGCCAGATCACACAAAACATTGTTCTTTTAATCATCACAAATAATCGTCAAATGTGGAAACTGAAGTTTGAGGCAACCTGCTTGAAATCACAGTGTGGTAAAGTTAGAGAGAAGTTAAAATAAATGGGAAAGCTAAATGAAGTTTTGGAAAATGTGCGTATTCAGTTTCAGTAAAGAAATGCTTGGCATTCCAGCAGAGCCCAGGTTAACATGAGTTGACAGAATGCAGTGTCCTGGATGGCATCTTGGAATAACACAGGACAAGAGGTTAAAAGCTAAGGAAATATGGATAGACCATTGCATTTGGCTAATGTCGTATTAACCAAATGTAATATGTAATATGCTAACAGCAGGCAAATGGCGGGTCATAATGGGAACCATAGATAATTCTCTCGATTTTTCTTTAAACCAAGCTGTTTTTAAAAAGAGAGTTTATTTCCTTGCTATTGTCATTACTGCAGCTATAACCATATGTGTGCTGGTATCTCTGTGGTAGGATACAAGTCCTTCAGGTATAGGCCTGCACTTAGCAGCACAGTGGGGCCACAAAGTAGCACCATTTTTTAACTTCTTGAGAAACCTCCATGCTTATTTCAAGGATAGGCTACCATGTTTGTAAGTATGTATACACATGAGAGTGAGTGTGGGATTTCGTTGTGAAACTAGAAATGGTGTGGCAGGAAGAGAAAAAGAAGCATTGGAGAAATCTGGGAGAAGGACCATAGGACAGGAGAGCAGGAAGAATGGTGGTGTGACAGTGGCTGAGGTGAACAAACTGGTACCAGAGAGAAGGGCAGAAGAGGGAGAGGATAAGAAAAATCAAATAAAACCGAATGCTATCATGAAGCTTAATACTGCATAATTAGAAAAATAAAGTCTGCTGTTAAAATTAAGGAAAAGATAGGAGAAATAGGGTCACACAGTGGGAATACATCCAAAGTACACTACACTTGGATTAAAATGTCCTTATGTAACTTAATACTGTGTGAAATGGATACACACCCGTGGGAAAGTAAATAATTGTCTTTAATGTGTCTGGATTTAGGGTACAGATAAGTAGTAAAAAATTGCCTACTCTTGAGGTCCCAGGTTCAATTCCCAGCATTTCAAAGGAAACGTCTTTGAGGAATTGAAATTGAACTATAAAGAACACACATGGGTCCCCTGCACCTTGCAGCTATCCTTGTAGTAACAGTGAATTTTTTAGTACTGCATTTGGTCTTTGTGAAACTCTTGATTCCAGTCTTACAGACAAGGATGTTGATATCTCCTGCGAGTAACTGACTTGCACTGGCTGGCCATCCAGGCAGTGGTGAATCTAGCAGCTCACAAAGAACTATGAGCAACTGAGGAAAACTGGGAGCAGAAAACGTGGTCTTTCCCAGGGGAGACCACAAACTGGTTGCCAATGTTATATGAACTGAGAAGTTTATATTTAGAGACCTATAATATATACATACACACACACACACACACACACACACACACACACACATATATATATATATATGAATACAATAACAATTAAAGAAAGAAAGAAAGAAAGAAAGAAAGAAAGAAAGAAAGAAAGAAAGAAAGAGAGAATGAAGTAAGTGAAATAAGAAACCATGAATTTGAATGAGATTTGGGCAGTTGAATATGGGAGCTTTGGAGAGAGCAAAGGGAAGGGAGAAATGTTGTAATTATAGTATAATCTCAAAAAATTATGTTAAAAATGTAAATCAATAAAATACTAAAAAAAATCTGAAGGTAAACAAGACAGACGATTTATTGTAAAAAGGAAGGTAGACCTTGCTTAGAAAATAAAAATGCTCAGAGGCAAGTAGGATGGTTTGAACAAGGCTGTGACTGGGAGAAGATCTTGCTTTAAATGGAAACCAGTGGCTGAGGGATGGATCAGCCAGTTGCTTTAACAGCATGGGCATTGGAGTTCAAATCCACACAACCCCAAAATACAGCCCTGAGCAGGCATCACAGCTGCCTGAAATCTAAACACTGGGAAGGCAGGGGCAGCTGGCTAAAGGAGTAGCTGAAATGAGTGAGCTCCAGGTTTAAAGAGAGATTCTGCTTCAATAAAAACTCCATAAAGCCAAAAAGATACACAATTTCAATTGCGGACTTCTACCCCCATGTATATACACATACATGCCCATCTGCCCACACATGTGAACCCATGCAAACATGTGTGAACATGCAAACACACGCACACACGCATAAGACTTACATTCACAATTAAATGAAAGTAAATAGGAGTTAACAGGAGACAGGTATGTAGAGAGCAGACAGACAGACAGAGCTCTTAGGGCTATAAGGGCTTTTCAAAATCACAGAGGCCATGAGGTGGAGGAATGGTGGCCAGGACCCAATTTCTACAACAAAATGAGAGAGGAATGTAACCCAGGCAGTCCATATGGCAATCAGGACTGCAGAACTGTAAAGCAAATGGGAAGGGTACCTGTGTGGATTCAGGATCCATGTGCCCTGGCCCAGCAGGTCCAGCACGAAGAGCAGCAATGAGTGAGATCCACCTACACTGCTCAGCACCTCTGTACCCTCTGCTCAGGTGGAGAAGAAAACCAAGGCTGTTCTCTAACCAGACTTCTGCCTGTGTGTGTTCTGCCTGGGCTGAAGCTGTTCTGATGGGTAAAGTTCACATCTTTGGCTAGGCAGAAGTCCCAGGACCAAGGATGGGCTTTGAATAAACTTCTGGTTAAAACGTCTTTTATTCTTGCTCTTTCAGGTCATTGAATGCATCACCCAAGGCCGTGTCTTGGAGAGACCTCGAGTCTGCCCAAAGGAAGTATATGACGTCATGCTGGGGTGCTGGCAGAGGGAACCACAACAGCGGCTGAACATTAAAGAGATCTACAAAATCCTCCATGCTTTGGGGAAGGCCACCCCAATCTACCTGGACATTCTTGGCTAGTGGTGACTGGTGGCCAAGCATTTATACTCTGTTGCCTCCTCTCTCCCTGCCGCATCTCCTCTTTTTTCCTCATCTCAACTCCTTTCTTCCATCTTTGACGGAAACGAACATCTTCATATAAACTCAAGTGCCTGCTACACATACAACACTGAATTTAAACAAAACAAACAAAAAAACAAAAAACAAAAGAAAGATACCCTGTAAGGCAGTTTGACATATATATTTATATATACATATATATAACTATCTATCTATCTATATCTACAGAGAATTACCTTCTCTAATACACAGAGAAGCTGATACAGAAAACCATAAGACATTAATAACTGAGAAAAATATTATTATTAACACAAATGAAATTCCCTTGACTTAAGCTGTGGCCCATGCTTTTTTCAGATCTGGCTTTTTAGAGATCTTAGTCTTGACCCAGCAGAGAGAGAGGCAGGGTCGAGGCAGAGTGGCCCATGATCTTCAGTGTGCAAGCGTGACCCATTGACAGTGTCCGGCAAGGGAAAAGTTCTGAAGTTCAGGCCCTTCAGAACCATCTCTTGTCTGCCTTTACCTTTGCCTCCACTCTCTTCCCCTTTTCCTCCTCTTTGGGATAATTTTCTAATTTCTCCATTCTATAAAGTATATAGTCCTGATGCTTTTGGAAATCAATGATGACACCTACGGGTAAATACTGAACAAATACCAACACCAGACCACACAAAGCCATCCATGGTCGGGTAACCACCGAACAAGAAAGGGCAGGGGACTCTGGGGAGAGCTAACCCCACCCTTCGGGATTAAATCATGCTCAAGATCCTTACTAGGTTTGAAGAGTTTCATCCTCTGAACTTGAAGAACTGGACTTGGTGGATTAGAGAACCGAGGAAGTAAGTACAGCTGAAGTCTGAATCCTACCAAGGCACTGCCACTCATCTTCCCATCGCTGGGAGGACTCTTGGCCTGCCCTTTTGTTTCCAGGCCCTTGGGGAGCTTGGAGGTTTACTATCCACATTCTCTGCTGTCATCTGGTAATGTGGACACATCAGGCTTCAGGGCTCTGGTAGCAAGAGACATAGTTCCTTGTAGGTCATAAGTAGGCAGTCCCTTGGATTGTATTTCTTATCTTGCTTCCCCCCTATCCCGAGGGTCTATCAAGTCCTGGGTAAACTGCACTGCCAGGGAAGGAATCCAGGTGAGAGCCCCGAGGCACGTGCGTTTCAAAGGAGCCAGGCACTAGCACTGGCAAAAGCCAGCAGAGAAGAATCTACTTGGCACCTGTGCTGAGCCCTTGACATTCTCCTCACGTTTTCAGCCCTTGGAAGGATTGATGCATCTGCCTTTGAGCTGTTGTGAAAAGGCAGAGACTGAGAAATCGCTTTGTGGGCTGAGTGTCGGGGGAGGGGCTGCAGCTTCTCTGGAAGATGTCCAATGAGTGGCCTGTGCCGCAGACTTGGCATCTTAATGAGGACCAAGCTCTGACTCGGAGTGAGAATGAAGCATCTGGGCTGGGGCCTTTCCCCTGGGTCCCAGCACCAAGGGAATCACTGCCTTCCCCACTGTGCAGCAGAGGACTGCAAAAGTGAAGCTCTCTGGACAGCTCTCATACACAAGAATTGCCCCAGGGAGCAAAGAGCCTGGCTGCACAGACCTGTCTTGCTGGGGAGGAGGGCATGCGCTCTCCCTAGGGTACCTGTCTCTCCACCGCATCCCAAGCACAGAGCTACCTAACAGACTGACATTTTCTTATCAGAAGCTCCCAGGAGCCTTTGACTACCCCTCTCCTGGCCAGCTGCAGGAAGTCTAGAGCCCAGATACCCTGGCCGGTGAAGGCAGCTGAAGTATGGGCAACTCTATGGCGGGTTTAGAACTGGACTATATGGTTGTGGTTTTGCTTTATTTTTTTTAAAGACCAAACATGTTTTTATTCAAATAGAAAAGAGCTGTGCTCAGATTGTAGCCATGGTTGGGATTCAGGGATCAGCAGGCTGCTCAGCTGGACTGGGGAGGGAGCTGAGTTAACTGGGATTTCAGAGTAGAACTTCTTACTGTACTAGATACCTGGCCTCTGAGGACATCAGGGGAAAGCTCTTTGGGTTGATCCCTTCAAAAGAAACCTTTGCTATCCTATGGTAATTACTCCTCTTATTACCCCTTGAATTGGTTCACCACCTGAGGCTTTTGGCCTCTGCTAGAGATGTGAATGCTGAGTGGAAGTTTCCATTGAGGTTTTAAATTGAAAATCTGAATAACTAGCAGGGAGACAGGGGGGGGGGCATTCAGGCAGGGGCCTAGGGAGCCTTTGGGGAACCTGTTGTCGAGTTAGAAGTGCTGTTCCAAGATCTAATCCTTTCCGAAAACAATTTCTTAAGGCCTTTTGTTTTTATAGAAGTGGAGAACTGAAGGCATTTATAGCCCTACTGAGACAGTTAGGAGAAAAGGCAAGGGTGAACTTGCTCATGTGTCCTTTGTTAGTTCCATGAACACCCATGTTGGCATCAGAGTCACCTTCTCTCTGTGTCTTCCATTATTAGCTGCGTATACAATAGTAGGAGAGAGAACTGTGGAGTTAGGAGGGGTGCAGAATAGACTCAATCTTCTTACTCTCCTGGCATCCTCTCTGTGTAGAGTGGGATTTTACATGTGAACCTTGGAAGGTGGAGAAAGGGCTTGAGGCACTTTGGAGGGTAAGGAAATGGAGAACAGGCTTTGGACAGTGAAGTATGTTCTCGTGCTCTGGGGTGTGCATGGTGTCTCACTCCTTGCCACTTTCTTCACTGTGTCATGTTTTCGCTATGTGCAAAATAAGAGGTACCCTTGTTGTGCTCTCATCCTATTCTAGCTCTGAATTCTTAGCTTCTAATAGCACTGAGTCACCCTATCACTTTTTTCGGAGCATCACTCTGGAATACCTAGAAAATCTTCCTTTGGCCTCACGTGGGCTGAAAGAGGTTGTCTCGGAGGTCATACTGTACTTAGGTTGAGATTGGTTTCAGTAAGTCAATCCGATCCTCTTCTTCACCTTTGTCACAACATGTGAAGAGTCTAAAGTGTCTGAGACTACTTCAGGCCACGGGGGGGGGCATTTTGTCTAATTCCCTATCCCAGCTTTCTCCTAGACCAGAAAATTGTTATTGGTGGTTTATTTATTTATTTACTTATTTATTTATTTATTTTTAGAGAATCTAATGTGATCCAGTGAGTCTAGAATTAACATCACGTCAGCCCATGGAATCGCTGCCAACTGTTCTGTCCTGCTTTTTACATAAACACATCCACACCTTCAAAGAGCATGCTGCAGTAACTTAATACTTAGCTTGGATGCTATAACATTCACTGTAAATGCTTGTGAATGTTCCAGGGTCCCCATGCTTAACTCCGTGCCCTGTTACTGTCACCTAGGCCCCTCCTGAACTGACAAAGAGTGACTCAGATGTCCGATGTATCATGGACAAGGGTTCTCTTAGTTATTTGCTTTGGACATGAACCTGATGGTTCTTTCTGATTACATCTCTGAACTGTGAATGGTTGTCAGGGTAACTAAGCCTTCTCTAGTCAACACACAAAGGAGTGTGGGCTTCCTCCACTCAGCAGATCATGCACAAGTTATTCCCAGAGAAATTTTTTCATTGGAGATGAAGATCCTCCATTTTTTCTGGGATTTAACTGAACAGTACTGTTCACCTCTGGAGACACACTAGTGCAGTACTTCTGGTGCTAAATACTACAGAAGCCAATACCCACAGAAGAGCTTCAATACAGAAGTGAGAGTGAACCAGCTGTGCTGGAAGAGCACTACATACATCAGAAAGGCCACTGAGAACCCTGCCTTAGTGCTTGGATACTCATGGAATTTGGGATAAATAGCATCTCTTAGGTTATCAGTCAATTTCCTTTTGAAAGGCTAAATTTGAGTCCCATCTACTTCTTTATCCTAATCATGTTTGCTAGAAATGAGAGATGAAGTGAAAAGTAGGGAGGGAAAGGAAGCAAAGTTACTGTTGACAAGAACTAAGCATAATTAGTGCCTGGTGTGTTTGAGGGACATTGATGTAGGATCCAGGCACACAAGTCTGAAAATTGATATTTGTATTCATAAGAGAAACCACCCTTCTCTTCTAGCCGTCTTCCTCACTTCACATGTCTTCATTGACAGAAACTGGTTTGCCATATAAAGATATTCCCACCCACCTCTCATGCAAGGTAAGTAGTAATCTGAACTCTGGGTCAGAAACCAAGAGATTTTTTATATTGTACTTGCTTTTCCCAAGCTCTTTTACACTCAAGAATAAACTAGTGGCATATTTGCTTCCCTTTTCTGAACCAAACAACAACAGTGTAATCTTTACACTCATCTGAGACTTGTAATCTTTGCAATACTTTGCTTAGTATGGAGCATAGAATATTTGTGGATGATCAGTCAATGAACCCGCATTTCAGCAGTCCTGTGAGTTACCATCAAACATCTCTGTAGTGTCTAGTGTCTGCTTTGGTTGGGCAGCAGCTTGCTAAAATGCACAAGGTGTTTACCTTAGAGCAAAAAACAAAACAAAACAAAATGTCAGCTTGAGCTCAGATCCTGTGAGCTGTAGTCCTTCACTATGGTTTTAGTTTTTCAAGATTCACCTTACTTTGTACCAAATAAATAATTTCAACTAACTAATAGGGCTGGAAGTGTTAACTTCCAGTTTGGGCATCATTATTAAAACATCAGCTTGGACTTCAGGACCTATTTGGGGATTGCTTGAATCAGAAGGAAATATTCCTTTTCAGCTCCAGCCATATCATCTACTCTTTCTATCCATTGGATGGTCATAGTTCAAAAGAAGTCTCCCTGGTATCAGCAAATCAGTAGCGGTTTGGGATTCTCTTGACACCATATGTTTCTTCTTATGTAAAGGTGGATAAGAACTCAGAGATATTGAGAAAAATCCCTTACAGTTATTTATAAAGTTTGATTATCTGCTTTTCCCTACATTAAATTATATTGACAATAGCATCTGACCTTCTCAACATCGTCATTCCTGGTATTTGATAACACACCACATAGAAACCCATTCTACTTACATTTTGTTTGGGATTTGATATTGAAGATACCAGCCCTGCAGATGAAGCCACTCCCAGGAGGGCCATAGCAGAGAGAATCTGAGAGGATACTAATTGACCACTCTCTCCGATAGGTACTGGTGACGATGGTGGAGGTGGTGGCTATTTGTGTGACACACTGGATATTAGGCATCTTACTCTGCACCTGGGCTGTCCTACTCAGAGCCCTGCATCTTGGCTTCTGACAAAGTTTCTGTTTGTCTTATACGTTCTCTCTAAGCACTTGTGTGTGCATGCGTGTGTGTATGTGTGTGTGTGTGTGTGTGTGTGTGTGTCTGTACACATAACAAATTCCTCATGTACCAACCCAGGCATCTTTCTGTGGAGATGTAGGCTCTGCCTGAAAGAATTTAGAATACCTTTTTCTTTTGTTTTTTTTTCTTGTTAGGAATATTAAATTGTATAACATCATGGATTTTATTATGATGCTTTAAAGTATGTGAGTACTTGTAATTCCCCTCCAAAGTCATAAAATTCACATTTCCCTTCCTGTGGGCAGCTAGATTCCAACTTTAAAGCAAGGCCTGATTTGATATTTGCTTTAAGAATTATGTCTTAAACCAGTAGAACCAGTAAGCAAAGTTTTCTCTTTTAGAGATTAGAGAATAAATTCTATTAACTTTGTCCCCTATCCATCCAAGAATATATTGGAGCATCAAGGACTAAGCTCAGAGCTCTCAAGAGATTTATAGTCCATAAAGTAGATGTTTCTAATAGAAAGAGGATTGAGATAACACCGAAGACAAGGATCCTGCTGAGCTCCTCCTTCTGAGAAGCTTCCAGGCATTTAGGTATTGCTTTCATTTAGTATCCCTGAGATGACTCAGTCTCTTCTCATTTAAGGCTGTCAGGAATTTAGACTTCTTTTCTGCAGGGATAGAGGTAGTATGAGAGCACAGCTACACTCTGTGTAGTCTAGCATCCTTTGGATGCAGCACTTCTCAAAGGACTGAAAATCACATGCTCAAATCCAAGTCTGGTATTTATGATTTCATTTGAGGAGCATTCATGGGAGTGATAGTTTAAAAAGAAAGTAAGTCTATGTTCTCTGAAGTAGTATGGCCTACTCGATTCCTCCCAATGGGGATTAGTCTCTCACCCATCTCTATTTAAAAGCTGCCTGACATTTACCTGATGTCCTTGAATCTACTTCTGGAGAGGAAGAGTCAGCCTGGTCCAAAAACGGTGACTTCTGCTACCTGAAGGAGAGGAGTGCATTTAAGTAAAGATGTTCTTCTCTCTGATTTTTCATTTTCTCCTTTCCTTTGGTTCACATTCTCTGGCTTCTATGGGAAGAAGATCTGGCTTCTTAAAGTCTGTGAAAGTCTTAATACAAGGTGAATCCCAGGACCACAAACAGTTTGGACTTCAAACAGTGAGAAAATTGGCGCTGAATGATTCGGCACACAAAGCAGAAAACTTTCATTTCCTGCAGGCAGGAGGAATTGACTGTTATATTAAGACTTCTGAAGGATCCCTGCCCTGGAGTAATTTCAGTGCTGTCAGACAATGTTGACATCTAGATTAACCTCTGTGGACTAAATTTGACTGCACAGCTCATTGAGATGCATGTGGCATGTCCCTGTAAATCCCATCTGAAACCCTTGGTGGCCCACCCACAGCAACTCTCTCTCCTGTCTCCACCTACTGATCTCATGGTCCATGAACTTTTAGCCTACTGGAACAAAGGCACTGTGGCTGGAGTCTGACACCCAGAATGGAATCTTTGTCCTTTCTGTGAGCATGATAGAGTCTTGAGCCAAGATTGCTGGTTGGTCAGGGTGACAATGTTTGTCACTGTATTGCCACCCCTGGCCCCGAGGAGGAGACTGCAAATCAAGACATGAAAGCCACTCACATGACAGTTTTACAGCAGATCTCAAAGTAAAATGGTCTTCAGAGGAGCTAAGACTCAGCGTAGGTCCATCCTTATGCCTTCAGTTTTCAAGAATACAGCAGATGCAACAAGGTCATGACTGCAGATGAGGTGGGTGGGATCTGATGCCTAGAAGGGCTTCTTCTCTATACAAGTGTTTTTTCTAGTCCTTTAAAGAATGGCAGCCCTGACTTATTCTTCTCTGGCTGGAATAAAGAATACAGCAGCCATCTAAGCCAGTGGTCCTCAACCTTCCTAATACTTTGACCCTCTAATACAGTTCTTCATGTTGTGGCAACCCACAACCATAAAGTTATTTTATTGCTACTTCATAACTCATTTTGCTGCTGCTATCAATCATACTATAAATATCTCATATGCAGGATGGTCTTTAGGTGACCCTGTAAAAAGGTCGTTCAATCCTTAAGGGGGTTGCAGCCCACAGGATGAGAACCACTAAGCACTAGTTTATCAACTTTCTTTGTAGGAAAAGATGCTGTACTGAGATCTCGTAGGCAGATGAAACCTCTCAGACAAGATGGCAAGCATCAACAAAAGTACATCCGTGGATCTCATGCATCAAAAGGGACCTCCAGCTTGTTTCCAGCCACCTCCAGACTCTTAAAAGCTACTCAACATAATCCCAGACATTTTAAAAAAAATACGTACCTCAGGATTTTAGAATGATGTGCCTAAGTCTGAAGAACAAATTTTCTCTGCATAATTCTTGAAACTGATTCTCTTTCAGATTATTTTTCCATCTTTGCTTGTGTAGTGTAAGTAGTAGGAATCTCTTTGTATATTCTTAGATATTTCTTCAGGAGGATTGAAAGGTTTTAGCCAAGGACGTTGTGTTTATTGACTGAGAAAATAGATTTCTGGGCTGAGTAAATACAGCAGTTACACAGGGGCAATCTTGATGACTTTATTTAAAAGCAATTATCAGAGTTGTATTCTTTCTAGATCCTCATGCTGACATAGAACAAATCATATCCGTCCTTTTGTTATTTGTGATATTTATTCACTTTTGCATATAAGCAAGCACATGCATACAAATTCCTGGGTATTTCTATTGCCTATAGACCACACTGTCCCATTTGTGTCTCTTTCATTGATCTAAGTGTGTCTGTGAAAATGAGTGCTCCACACATGTACTTTCCTCACTGTGGCTCATCGCTATTTGTATTAGCAGCACAAAGCCTATGACTTTGTTCATTTTAAGTTATCTACAAAGTTGAGGCTCCTTTGAGGGAGGGGAAAAAAACCCCAAGTTTCTCACATCTTTTATATATAAAGGTATGACTCCTCCCCATCTTTTTTCAAAAAACTAGACTGAGACCTTATTCTCTTTCTTTGTAATTAATTTTCTGGGGGAAAGGGGTAACAGATTTATCACAAATATTATGTTTGAATATAAAGGTGAGCTAGCATAAGGAGATTATTTTAAAATTTTTCATTGTTCTAATTGAACTGTGATATGAAGTCCTTAGGACACAAGACTAGAGCTGGGCTAGACAAGCTAGAAAACCGGGATACAGGGCACTTGGCTGAATAACCGAAGTCATCAGCACTTAACTGAAAGCAGGCAAACAAGTTGCAGGTTGTGCTTTTATTTTCAAGCATCAGTGATGAGAAAGGCCATTCAGTTCTAATCCATTGTTCAGATTAGTTAGTGACAAAGTATATCATATCAGGTATTCCCTGAGTGTACATCTGCAGAATTCCTACTCCAAAGGGCCAGGACTGTTATTACAATATGTTCAACTTCTCACTTCCAGCCCCCTTTGAACTCCAAATCCCACCTGCTCCCAGCTCTCTACTCCAGCTCATATAGGCCAGGCTCTGTTCTCTCAAAAGCAGAGCAAAGTCTGAGTGGCTCCTCTTTAACCTGAGCATATTGCGATTTAGTCTGAGTTTCTGCAGAAAGAAACAAACTGCTCTCCCAGCCACCCATCAGTCTCTTTCCAGCTCCATGAACCAAATGATTAGTGCCTCATTAGCACACCATCAGTTTGCTTTAGCACAGGAGACTGTAGTACAACAGGCCTATTATAAGGCCCCCAGCCTGTCTTTTTGAAGTTGTCTCATCCTTCTAGCTTGGTTATGAAAGGCAAACGTGTTTTCCTTCACATTTCTGTCTTTTTTTTCTGGAGTCTGAATATTCTGGTAAATGACAAAGTACAGTTTTGCCTTCTTTTTCTACTGTACTGTGAATAGGGGCCTGGCTCTTCATGGTCTAAGAGCTGTCTGTGTTAGCCAAGGTCTACCTACTCTTGGGACAGTTAAAAGAGTAAATCGCAGAGTTGGTGGACGTGGTCTTTATTGTAATGGTACTAGAAAGGTTTGCACCTTAAGAAATGGACTTAATGAACATGCCATGGAATGGTGATGGAGAAGGGGTCAATTGAGGATCTGAGAGGTCAAACACAAATCATTTCATATGAGCAGATGCTTTGACTCTCTCTACCAGCAATGGTACTTACAAACACAAACAGCCACAGCCACTAGTTAAATTAAATCCATCATATCTCACACATCCACTTATTAAAAAACAAAAGCAAAATACAAAACAAAACCAAACAAATGAACAACCTCTTTCTTTTAGAGGATGAAGACATGCTCAGAGACTAGGAGGAGTGGCTGCAATTCCAGATGACCTGGGTTTGAGTCCCAGGACTCACAAAGAAGCTCACTACTATCCGTAAATCTGGTTCCAGGAAATCTGTCAACCTCTTCTGATCTCCACAGCCACTAGGCATGAAAGTGGTACAGAAGCAAACATAGAGGCAAAACTCTCACACACATTAAAAACTGTCATTTCTCCATTGTATCTCTAGACAGTATAAAAGTGGGTTTTTCAGAGGTTGCTTTGTTTCCCAAAGGGTTTTTTGTTTGTTTGTTTGTTTGCTTGCTTGCTTGCTTCCATTTCCTTAGGAAAGAGTTGATGGACTACTTTAGTGGCTATCTATGGGGACATGGTAAGACAGATAGAAACTCAGGGAGCAATAGAGCTAAAGGGTAGCCATCTTTTGAGCTCTTATTTCTTTCTGATCATCCTCTTTCTCTGAAAACACTCTGCTAAGGGCCTCCTGCCTGTCACAAGGGATTATCATGAGTGATAGAGTCAGCCCTTGGTGATGTCCCCAAGTCCCTATGGTAGAAAAATTCAGTCCTTGGGTAGTGAGTGCTGCTCATGGTGTTGGGAATTTTGACTTGCGTTGTGTTTGAGGTGCACTTTTCTTTTTCCCTTTCATGTCTGGTTTCTAGAATTAGTCATAAACATTTTCCTACTTTAAATAACCATTGCATATACTGTAACAGAAAATATCTTGTGTTTTTACCAGGATAAAAGGACATTTTATCCACTTAGAGGGAATGATTGGTAGATTTCATTTTTGGCATAGAACTCTGAACAACTTAAAGCCAAATAGCATCTCTTCTGCCTCAACTCTTTACCATTCATTGCTGCTCTGAAGACAGTCTATAGATTTTAGAATAATGTCTGGTAAAGTAAGATTGCCTGGTGCATCCTCATTAAATTGAATGGTAAAACTGATCTTGTAGGGTGCATGGAAGTGCTAATGATCTTGAAGCTTTGTAGGAACTGTGGTAAACACAAGGAGAAGACAGGGATAATCAAAATACGGAGAAAATTATCCTTGTGAGGACCAAATGTCAGGTCTCATTTTCAATGGTCCTAAAGCACAATAGAGTTGATTCCAGAGGGAGTCCTGCTGAGGAACGTGTTGGGCTGAAAATGAAACCCTAGACAATAAATCCTGAAGCAAGATTGCCAAGGTTACAGCAGTGAAGTCATTTACAGTCCCTAAAAATGTCCCAGGTGTTTGTGATGCCAAATACCATTTTAAGTTCTTTGCCATGAAAGCTACTTGGAAAGTGAAATCTTTCAAATGTTATTTCCCTTCAATTTCCAAGTAGCCATCAGGTGTGATAGGTCTGACAAAATGTTGTCTGTGTGCTATAACAGGATTTTGACCACTCTTGAGAGAAAGCAAAATAAAGCCAAGTACTGAGAATCCTGAGAAACTCATAAATGTTTCAGTCAAGTTCAGAAGATCACAGCTTCTTTTTTCTTTTGACCTTGGGCTCAGTGTTTGTTTTTCTGATACAGGAAAACAGCACCCATGTTCAAGCCCTCTCTCTGAGTGACTTTTCCCTTGTAGTTGTCTGCCAGGAAGAAAGAATCCCAGCTTCTTTGCAATGAGATTCCAAATTGAGATATGCTTGTAAATTGTGGTGTGAAATTGCAGATGGCAAACTGGTTCAGGGTGATGTTTTCTAATTCTCTCTGATAATCTTGAGGACATGAGCTCTTCCAAACATTGCTGAGGCAGGCTTGGAACAAGTAGTTTCACGATGTCCCTTCCTATGGACATGACTGATAAATTAAGGATCTCAGAGGTATCATTTGGGAAGTAAATTGCTGACTATGGAAAGTTTGAGCTGACATGCTAGCAGGAACAGTAAGAACTTACTTTAATGCTTGGTTCCATTCCTTTCTCCAAAAGTTTAGCCTTTTGAGGGGCCATGGGAATATTTCCTTTCCAAGGACTGCCAAGATTTATTATACTTCATGTCTAAAAGCAAAGGTTCTTTGGTACCTGTTGGGGTTAGAGGTGACCCCAAATGGCCCATGTTATTTTTCTGAGACTGGTACCACAGTAACTGAAGTCTTCCTGATTATGTGTTTGGGCCCTGGTAGGTTGAAACAAGAGATTTGCCAAATTAAAAATAAAAGAAAGCAAGTTGGGGCAAGAAAATTCTGACTAAAGGAGAAAGAAAAAAAATCAGTGCTATTTTGACAGCAGACAGCTCTGTACTATTCAGCAAAGAAATACAAAATACATTCTATTTTCAAGACTAGTTTTTATTTTGTGGTGTGTGTGTGTGTGTGCGTGTGTGTGTATGCATGTGCATGTACTGGCATGTGGCTCTGGAAGTGAAAAGCTGTTGTTTATACATTTGGACTTTTTCTCAAGCACAGCAAAAGCTCTGCTTAGTTTCTTGGGAATAAAGGCCCATGTTTCAGATCAAGGTACAATAGTCCCCAAATACTTCCTTCTGAAATCTTTAATTATAGAAAATCAAATCAACCTCATATTCATCATTGATACCAGTGTAAAAAAAAATGGCACAACACTTGCAGATCCTAGTGTTCTACCTTTTTGTGGTCCACATTTCTGAAGGAATGGAATCTTTAATTCATGCCAGGAACTTGGCCAACAGGACTGAATAATGAGGCAGCTCAGACAGTTTAGAGTAAGCTACCCCATGTAGATTTTGGCAAGGCCTTAATTCTCTCTCACCGGTATTAAGGTTGCTTCAGAACTTTTTTTTTTTTTTCTTTTGCTTCAAATGGTATTTAAAGAAAAGATTTTTGGAATACAGTTTGAGAAATTTCAGCTAATGTCAGCCTCTGTAAAAGATGATTTAGTTTCACAGGTAGTTTTTGGCTTTGCCCATCCCAGAAGTGTAAATTCTACGGTGCCTAAGCTATCTGTTTTCAGCACCAGGGACAGCAATCATTGCCTTCATCTGGGGTCTACTCTTGAAATTAGATTTCCAGACAGGGAAGAACAGATTTTTTTCCCATCATTTTCTACCCACAGATCCTCAACTTGGAAGGTTTTATTCTTAAATTTAAGTGCTTATATATTTAAATTTTCACAACTCAAGAGTTACCACTCTAGTTGGTGATGTGAAGCTCAGAGAATGAGCCAGACTAAGGTCTTATAGCCAACTTTATTCAGAGCATCAGACAATTTATGTTAAATATGGCCATGAACAAGATTCACGTGAGTTTAGGCTATATACAGTCGTAAGGACAACCTATGCTTGAAAACATCTTTGAATAGCAGAATTAAGCAGCAATGCATAATCTGAAGCAAACCTATTCTCATCTATTACATCCAGGAGGGGCAACAACCCATGTCATGGAGAAATAAAGGCCACAAGACTTTTAACTTATTTTCTTTGAGTTGTCTCAAAAGCTCTCAGTATTTTTCTCACAAAACTTCATTCATGAACCATGTTTCAACATCTAGAAATAGCTTCCATTTTCCCCCAAGCCTGATATAGTTGTTTATGCCATGTTTTTGGCCTGCTTATAAAAATATAGACTATCACAGTCAGGTTTCTCACCAAAGAGATGGTAAAGTCACTGAGATATTATTGATGGGGATGCTTTAGGACAGAAATCTCTTCTTTATTAGGTACCCTTGACTTTCAAACTCCTATAAGGAATGCTGTTCATTGACAAACAATTTTTAAAAAACTATACATGGTGTTCACAATCTACAAGGCAATGGTTGATTGTATGCATGCAGAGGCAGTAATTCACAGTGGAAGAGATGAAGTTATGAGCTTTGAGGACAAAGAAAGGCCTAATAATGCTGTCACCAGACATATCAGAAACTTGTGGAAGAATAGTACTTTGAATCTTGCTATCAAGTTTTTTAACTTGAGTAATGTTCAACAGCTGTTTTTGCCTTAAACAATCATGGTAAGATTGGAAATAGAAACTCGTGGCTTCCCCCAGGCCATTCCAAAATGGACACTGGGGAAATGAGAGCAACAGGAGCACATGTTGTCACTATGTTTTGTGATCATCCAGCTTTCCTATAGCACAAAAATTGCATAGGTATCACCTCAGAGGCAGTGTAGTCTTCTCTTACGTACTTGGAACCCTCTTTGGGGCCCTTTTCAAATTGGTAACTGAAGAGCAGCTGTTTTCTCCTCTTCCTCCTCCTCCTCCTCCTCCTCCTCCTCCTCCTCCTCCTCCTCCTCTTCTTGTTCTTGTTTTTGTTCTTCTTCTTCTTGTTCTTCTTGTTCTTGTTCTTGTTCTTCTTGTTCTTGTTCTTCTTCTTCTTCTTCTTCTACTTCTTCTTCTTCTTCTTCTTCTTCTTCTTCTTCTTCTTCTTCTTCTTCTTCTTCTTCTTCCTCTTCTTCTTCTGTTACATGAACTACATTTTGGCTGCCTCTGAATTATCTAAGTCCTGATTAATCTATCATTCTTTCCAGTCACTTTTCTTCTCTCTGTCCCTTATGCACCTGTCTCTCCCCCTTATTATTACTTATAACATTCCATAGCATTTAATGATGAGAGACCATGTAGAATTTCTTTTAAAGATAGAGGAGTAGTAGAGCCAGGCTGAAGCCAGGCATCAGTTCAACAGAACTCCCCTTGGAATGAGTCTGTGGAGGAACGCACTGCTCTTCTTTTCTTGCCTTCTTAAATGGGCTGATCTATGGTTATGCTTGTCACACAAAGGAGACCACAGCATGCATTTCTCTGAGTGATTTTCAATGAAGACAAAGTGGGCAGGTCAAATAGCTTCTACTGGGATCTGTTAAGTCAGGAGAACTTTGTTTTCATAGAATAGAAAAGGTATGTACAGAAAAGACCATGAGGTGAAGGAGAGCCTCATATGAGAATATTTTCTTCAAAACAAACAAAAAAGGTACAAATTCATCATTCATGGAACACATGACTCTCTGGTGAGCAGAATGAATTGAGACAGAGAGTAGGCACCTGTGATGCCCAAGGATGAACAGACCAGAACTAAACCCCAGCAAGGTTCTTGTACTTTTTCTGGAAAAAAATCTTAAATGTCAAGGGCACATTTAGCTGTGCCTCTTTAGAGGTAAGCTCAGTGCTACTTCTGGGTTCTTAAGGCAAGTGCCCTGTAAACACCAAAGTCTTGTATTTTCTACTCTCAGCCAGCATTGGCTATCCTGAGTGGAATGTTTTTCCCTTCCTTAAGTGAAAGGGTCTTGTTTCAGGAGAAGTGTCCTTTAAACATCCAGCTAAAACTGGAGGTAATTTTTTGCATGAATGGCTTTTTACAGCTAGGTCTAAAGCAGAACAAAACTTGTATTAAACTAAGTGCTACTTTACATATCTTATTTCAAGGGAAATGAAGGATTTATTGCCGTGTAAATGATATACACTGATTTCTTTCCTACTGGACATTACATGTCCCTTTATCTTTAGGCTGATGTTGTGCAGCAAACTTTCAAAATCTGGAAAATCAGCTGGTACCTACTTCAGAGCACTAGCCGGACATTTTATTCCCAGAGAGGAATTTTGCAAATGAAGTTTAGGTGCTGATGCAACTGATTTCCATCCTCTATCCCTAAGCTTTCTGTACTAAATATCTGTAAAGTGATTATATCTTGTCTGACCCCATGTGTTTGTGTATATTTCTCAATGTTTGTATAACTATAGTGGGAATCTGAAGGATTATTTTTATTTATGGCAACTGCTGAACAATGATGAATGTGGCCTAGGGAGACATGTGTGATATGTATGCACAGCAGTGTTGGGGCCAAGCGAATCTACTTACTGAGTTTGGGGTGAGCATCAGTATTGCTTGGCTTGGGGGATATTCCATAATGGGTAGAGTATTTTTAAATTATTGTTAATTGCTAAAGAACTTGAAGAAGCAGAGCTGAGATGTGCTCACTCAGATCTTAGGTTGTTTATGTAAATCCAACTGATCAATATTCCATCTTTATTTTAACAAAACTATTCTTTCATGATGCTCACTGTTTTATTCCACAGGCTACTTGGAAGTGCTGATCATGCTTGCTTCCCAGGATTGGATTCTCAAGCTGATAATATAACAGACTGTGGTGTTATATACACTAGGATTAACTCATAGTATCCCTTCTTTGAGAAGTCCTTCCTTCCATTATTTTCCTTTCTCATAGGTTAATTCCACTGTCTATGCTAACTTTATTTAGATGTGTGCAAGTATTGAAGAATCAATATAATTAAAATGATGACTGTGTTTGCCTTTGGAGAACAGGTTCAGAGTCTTATGTAAAATTCTTCCAGGAACTTACCTTTTATGAAACAGGGCAAAATCAAAGTAGAACAGAACCAAGAGTAACTTAATAAAATGGCAAGATAGCCCCAGGGTAGAAAGAGATGTTCTCAGTTGACATGAAGAGTTGTATTGGAAAGGAAAGTACCCACCCTTCTTCTCTCCCCACTTGCCTCCCTTCCTCCTCAACCACAAAAGAAAACAGAAACTTATTTTTTTAAAACTGTATTAATAATTTATGTTTAATACAAAAGGATGATTTAATGGTATCACCAAAGGTCATTTCTCTCATTGTGCATGTCCTTCACTCTCGACCCCTAATATTCATCCCATTCTTCACCCTCACTTCCATCCCAAGGAAAATGTGTGTCTTCATCAAAATCTATGGGTGTTGGAGTTACATGTGGGTGTAGAGATTTAACATCTTGACACTAACAAAAACCAACCATTCTTCACTTCCAAGTGACAATTATTACAAGAAGGAAAAACTCTTTTCCTGGTTTTTGTTTAAAATCATTCTATACATATATATGTATATATGTGTGTGTATGTATGGACATATGTATGTATATGCACATGTACATGTATATATGTATATATCCATCTCAATATAAATATATCATATGTGAGAGTTGTAAATACTCCTTGGTCATGCATCTGTCTTCTTCATAGTATCATATCTTCAATGTTATGTTAACGACTCCATTTATTGATTGATGAGATCATGTGTAGACCTGTATCCTCCTGACATAGTTTATGTAGGGTCTCTTCTCAAATAAACAATAAAACAACAATGTCATTGGTTTTTTTGGATTTATTGTGTTGTTTAAAGGTAAGCTGAGGTTCAAATAGATCTGAATATGAGCAAACACCATAGCAACAAGCATCATCTTGAAAGCTTCCACCCTCCTATGTTGATAGAATGTAAATATTTGGCTTGAGATGAGTTTTTAAAGAGCTACATACATGCCTTCATGAGTTCAGGCAGGACCTAAGGAAAGGACTGAATCCCAGTAGCTTTAGGTCATGATGGGATCTTGTTTTTGTTTTCCGTTTCAGTATATTCAGTATCTTTTTGGAAGTCACTGAAGTTACCAATGTGTGACAAAACATATTTTCTTACTTCTTCTTACCCCAAAGATTTTATGATTCTTTTACATAATTACTTGGTGATCTATCAAGACCTATTTTCAGTAACTGCTTTAAAAGGCATTGATGGGTTGTGGGAGAAAGGGTGTGAGGGAGATGTGCTGAACACACAGAAAGTAATTCCACTGACAAGAGTTCAACAGGGTTGAAGAAAATTGCATTGAAATGTTTCTCCATATTGGTACTACTCACATTTTGGTGTAGTGATATATATATATATATATATATTTGGTATGTGGAAGGCTGCCCTTTTTATCACATGTTATTGTTATAAATGTATTTTTATTAGAAGCATTAATAGTCCTCCTCTTCAGGACTAAGTATGTGCTGATCAAAAGAGTCTCTAAACACTGCCAAATGCTCCCTAGGGTAGGGATTAACTCAACTGAAGTCAGTCGTTCAACTGTTAGTTCTTATTTACAATTAATTCCTTATTTAAAAATCCAGTAATAGAATCTAGGGAAGCTCCAGCCCTTCACATTCTTCACTGTCTGGATTACATTGAAAGGGTTATCATTAAGTTGCTGTGAAGAATCTGTGAAGCTCCAGCCCTTCTGGGTCATTGTTTAACCATACCTCAAGGTAAACTTGCCTCATTTCTTTAAGCACAGCACCCTTCAAATAGCATCACCAAGAATCCACTTGTGTTCCATATTTTGATTTTGGGCAGCCAGAAAATTGTCTTCCTTATCTACATGTATCAAATTTACTTAAACATAGATAATCTGTTCATGCCACTTAAAACAAAACAAAACAAAACAAAACAAAACAAAACAAAACAAACAAGTGTAACTAGTATATGGTTATTACCTTAGGGCCAGTAAAGAAGACAGGCAAATTCCATTTCAAGCATGTGTCCCTGTGAAAGATTCTGTCACACCAAGGACATGTAATGTGTTATTTTTTTTAAAATTATGGTGTCACATTTTCACCTGGCTCTTGACACATCATCTCATAAATTATAGGGTCATAAATAGAACCCCTTGTTCACTTCGGACATAGTTGCCAGTAAATAAGCTCTTTTTGGTGAGTAACTTGAACTTGGATTAAGCTTGTTCAGTTAAAGACTAATAATTTCATACAATGATGTGAACATAGTGTTTATTTAAATGATGTTTAATGATGTGAATTGAATTTCACGTTCTTCACTGTCTGGATTACATTGAAAGGGTTATCATTAAGTTGCCCTTAAACCTTATTCATGGAAACATTCAGTATCCTCAACTCTGAACAATCTGCTGACATGGGAGTGATGAAGGCAGCCCATATTGTCATGGAATGTAACTGAGTTGCATTGAGAGGTGACATTCAGACTCACAACTGTAATAGTCAACCTCGACCTTCAGGCGTATTCCTTGTATGTGATGACCTCTGTGGCTTCAGGACTCTAGTTTCCATCTACTTTGGAATCATAATCCAAGGATCTGATAAAGTCAAAGAAGTCTGGATTTTCTATATCTTGAAAGTCATTGATCAATATTATTCAGCTTTCCACTGGCAGGATTCTCAGGTAAGCAAAGACAGAAACAACCTACTGTATGAAAACATTTCCCAATGTGGCAGAACATGGCTGACGAATCCATTTTATTAAGACAGTGTAGTCCTAAGGCATTGACATTCTAGTGACAACACTGAGATATAATGGCCCAGCAAAGATGCTTCAGAAATAGCAACATTGACCTGGTATCTATAGGATGTAGACATCAGAAAGCCTGGAAGGTGCTCAGGAGACACACAAAAGCTGATATCCAAAGTGAGGTTAGCAGAAATGATATATTGACTAATATCCTGGACAATTCTCTAGTAGTACTTCACGACACATTTTTGGACCCTTTACCTTGGGCCTCACTATGTTCTTTGATCCTATTGGGATACTCAAGGTTATCTGGCTATTAACCAGGTAGATGTTCTATTTTGGCCTCTTTCCCCTTCACCACCAATGTTCCAAATTATTCAAATCAGCAGCACAGGGCTCAGCAGAGAGTCTAATTACTTCCCTGCTTGCTGCTTGCTGAGGATCTGTAAGAGCCATGGAATGCTTTTAAACCAGCCTAGTGGGGAAAGGCAGCATCTCTGTCAAGTTGTATAGGAGTCTCAGTCTCATTAGGAAAAGTTGGATGTTGTAGACTTTGAAGGGGCATTTGCAGGATGAGGCCATCTTCTGACTTTATACCATGGATTTAAGAGAAATCAGTTGTTGAATGAATTCAGCTCTTTTGTATGATTGTCTTACTCATAGCTGCTTTTTTTTTTTCCTAAAAAGTTTGAGGACATTCATCTTCTTTTAAACATTCATATTCAAACAGTCTTTGTGGACAGATACTAACGCATACTAGAACAATGCCGCAGAAAGAGCAAGCTGTCCAGCTCTAGTAAGGATTGCTTATATTTAAGCCAAATGTCATTGTTTGTCAGGCTCCCTGTTAAAGTTCTCCATTTGAGTTATTCCTCTTAATGGGGTCACACACCGATAGTATGTATATTCATTCTATAAATGTATAAATCGGAGATTTGAATAACATGTCCAAATCCACTCAAGCTAAGGCTAAGTCTGAGCTTGAAGCCAGCACTTGGGTTTAACACACATGTTCTTAATCAGCACTCCATACCTCCCATCCAAAACCACAGTGGAAGGTTCAGCCTGGAAGAAAAAATATGAAAAGAACATGCAGTGGGGAATATGTATTTCTTTTAAGATATCCATCCATCCATCCATCCATCCAATCATCCAATTCATGTAACTGATGTAGAGTAAATGTAGTACGATATGCTAGTCCTTAAGATGTAAAAGCATTTAAGGGCCTCCATCTACATACCTTGCGTCCTTCCAGAATCACACAATGTTTCCCACAATAAACAGAAGACAATGCAAACTGCTAAGAGCAAGAGAGTCTGATGTGCAGAGGGGGCAATGGAAGGCAAGATTCTATTCTCGAAGTGAATGATGAGTGAATAGTGTTTGATAAAGAGATTTCCCCTGGGCTTCCTCTGAAACGGAGCCAATTTCTCACTCATTATGTCCTTGGGCTGTGCATAGTAAGTACTAGGGTTTTGGAATATACCTTATGAGAATTCATTGGGAGTCTTGGCTTTCTCCTGAATTTTATTCCAGGAGAGAAGCCAGAACGCTCCTCTTAAGCCCTTATGCACACATTGACCTAGAGAGAAAGGTATGCCTCAATCCAGGTCTGACACCCTTATGTCACTACCACAGGGACACACTGGAACTGCTCATTTCCTACCTTTGTAAAATGCAACAAACCACGGCCTCCTGCAACAGAATCGAAAACCCCACCGGCAGTTATGTGCAATGGGGCTGGTCATAAATATGATTTATGAAGTTAGTTCATTTACTGCCTCTGACGCTAGCCCCAGCTGCCAAGAGTTTGACTGACAATTTCTGTTTATTTATTTCTCAGTATATAATATCTGACTTCACATTATAAATTATTCTGATTGGAATTTCATGGCACCTGCTCTGGTATTTATTGATGGGAGGTTCATCGGGGACTCTGTTCTTTTGGGGGATGAGCTGGGCTCTGAGTCCTTGGTTGTGCCTATGATGGTCAAGTTCAGATCCTTGTATCTCCACTGTGAAGAGAGTTTACTATTATCCTTCACGCCTCATGACAGACATTTCCCTGTTTTATAAATATGGACTCATGATTTAACCTGTGCCTTAACCAGTAAAGATAACTGAATTTGAACCTTAGAAAAACTATACATGCTCGTACTCCTTTGCTGGGGAGGCAGAGGTGGGCAATGCTCTGGAGCTCAGGCATGAAAACCCAGCCTAACAGTACTCCTCAGTTCCCAGAGTGAACCTCTCTCCAATAAAAAACAAAACAAAACAAAACAAAACAAAACAAAACAAAACAAAAAAACCACAAGGTTGAAAGCTCCTAAAATATCACCAGAGGTTGGTCTTTGTCCCCCTCAGCACTTGGAATCACTAGTATATATATGCAACTACATATGTTCTTAAACACAATTATGCACATGTATACACACACATATACACAAGAAACATTGAAAACATAAACAACAACAATAACAAAAATTGAGACAAAATATTGCTTGATCACTGGAAACTGGTCTGAAAATGTCAAGGTATGACATGGTTGTTCCAACTGAATCATGGCCACCATGTTTTGTTCATCCTTCCTTCTTTTTCAGTCCTTATGAAATCACTAGTTTTCCTCCCTTAATCATGGCTTAAGCTCATACAGAGAGAAGAGAGCTGATGGCCATCTTCAGGTGAGACTACTTTCTATCATTCAAAGATAAAGAGAGGAGTGAGGATGATAAAGGTACTCTGGAATGTCCCAGGGTATTTTCATACTAAACCAAGAGAAGCCAATGGTTAGCCAATAGACTCTGAGAAAGGCGTGACAGTGCTTTTCCTAGTCATACAAATGTCCCTTCAGACATGACTATTTGGAAAAAAATATTATGATAGACATGGTAATGCTTTTCATGGGACAATATCTCTCACATAATTTCACATTTTCTCCAGAGAAACAATACTACTTTCTCTCACACTGGTTTTTGTTTCTAGTACCTCCAGTATCTGCTTAGACTCTGCAGGTATACGCTCAAGCCGCCATGTCTGGTCTGGTGCCTGCAGTTCAAGTTTGGCAGAGGCAAAGAGGACCCGCTCTAAGGATTCTGTCCCAGTTAGGTCCTCCAACCTGGTCCCTAAGAATAAAAGTCTTCTTCCTTTTTCCTTCTGCACATTAAGCAGGCACCACAGCAGACCCTCATTGTGTCATTGTAATCACTTGTTGTGAGGTGTGCCTCTGTGTCTTTCCCGTTCCATGCCAGGAAGTAGATGCTTTATGCGAGGGGAAGAAGTTCAGCCTCATTATTTTTTTTTTCAAAAGACACAAAACAAGTTGGGGTAGGAGAGAATTCAATCGTATGTCAGTCTGACTGCAGAGCAAGTTTTATTTTTACTTGGTATTTCCTGCGAGATTTTTTTTTCTTTATAAAGAAAAGAGATTTTGTTTTTATGGTGTCTTGTTTCCCTGCTAGGAAAAAAAAATCTCACATTCTATCCGTGCCTTCCTTATCCATCCACCAACTGTGGACCTTAGAGAAGTCATTTAGCTCCTCTGCATCGCAGTTTCTCTTACATGGAAAAAGCGTCTATTGTCGGTTTTTAGGAATATAGAATAGTGTAAAGATATATCTAAAGTGTTACATGTAGGGTCTTATATTAAACACCTGAACAAATGATAGGATTTATGTATTATCCCTGTCTGTCATCCTTATCACTGTTGTCTTCTTTATCATCATCATCATCATCATCATCCTCATCAACATCATTTCCAAAGTGTTGCTGATGACCTACTCCTCTGATAAAAGTGTAATGTTCTGTTGTTCTGTATTTGGGCTTGGCTCCTTTCTGGGAGGTTTTCCCTTCATGGACGTAGTCTCTCAGGGCAAAGACAGTACTGATATTATATTATTGATTTGTCCCTCACGAAACCAAGCTCTTTTGAGATTCATTAGACAGAACATAAAAAGAAAACTCTAACTTTCACACTTTTGAAAGCATTGGCCAGATTCTACTCAGTTCCTCTAGCCTGGTCACTGCTTTCGTCTCTGGCTATAACACAAGGAAAAGGTCACTCACTGGAAACCACTCATAAAGACCTGTCTCAGAGCTTTAAAAGTAGGAAGGGTTTTATAATAGTAAACATTTGTTGTGATGTCAGAATCTAAGCAGTTGAAAAAGACAGAGGAAAGCAGAAGCTACCATTTTAGGTTCATATGCTAGTGCTTAGGTGAACTGTTCTCCTGTTTTACAAATGAGAACACTGACTCTCAGTGAGGTTAATTAACTTGCTGAATGGCACCCAACTGGTAAATGGTAGAGGTGAAAAAATGAACCCAGGTTCATCTGGCTTTGAAGCCCACTCCATTTCCAAGTTGTTTGGCTGCTTTTATAAACTGACAAAGACTCACAAGCATATGTCTTGGTTACCATAGACTATACAGTACAGTATGCTGTGATAGACAAGTATGGGCTGGTTAGATGGATTTTCATAGCAGGGGACTCAAAAGCCGTCATTGAGGAGGATATGTCTTATTAACTTTCTTTTCAATTGTCTCAATCCACTAGGTTGAAATAGCAGTTTCAATCAGCGGTTCCTAGTCAGATATATAACATTTTTCCCATGCGGTGTCTTTATTGGCAAGTTATAGAAGAACTGCTACCTTAAGTCCTGAGTTGTGGTATCACCATGAAACACTGAGTCCAAAACACAAGAGTCTGGAAAGAGGGACTGACTTGGTGGCAAGTCATTGAATTTCATGGGCAAGTTCTCAAGTTTGCTAGTCTTAAGTTAGGAATACATCAACATCCTAGTAGACGGCAGACATGCAACAACGAGCATATGTGAACTGTGGTTACTCTCTCTCTACTAATAAGATAAGGCAAATATTTCATTGTTCAGCATCAAGACAAGAATCCAGAATCATTTCTAGGTTGCTTCTGATCTAAAACCCAGGTCTGGTTGTCTATGGTTGTCTAGACAACCATGCTGAAAGCTGATATCTCTCTCTCTCTCTCTCTCTCTCTCTCTCTCTCTCTCTCTCTTTCATTGAGGTATTGGGTTTGGAGGCTGTTCCTCAGATGAGGAATTTATATAAAAAGAGGTAAGGAAAATGCACACTTACAGTTAAGGAAAAAAACAACCAACAACAAAATAACACAACAAAACAAGTGAGTGTGCCCATAAAAGCTCAAGGAACCATTCAAACTAAACAAAACAAACAAGCAAAACAAAGCAAGAAAAAGAGTGCAAGAGAAACAAGGTAAAGCAACAAGCAGCCAGTGAAGACAAATGAAACCACAGATGGTAACAGAAATACTGCCTCGAGATTGAGTTTGTGTCTGCAATAGTAAAATGGTCAGAATAGGGAAATAATTTGTTTATATACACAGCCATTCAAAAATGACAATTTCACTAGTAATAACAGTATTGATCATAAGTATTATTACATAACATATACTAATATTAATTAGATATATATTATATATAATTTATTATACATAATGTTAGGTATGCTTAACATCTTTTAATGTTCTACTGTGTGCTATCTGTCTTTGACAGGTATTAGGATGTTCATTTTGAAGACAAATGGTTAAGCTTGGAAAGTTGAGGATTTTGTTTGTTTTAAGTCACAAGAAGCAGCTACTAAGGCTGGACTTTCAAACCTTTGCACTCTATATACCTTGGAATATGTAATTCTTTCCTGTAGAAGCTTTCCTGTAGCATGCTATAGGGCACTAACTCATGCCGTGAGAAGATGCACAGTTTTTGGCTTTAACACATCAATGCCGGTAATTCTCCCTCGCTAGGATGACAAGAATGCCCTTGGGCACTGTCATCATTGGCCCCTACTGAGAACTGCTCTTGTTGGGGATGGAGCTGGATTTCATATCCAGGTCTACAGGCATTTGAAGGCCAAAGGCACCACGCTGCTTAGAAGAGTCATAAGTCAAGAGATGGGTTTGGTATAAGAATTATAAGATTAAGCTCAAGAACAAAATCTCCCTTAAAGGGGGAAAGAATAAAAAACAAGTTGCTAGCAAGAAACAAGCAAGGTTCTGAAGTATTGCCTTATGTTTTGAACTTCAAATAGTGCTAGTTATTAACTGAAACCTGGGCAAGTTGGTATGGGTGTTATTATTCCTCCCTATCCCTTAAACTGATGTCAGAGAAACTGACAAGAATTGAAGAAAATGCTGAGATTTGTAGATGATTGAATTTGGAGATCACAGGAAATCTGGAGACCCTTCTCATTTGTGAGGTTCTCAAAGTCAGAAAAGCTCACGAGACTTCCCTTGGTCCCAAGGCTCCTTTCTGTCTGGGGACAGATCCAAACACACTTCCAGCATGTCTAGTTCATGGCTGGGATATCAGCCAATTAGTCCATCAGAGGACATTTGCACCCAGCCAAACTCTTCAGGATTCCAGTCCCTACTGGGCAGTCCTCTTTTCCTCTTTCATTTTCTCAGACTGCAGAAAAATTGATGGCATAGAACTCAACCAATAAATTCCTGCTGAGAACCAAAGTTTTAGTTAAGCTTGGAAGAATGTCAGAGAAGTCATTCACTCTGGATGGGAATACATCAAAGGTCTTGATTTAATTGTCAGTGTTAAGAATGAGCTGGTGAAACAATATAAAGATGAACTTATGTAGCTTAATTTATTTTCATTTGCTATAACTGAATGGTACAAACTAGGAAACTTACAAAGAGTAAAGGTTTGTTTCTCTCATGGCTCTTTAGGCTGTTGTTCAGAATCATGAATCTACATCTGGTAAGATCTTTTATCTTGGTTCAAACTCTCTGAAGACTTCTAGGGTGATACAGGATATCACAAAGTAGGGCAGAGGAAGTTTGCTATGTGGATATCTCTTGCTTTTCTTATAAGTCCATTATTGCAATCATAAGTCCTCATCAATAAAATATGTAATATAATTTAATAAATATAATATATGGTAATATAGTATAAAATAAATATATTTATATAGTGAAAGTCATGAAATAAAAGGAAATAAATAAATGCTGGACGTAAAGAAAAACATAAAGAAGAAATACAATTGTTCAGTCACATACAGAGAACCAACTCTAGAAGACAGAGGAGAAATTTCCTTGAATGTGGGTGAATTCATAGAACAGAGTAACAATATAATCTAATAGAATGAACTTTCTAAGAAGATGGCAAACAGCAGACAGCAGAAGAAAAAGTTGCCTCAAGGAGGCAAGAACATAACGAGCAGATCAGTGTCCCTTTAGAACTCATAAACTAATAACAATACAGAACATGAGAATCATAGTTGAAAATTAAATTACTGATGCAAAAGGGGTTCTCAAGGAAACCTATGGTGTATACAAAGAACCATTGTGTATATATGTAGCTATACACTAGATAGCTATCAAAGGTAATTCATCTCAGGTAAACTGATGACTCCTAAGAAAAGAAATTAACAATGGAGTAGAAATATTTGAAGATGTAATAAAAGAAAATCATTCTTACATTTGGGGAGAAATTTATTTATATGGTGAGAGGTTTAACTATGTTTTAAGAAACACAATGATATTTTCTGCCTTAAAAATTACAAGCATTTTCCTGGAGAGGGGATACCTTTGACATCAACCCCTATGCAGTCAGGCTTGTCCCTCAGGGAACCCAGAGAGATATTTTTAACTTTTATTTATATTCCATTGCAGTGCTTAGCCTCGCAGCCTAAGCAAAAATTCAGATTGCCTGTCAGAGGGGGTTCTGGGTGGCCCCTCTCTGCTTGGTCTAGGGGCAGAATTCCCCCCTTTTAGGTTGGGTGGAGATGGGTTTTGGAAACACCCTGTATAAAGTAACAACCTCATCTTGAGTCTCGTGATCCTCCATAGCTAACTTATGATAATGTATCTGAATAGGTTTTGCTACCAAATTATTTATCTGTTGTATCACAGAGTTAGTCTGCCTATTTGAGGCCCAGGAACCAGCAGAAATAAGCAAGAACCCAAATAGTGGTCCCAAGATGGGAGGAAATGGCCCTCATGCCTCACTGGACAATGACAGGGGGACCGGAGCCATGACAAAGTCCCCTTCAAGTACTGGAGGTCAGGCCTCTATCCCTGCCTTCACAAGATTAGAATTGCCACAGCCCTTCTATACTTAGAGAAGAGAGGAGATGTCAGGGGCAGCCCTGCTTACACACTGAAGGCCTAAAATCAGCAATATGTCTGTCATATATATATACTAACACCAAGTCTTGGGTCTCTGTGGAAAAACATTGAAACAGATGGCTATAAGCTAATGTAAACAGGCAGCTTTTGTGGAAATTTACAAGCCTGAGTAGTCATAGACCTTGTAAATAGGTAGCCTTAGCAGACAATACCAACTTAGATAAGGACAAGTGAGTCATAGGCAGAGTCATAGTGACTTGTCCCCTGAACCTTCACCCAGCCGATACCCGGTTCTGAAAGATATCTGTATTCCCCCTGAACACCCACACTCCAGTGTCATTCCCTTCCCCACATCCTGCCTTTCTGTGTTTATAACCCCTGTGTGAATGAATTACGATTTGAGAAAAAAATAAATTATTTAAAAATTTTTTTAAAAATTACAAGCATTCAGAAATAAAGAAGACAGAAGAAATCAACAACAAGAAAGTATTCATCTAGCCATTCATCCAGTCACTAATCTATTGCTCTAACCATCAATGTACTCTGACTTGGAAAGTTCATAGAGTTGCAACTGTGGGATGTGTATAGGCTTTGGTACTTCACAGAATTAGGAATGCGTTGTACTTGCCCTTGACTGGAGGCTTGGTAAACAAGTCACCTGTAGCTAATCTGCGATTTCCTGACCCAGAAAAAGAGAACAATGACACCTCTCAGGCAAGGTTGATTTGAGTTTGTGATGTTATACTTAGAATTGTACCTAATATTGGACAGCCTAACACAGTCCAGAATCTTTACTATGTCATTACTGATCATTCTTGCCTACTGACACATCTATTTATCCATCCATCCATCCATCCATCCATCCATCCATCCATCCATCCACCCATGCATCCATCCATCCATCCATCCATGCATCCATCCATCCATCCATTCAATTATCTATCATGCACCTATCCATCTGTTCATCCATCCAAGATGTTTTTAATAGGAAAAATGTTTCCTAACAGCTACTAACATCTTAGTGTAAAAAGATGCAGACCTTCTTTTGCAGAAGGAGAAGACCCAAAAGGATGAGAAAGGGAGGCAGGAAAGCTTCAGGACAGAAGACACAGAGATTTCTGCATAGAAGCCCACACAATGATACATTAGTTGTTCATGTGAGAGCAAATTTCTTGGTCTCTGCCTGACTCCTCAGTTCTTGGTTGGCCTGTCAGAGTAACAGGATTGCTCTGAGATCGTAGGAGCCAGTTGAAGAATACGGTGTGTTAATTTCCCCTCCTGCTGCCTCTCCTGTCTCTGTTCTGACTCCCACCCTTAAGTGCTCCAGCTCTTTATCATGGCTTTGAAATCAAGAATGACACTTTGGAATTCAATTAACCACACAGTTGCCAAGGCAACCAAAAACATATAAACTTGAATGATTTATACACACAGAAGTCACTTGAGAAAAGAATAAATTTAATCCCACAGCTGGGAATGAAACAGTTTGTCAAATAAGAAAATTGTCTTCTTTTCTACTCAATGATGGGCTTCCATGTCTTAATGTGAGGAGGGTGAGTGTTGAGGTGGAGGGAGGAAGGCAACTCCTGCACCACTTCACTCATACTCACATCAGAGGTCAAGGTTCATGCTGTGGGTTATGCAGATGACTCAGTTCTTCTCAGTAATCACCAGTGCCCAGAGGCTTGGCTACTCCATGTATAGTACTTAGCATTATTCCATGAACTGTAGCAATGCCTCCTCTTAAGATGTGTGCCCTCTCCCTTATGCAATAAATTGGCTTCTGTGTATTGAAGGTACAAATCTGAGATTCCTTTCCTGTTAAAGTGGGGAATAGAGGGCTAGATATGCTTTAAAAGCATGAGAGAGAGAGAGAGAGAGAGAGAGAGAGAGAGAGAGAGAGAGAGAGCACAAAACCTTCAGATGAGCTTTTTATAATTTCTATCTCACTCCTCTACTTTCCCAATTTATACTGTAAGTCCAATGAAGCCCACTGTACTGTGCCCTGTGTGTCCTGACATTGTCAAAGTAGCTCAATAGCTACTGGGAATATATTAAGAGTTACAGCCCTTTCTTTCTTCTATAAGAGAATGCTCAGTGTTTGTTGAAAATATGTATAAAAAAGGAAGCAGATAGAACCTTGAAATACTTCATTTTTACTTTTATCTCATTTCCATAATTAACATAATCTTTCTTTACAGTCACCAAGAATAAGAATTTCCAGATTGTCTTTCAGTGCACACTAAGTTTAATAGATAAATATGTAAAACATAGGCAACTACTAATAGAGAAAACTATCCAAAGATGATAAAAACAATATGTATATGTTCCAAAAAGGTATATTGAGGTTACGGTGACTTCAAAACTCAAATGAGCTCTCTTGCATCCCACCTGGAGACTTTGGAGTTGGATGGATCTTTATTGCTTTAAGTATTGGATAATATAAATGGGAGTCATGAAGCAGCATCATTTTATTTAACTTAGAGAATAAGATTTTGAATGTCCACATGGGAGGTTGTGGTGAGGGTTGGTATAATGTGCTCCTTAGTAAGAGGCTTGAAAGAAATAGAAGAAGTGTTAGCTTGAAGGACGTTCATTACAAAAAAGAGGGAGCATTATCCTTTGTGTCCTCTGACAAATCAACACACTTGAGAGAAGAGATAAACACACACACACAGAGAGAGAGAGAGAGAGAGAGAGAGAGAGAGAGAGAGAGAGAGAGAGAGAGAGAGAGAGAGAGAGAGAGAGAGAGAGAGAGAGAGAGAGAGAGAGAGAG